>NC_133122.1:21121822-21435450 GCF_033568475.1 Henckelia pumila
TTGGTAGACCCGCAGTACTCAACATGGCCCTTGTTCTGTCCAACAAAGGTTCTTTTCATCCACTCCGCCACTCCATTCTGCTGAGGCGTGTAAGCCGTTGTGAACTGTCTTTTGATGTCCTCGTGCTGACAAAATGCATCAAACTCATCACTGGTATATTCTCCTCCATTGTCAGTCCTCAAACACTTGATTTTCTTATCAAAATCAAGTTCAACTCGCGCTTTGAAAACTTTGAAGACTTCGAAAACATCTGACTTCTTCTTGATTGGATACATCCAACGTCTCCTAGAGAAATCATCAATGAACGAGACAAAGTATCTCGCTCCTCCTAGAGATACCACCGGTGTTTGCCAAACATCAGAATGAATCAGCTCCAATATGCCTTTGCTTTTGGCAGTAGATGTGCCAAACTTCAATCTGTGTTGTTTACTGGTAACACAATGCACACAAAAGGGTAGAGTCACTTTTGTAAGCCCCGGCAACTACTTTCGTTCTGAGAGAATCTTCATTCCTCGTTCTAATATATGCCCGAGCTTTCTATGCCACAACACTGTTGATTCTTCTCCCGAACCAATTGATGCAACATCTAGTTCCGCCTCTTTGTGTGTTTCCCCCAATAATACATACAGATTTGCAGCAACCTTTACCGCCTTCATAACCACAAGCGCGCCTTTCACAATTTTCATGATCCCTTTCTCGATACGGGTTTTGCACCCAATATCATCCAATTGCCCCAAAGACAAAAGATTCTTTGTCAAGCCCTTCACATGTCGTATCTCCTGTGTGGTGCGAATAGTACCATCAAACATTTTGATTTTAATGGTACCGACCCCAGCGATTTCCAAGGCATGATCATTTTCCATGAATACAGATCCTCCTGAGATTGGTTCATACTGATCGAACCATTCTCTCCTTGACGTCATATGCCACGTCGCTCCTGAATCCATAATTCATGCATCACAAAATTTGTGTCTGCCTTCCGCAACCGTTGCTGCTTCGCTGAATAATATTTCACCACCGCCTGAAGTACTGGACACATTTCCTTGAGATCCCTTATCGATGCTCTTCGTACACTCTCTCTTGAAGTGCCTTTTATCGCCATATTTAAAGCAGTAAATATTCTTCTTCTTACTTCTTGACTTGGATCTACCATATCTTTGGCTCCCACTGGAGTCACGCTCCGTCAATCTTCCTCTCGTCATCGATAAAGCCTCTACTTGCTTCGACGTTGCCAACCTATCTTTCTTGTTCCTTCGACGACTCTCTTCTCCAAGAACCGTAGTTAAGACATCGTCAAAATTTAAATTATCTGAAAGAACATTGTTGGTAACATTGATGATGAGCTGATCGTATGAATCTAATAGACTCTGAAGTAGAAGCTCCGCACGTTCTTTTTCCTCTATTTTATGCCCCATAGAGGTGAGCCGGGAAAATAGAGTATTCAGTGTGTTGATATGGTCGGTCATCAATGAGGATTCCGCCATCCGAAGAGTATAAAGTTTTCTATTTAGGAAAATTTTGTTGTGTAGTGACTTGACCTCGTAAAATTTTGTCAGAGTATTCCAAATAACTTTTGTGCTTTTTATTTCAGAGATACTTGACAAAACTTCATCCGCTATAACCAAGTGCAAATTGGCAACAGCATTGTGATTCATCTCGTTCCACTTTTGATCGTCTGTGACATCCGCCGATCTATCTCCAATAGCTGCCAAACAACGTTTCTTTGTTAGAATTGCTTGCACCTTCAATTTCCACAGCAAAAAATTGCTCCCATTGAACTTTTCTATCTCGTATTTTGCCGTCATCTTGACTACAAGAATCCTGCCTTATAAAATCTTCAAAAAATCTTTTCTGATGTGGAAGATCAGTCACAGCTGCAACCACAGAGCATACTCAGAATTTTAAGAAATTTTATGCCAAGGCTCTGATACCACTTGTTGGTCCCAGGTGCGGCATCACGAGATAGAAACTATGGAAATTGAAGAATAAAATAGACACCAAGATTTACGTGGAAAACCCCCCAAAAATTATTAGGGTAAAAACCACGGGCAATACCAAAAGATTCCACTATAATATTTGAAGAATTACAACCTCTCTCTGTGTTTTCAAAGAGACACTCATTCTCTTATACAGGAGAAAACCTATCTCACAAATATATATAGAATTAATTAAGGAGAGAAGATAACTCAAGATCAGAAGGAAGAACTTGAGGATGGGATGCTAAAACTGACGAGCGGAGGCACCTATTTATAGTAGGGGATTCTCGTTTGAGCACACATGAGAAAGGAAATTCATTATGAATTTCCTTCAATCTTGCCGTCCACTTTGGCCAATCATAATTGAATATATAAACATGCATTTAATGCATGCTTCCCATGTGTCATTTGCCGACATTTCTCCCACTTGGAGATTTGATTGAGAATCAAACACATCTCCACACATCCTTTCAATCTTGCCGTTCCATGCTTCTTATGTTTCTGCTAGGCCACTTGAGGATCTACACCATTCAAACTTCTCTGTGCTAACTGGCTTGATCAGAATATCAGCTATGTTATCCTTCGTATGGATCTTCAGCATGTCCACACTTCCTTCCTCTACTACTTCTCGTACAAAGTGAAATTGAACTCCAATGTGTTTAGTCCTAGAATGAAAGGCTGTATTCCTTGCAATGTGCAAGGCACTCTGACTGTCACAAAACAGAGAAATCTTTTCTTGTTTGTGCCCAAGCTCCTTCAATAACCTTTTAATACATATTGCCTCCTTGCAAGCTTGAGTAGCTACCATGTATTCTACCTCCGTTGTAGATAATGCCACAACTGTTTGAAATTTTGAAACCCAGCTGACTACACCTCCTGCAACTGTAAACACATAACCAGTAGTAGATTTTCTTTTATCTGGATCACCCGCATAGTCTGAATCAACATAGCCCCTGAGTGTAAAATCTGATCCTCCAAAACATAATGCAGCATCCGAGGTACCCTTAATGTATCTAAGGATCCTCTTAACTGAAAGAGTGGGTGCCCAGTGAGCCAACTTGTGGCTATGGGCTTTGATGACTCTTTGTACAAACGATCTTTTGTTTAATATAATTTACATTTTTTAATGGCAATGACTTTATCTTTCTTCATATTGTTATATTATGATATACTATTGTTGTTTTGATAAATACCTTGAATATACTATAGTGTATGTAAGATGTGGTAGAACATGGGGATGTCTATCATGAAATACATCTTATAGTCACTGTATATTCTAAACTGTTCCTAGTCGATTGAGCCGTCCGATAATAAGGATAAGGATCGCTCGAGTTTGAGACTAGCATTTGCGATGCGGAGTACCACGTTTCATTGGTAGGGAACATGGAGATGTTCGAAGCATGCAAATGGATATTCATAGGATGAATAATCGAACTACCCTATCCGGACTTTCCAAGTGGTTATCACTTATCGAGTGGATTAAGTCCGCGGTTTTGGTTGTACACCATTAGTCCTTACTACTTGAAACATCATGGAGACTCTATATGCTAGTACTGTGCTTTGACTCGTTTACCGACTCTATGGGGGTCATCAGGTGTCGGGATTGGGTACAGTTACAACACATATAGGAGTCGATGCATTGTTGTCAAGGATTCACCACATACTTGCGAGTGTGGATATCCTATGCGATCTGAGGAGATATTAGTGTGACGAATCTCTGGCCAGAGTACTTGATGTGATTTAAGAAATGGTTTCTTAGTAGCACATGCGATGTCACTAATTTGATCTTCAAGATGTATTGCATAGTTATCGAATCTTGAGCGACTCTCGATATACCAATGGTTGTTGATTCGATCGGGATATATGGATGAAGGGACCGTACTGTACGCTAACCAAAATCTACTGGTTCTTGTAGGCACTATCAGTGATACCTAGGGAATCATGGGGCGATGTTGCTAGGCGCTTTACCATGATTCGTTGGGCAAGTCGGAAATCGTTGTTCCGAGTCACAAGGAGTTGTGAGCCCACGGCTAGCTGTATCCCTGAACCATTGAGGGTCACACAGTGTAATGGAGTTTTAATCCCCGTTGAGATAGTTAAATTTAAAGAGTTAAATTTAATGAATAAAGAAGTTGGACTTCTTAAATAAGAGTAAGGGAGTAGGATTTCCTAAAATGACATAGGGATGGACATTTTTGGAAACCACTGAATTCGGATTCAGGAAAATTTATCTTGACTTTAAAATGTGCAGAAATGGTTTCTGTGCACATTGGTAAAATCGGTTTATCAATCGGAGTCACGATGAATTTTATATTAATTTCTGAACGTGCGGGCTTTGCTTGTCGGGCCTCAACTTATGACTAATGGGCCCTAAGCTGTTAGTGGCCTGCATTATAAATAAGTTATTGCAGTACAGAAATTACACACAACTGGTCATAATTGAGACAGGATTTTTCGAAAAACCCTAGCCTCCCCTCTCAGTTCGGCCGCCCCTTCACTTTCTCTGCCTGAGAAATTCCGGTCTGTGATTTTGAATTGCAGTCTGGAATAGCGAATCAAATTCGTTTATTCTCTTCGTAGAAAACTTCTGATAGATTTTCTAGTGCAATCTATCAGAGGGATTAAACCTCTATTCGTGGACCTGATTGAAGGAAAGCTTGTTCATCAGTTCCAGGGAGATACAAGAAGCGCAGAGAAATCTGTGTGGTGTCCAATAATCTCGCTTCGAGATTGAAGGTAAAATTTAATAATTGTTATTTAATTTTACACACACTTATAATTTAATCGTTAAACGGTTGATACCCACACTATGGAATTGTTCCATAATAAAATTTTTAAACTTCCGCTGCACCGGGTATCAATCGTGATTGATCTGAACGCCAGTTTTCCAACATTAACCATGCTCCAATGCTCTTGTCCAGGATTCGCCATATACCGACTAACCGCTCCCACTGCTTGTGCAATGTCTGGTCTAGTACAAATCATAGCGAACATTAAACTTCCCACTGCTGATGCATACGGTACTCGAGACATATCCATCCTCTCTGCTTCACTGCTAGTATACATCTCAGAAGAACACTTGAAGTTAATAGGAAGAGGGGTTGAAACTGGCTTACTATCTTGCATGTTGAAGCGTTGAAAGACTTTCTTCAAATAATTTTTCTGGGAAAGCCAAATCTTCCTATTGCTTCTGTCTCGGTGAACTTGCATCCCTAGAATCTTGTTTGCTGGTCCCAAGTCCTTCATATAAAATTCCCTAGCCAACTGTGCCTTCAAATCTTGGACCCGGTCTTTGTTGGGGCCTGCTACCAACATGTCGTCCACGTACAACAACAAAATGATATAATCATCATCACCAGACCTTTTGAAATATGTACAAGGGTCTGCACTAAGTCTGCTGTACCCAAGGCTCATGATATAGGAATCAAATCTCTTGTACCAACACCTCGGCGCCTGTTTGAGACCGTACAGAGATTTATTCAACCTGCAAACCAAGTTCTCTTTTCCTTTCTCTGCAAAAACTTCTGGGTGGAGCATATAGATTTCTTCTTCAAGATCGCCATGAAGAAATATTGTTTTCACATCTAGCTGTTCTAGATGTAGGTCAAACACCGCACACAATGTCAATACTACTTTATCTGTTGAAAGTCGAACCACAGGAAAAAATATCTCATTGAAGTCAATTCCTTCTTTCTGAGCGTACCCTTTGACAACCAATCTTGCACGATACCGCTCCACTTGGTTATTGCCATCACGCTTGATCTTGTAGACCCATCTGTTACCGATAGCTTTCCTTCCTCGTGGTAGTGTAACAAGATCCCAAGTTTTGTTCCTGTCCAATACTTCCAATTCTTCCTGCATCGCTGTCATCCACAGGGATACATCTGAGCTTTGAGTAGCCTCATGGAAACTCGATGGCTCACCATCCTCTATTAATAGACAATATGCAATGTTGCTTTCAGTGACATAATCTGAAAGCCAACCTGGTGGTCTTCTCTCTCAAGTTGACTGCCTCACTTTGGAAACCTCTGACTCAACTGGTTCTTGTTCCTTGTGCTCTGGTACTGCTTCACAAGAAACTTGATCTTCGTCTGTATTATTTTCCACCTGAATGATAGTAGTTTCTGAATTTAGTGTGTCTTTGTCTTCCTTCACTTTATCTTCCTCGAAGATAACATCTCTGCGGATGATAAGCTTGTGGACAGTGGGATCCCACAAGCGAAACCCCTTTACTCCATCAACATAACCCAAGAAGATACCCTTTCTGGATTTGGAATCCAACTTCGATCTTTCTTGCTCATTGTACAAAATGTACACCGGACTTCCAAATGTATGTAGCCGAGAATAATCAACTGGCTTGCCAGTCCATACCTCCATCGGAGTCTTCAAATCAATCGCCACTGAAGGAGAACGATTGATGATGTAAGAAGCGGTTTTGACTGCTTCTGCCCAAAATGACTTTGGTAGACCCGCAGTACTCAACATGGCCCTTGTTCTGTCCAACAAAGTTCTGTTCATCCGCTCCGCCACTCAATTCTGCTGAGGCATGTAAGTCGTTGTGAACTGTCTTTTGATGCCCTCGTGCTGACAAAATGCATCAAAATCATCACTGGTATATTCTCCTCCATTGTCAGTGCTCAAACACTTGATTTTCTTATCAGAATCAAGTTCAACTCGCGCTTTGAAAACTTTGAAGACTTCGAAAATATCTGACTTCTTCTTGATTGGATACACCCAACATCTCCTAGAGAAATCATCAATGAACGAGACAAAGTATCTCGCTCCTCCTAGAGATACCACCGGTGCTTGCCAAACATCATAATGAATCAGCTCCAATATGCCTTTGCTTTTGGCAGTAGATGTGCCAAACTTCAATCTGTGTTGTTTACTGGTAACACAATGCTCACAAAAGGATAGAGTCACTTTTCTAAGCCCCGACAATAGCTTCCGTTCTGAGAGAATCTTCATTCCTCGTTCTAACATATGCTTGAGCTTTCTATGCCACAACACTGTTGATTCTTCTCCCGAACCAATTGATGCAACATCTAGTTCCGCCTCTTTGTGTGTTTCCCCCAAAAATACATACAGATTTGCAGCAACCTTTGCCGCCTTCATAACCACAAGCGCGCCTTTCACAATTTTCATGATCCCTTTCTCGATACTGGTTTTGCACCCAATATCATCCAATTGCCCCAAAGACAAAAGATTCTTTGTCAAGTCCTTCACATGTCGTACCTCTTGTATGGTGCGAATAGTACCATCAAACATTTTGATTTATGGTACCGACCCCAGCGATTTCCAAGGCATGATCATTTTCCATGAATACAGATCCTTCTGTGACTAGTTCATACTGATCGAACCATTCTCTCTTTGACGTCATATGCCACGTCGCTCCTGAATCCATAATCCATGCATCACAAAATTTGTGTCTGCCTTCCGCAACCGTTGCTGCTTCGCTGAATAATATTTCACCACCGCCTGAAGTACTGGCCACATTTTCTTGAGATCCCTTATCGATGCTCTTTGTACACTCTCTCTTGAAGTGCCCTTTATCGCCACATTTAAAGCAGTAAATATTCTTCTTCTTACTTCTTGACTTGGATCTACCATATCTGTGGCTCCCACTTGAGTCACGCTCCGTCAATCTTCCTCTCGTCATCGGTAAAGCCTCTGCTTGCTTCGATGTTGCCAATCTATCTTCCTTGTTCCTTCGACGACTCTCTTCTTCAAGAACCGCAGTTAAGACATCGTCAAAATTTATCCGAAAGAACATTGTTGGTAACATTGATGATGAGCTGATCGTATGAATCTTGTAGACTCGGAAGTAGAAGCTCCGCACGTTCTTTTTCCTCTATTTTATGCCCCATAGAGGTGAGCCGGGAAAATAGAGTATTCAGTGTGTTGATATGGTCGGTCATCGATGAGGATTCCGCCATCCGAAGAGTATAAAGTTTTCTCTTTAGGAAAATTTTGTTGTGTAGTAACTTGACCTCGTACAATTTTGTCAGAGTATTCCAAATAACTTTTGCGCTTTTTATTTCAGAAATACTTGACAAAACTTCATCCGCTATAACTAAGTGCAAATTGGCAACAACATTGTGATTCATCTCGTTCCACTTTTGATCGTCCGTGACATCCGCCGGTCTATCTCCAATAGCTGCCAAACAACGTTCCTTTGTTAGAATTGCTTGCACCTTCAATTTTCACAGCAAAAAATTGCTCCCATTGAACTTTTCTATCTCGTATTTTGCCGTCATCTTGACTACAAGAATCCTGCCTTATAAAATCTTCAAAAAATCTTTTCTGATGTGGAAGATCAGTCACAGCTGCAACCACAGAGCATACTCAGAATTTTAAGAAATTTTATGCCAAGGCTCTGATACCACTTGTTGGTCCCAAGTGCGGCATCACGAGATAGAAACTATGGAAATTGAAGAATAAAATAGACACCAAGATTTACGTGGAAAATCCCCAAAAATTATTAGGGTAAAAACCACGGGCAAAACCAAAAGATTTCACTATAATATTTGGAGAATTACAACATCTCTCTGTGTTTCCAAAGAGACACTCACTCTCTTATACAGGAGAAAACCTATCTCACAAATATATATAGAAATAATTAAGGAGAGAAGATAACTCAAGATCAGAAGGAAGAACTTGAGGATGGGATGCTAAAACTGACGAGCGGAGGCACCTATTTATAGTAGGGGATTCTCGTCTGAACACATATGAGAAAGGAAATTCATTATGAATTTCCTTCAATCTTGCGGTAGATTTCAACCTAGCATATGGGTAATACCCCAATGATAGATCTAATGTCTCATGATTTGTCACATCAATAATATATAATTAATTACGCATATGTGTAAAAATACGAACCGTTGGATGGATGGTTTGGGTATTACCCATATACTAGGATCTCATCTACCCAATCTTGTCGTCCACTTTGGCCAACCATAATTGAATATATAAACATGCATTTAATGCATGCTTCCCATGTGTCATTTGCCGACAGGGTGGTCAAATACTTGAGGAAATTAAAGTCGTCTAAAAAGATCAAAGTGACGGCCTTTGTCCATAAAGCAACATACAAGATCCTTTCAGTTCAAGCATAGCAAGACTTGGTTGATTTTCTTTTCAGTTTGCTCACCATCCCGCTGGGAAAAGCCGAGTTTCTCTTGCACGGCAACACTGGTCTCTGCAGTATGGATAATTTGTATAGATGCATACCAAGTCTTCTGGCTGTCCACAAGTGCGTAAAGACTACTTCGGTCAACTCGTTATTGAATCCCACACTCCATCCAAGTTATGTTTCCACGTCCGTGAACCAGCAGACTTTGGCATCAAAAGCGTGATAATAATAATATTTGTCATCCTCCATTAACAAATATGCCTCAACTCAAGGGTTTGAAACCCAATACCTTTATCGTCACTGATGATTTAGTAGTAATGACAGCGAATGCAAACTCGATTGTTTCCCAGCTTTAACCAACCGGTATCCCATTCAATGATATCGAGACACACGTTCTTGATGTAGGAATCGAAGAGGTAAACATGATATATAGATTATTCTTGTTCAGAGAAATATAATATTAAAATTTCCTATTTTCTTTTTTTAATTTGCGCAGGCTTTGAACATACTAAAGGCATCTCTCACCTCATCTTCTGCTCTTACCAATGGCCTCAAGCGATGCTTAAACAGGCGCAAAGCAACAAAAGTGAAGTATAGTATGAATATTAATTTGATGTGAGGATATTGGTTTATATATATAGTTGAGATTGAGATTGAGATTGAGATTGAGATTGAGATTTGAGAATTAAAGAAAGCAGCTACATTTTCTTAATTCCTCGTGCAGGTTCTGGCTTCTTCTTCAGCATTTGGCAATTTTCACCTAAGATATTACTTTAGTGCATTTCTAATGATCAATTGTTTATATGTTTTTTTTTCTAAACAATTTTTTTATTATTAATTCAGTTTAATTATGACTACTGATCATGTTATTTCACGCACTACGTGTTTATTTGCACTATATATATATAGAGAGAGTTTCTTTCAAGTGGCCACCTATCATGCCCACTTTCATGTCCACCAATGATGTGGCACTACTCAATTGGATGTGATAAAGATGTGATAAATTGTAGGCCCAATAGAATAGTGTCACATCATTGGTGGGCATGATAGTTGGGCACTTGAAAGAAACTATATATATATATATATATATATATATATATATATATATATATATCTTCTCTCCTGCCTAACTAACCCTCCCCACCACATTCCCGATTTAATGACATGTCATGCCACGTAATTTTTTTTTAAAAAAAAAATTAAAACTTGTCCAGAACGCCACTTCTTCCCCGTAATCTGTAATCTTTCCTCTTTCATATAGAGATCTTTTCTCCTGCCTAACTAACCCTCCCCACCACATTCCCGATTTAATGACATGTCATGCCACGTAATTTTTTTTAAAAAAAAAATTAAAACTTATCCAGAACGCCACTTCTTCCCCGTAATATGTAATCTTTCCTCTTTCTTTCTAAGTCGGTTCCCACCAGCCTCCGCCGTAAGCCTCCGCCCCATTCCTTTGGTCGCGCCTCTCTTTCATAGGTCTCGTTTTTTCTCATTTTTTTGTTTTTAATGATGTGTTTTAAAAAAAAAAATTCTTGCTGATTTCATTTTGTAGTCATTTGTTTTTTCTTTTTTTTTAATTACTAATTTTTTGGCCTTAAAAATTGAGTTGAAAATGCAGATTTTGGGTCCTGCTTCGTAAATCTAAGGTCTTGATAAATCTGGTCATTACTCGGTCAAAAGGTAAGGGTTCTGATTTTTTTTTCTTATAGATAAATCCTTATGTTTTCTTGTTTTTGTTAGAACATTAATGTTTCTATTTTGGAGATTTAATAATTCACAAGCCGATGATGTAGTCATGAAGGAATTAAATGAGTGTCCTGGTTTCATCTTGGTGCGTGTTTCAGTTTCAGTCACAAGCCGATGATGTAGTCATGAAGGAATTAAAATGAGTGTCCCTTGCTTCGAATAATATTGGAATATAAAGAATCAGAAAGAATTTGGGGGCATTTTTGTTTAAAATATTCTAAATTTAAGGTTTGCAAGTCAAACTTGCTACTGTTCTTGGCATTTTCCACTTAAACAACAAGTTCTTGTTTGTTACCGAAATAATGGTCGTGTTTTAATGACCCCACCAATTAAAATTTTGTATAGATCTCACTAAATCATTTATTTTTTAGTGTAAAAATTTTGACGAAGATTTTAATGTAAAATCATTAATTTTTTGGTATATTACAAGTTATTCCTCAAGTTATCAGCACCAAGGGTTGAAAGTTCAAAACCACTAGAATCTTGTGTCACTTTGTAATTATTTTTTTGGTTCTTGTTCATAAAAATAGTCATGAAGGAACTAAATGTTTTTAAACATTTTGATGTGAGTTTCAGTTTCATTCAAATAGCAATATGTTTTTAAACATAAAATTTATACAAATATTAATTGGAACCCACTAAAATAACACGGTTGTTGAAGTCACCTTACCTAACCATTTTCTAAGGCAAGTGGCTCATTTTTTTTACCAATTCTGTTTTGAAACCTCTCGTTTTTATATTGATTTTTTTTACATAGTGATATATATATAAAGAATGGAAGAAAACAGTGATGATGATCAGATATGCATGCCCGAAGTTGTAGATGAGATAAAACCCAAAATTGGGATGGAATTTGGCTCAGTAGATGAGGCTTTTTTGTTCTATAACCATTATGCTCGAGAAGCTGGATTTAGCACGAGAATCAACAATAGCAAAAAAGATAAGATTACAAATGAGGTTGTTTGGAAACAATTTGTATGCTCTAAAGAAGGGCATACCGATGAGAAGAAGAAACAACCAAGTGATGAGAAACGAAGAAAAGAAAGAGCTCGTAGTCAAGTGAGAACTGGTTGTCGATCAAAAATTTCAATTGTGAAGGCACAAAGTGGAACAAACTGGGATGTCAGTGCTTTTCAGGAGAGTCATAATCATCCACTATCGACTCCTTCAAAGGTGCATTTGCTACGGTCACATCGCACTGTTTCGGCAGCAAATAAAGCATTGACTCAACAATTTCAGAAGTCAATGTGTCAACTTGTCAGCAAATTAGGTTATTGGAGATTGAGTATGGAGGGTCTGAGCATATTGGTTGCACAGAAACAGATATTAGAAACTTTGAGAGAGATCTGAAAAATGAACAAAAAGTTATCGATGCAGAAACACTAATCAAGTTCTTTGCATCCAAAAAAGAGAAGAATTCTGATTTTTTCTTCATATATGAGACAGATTCAGAAAAGAGATTAAATAGGTGTTTTTGGGCGGATGCTGTATCAAGGAGGACATACAGTGCATTTGGTGATGTAGTTGTGTTTGACACGACGTATAACACCAACAAATATGGGATGATTTTTGCACCACTTGTAGGAGTTAATCATCATCATCAAACGATTGTTTTTGGTTGTAGATTTCTAAGTGATGAGAAAACCGAGTCTTTTGTTTGGCTAACAAGTTGGTAGAAGCCATGCCTACAGGTGCACCAAACGTGATCATTACTGACCAGGATCCTGCTATGACGAAATCCATTGCACAAGTTTTCCCACAAACAATGCATGGATATTGTTTGTGGCACATACTGAACAAGTTCTCAGAGAAATTAGACCATATGACTTTTCGTGACCACTATCAAAGCATCAAGCATGTCATCGAAAATTCAACAACACCAGATGAATTTGTGAGTTCTTGGGAAGAGGCCATGAAATGTGCTAAACTTGAGGGAAATGATTGGTTACAACTGATGTATGATTTGAGAAAGAAGTGGGTGCCAGCATATCTTAATCATGTTTTTGCTGCTGGAATGTCAAGTAGTCAAAGATCTGAAAGTTCTCATTCATTTTTTAAGAGGTATGTCTCCAAGAAGAACTCGTTGGTGGATTTTATAATCCGTTTCAATAGAGGTTAAGGTGTATACAAAAAAAAATGGGTTGAGTTTGAAAGTGAAATCAGTGAGAGTCATGGCTATTGTGTGCAACAAGTCTCAGAAGAAGATGAGAAAGTGATCTACAATGTGATGCATTATCAAAGCTCTTCTTCCTCTAAACCGAAGGTGATCACACATGACAAAGAAAAGAATTACATATCATGTAGTTGTAAGAAGTTTGATTTTGAGGGAATTCCATGTAGGCATATGTTAGCCTATTTTCGTTTCAACCAGGTGTTTCAATTGCCTGATAAATATATACTCAATCGATGGACACAACATGCAATGGTTGGAGCACCATATACAATGGGTGAAGAAAATATCAGCAATGATCCGGAGAAGCTTTTGATTTCACGACACTCGAGATTATCCTTCAAGAGTTCATTAATAGTTGATGAGGCATCTTTGACAGATGAGGGAACAAAGCTCATGGAGGAACAATTGGATTCTCTCTACTACAAAATTAGGAAAATTAACAGCAGTAGAAATCTGAGCATGGGAAGGCAGAGGAAGAGAACTATTGATGGGCCCCTGGATATTTTGGATCCTTTTGAAGTGAGAACAAAAGGATGTGGTAAGAGATTGAAATCTGCGAAGGAGAAATCAATCTCAAGAGTTAGGCAATGCCATGGTTGTGGGCTTCGAGGTGTTTCCCATGATAAACGCAATTGTCCAAATTTGCGTGACGGGTATGTCTAGAATATTTTTTTTTTCATTTACACCAATCAATGTCATTAATTCTTGCAATAATTTTGATTTATTGTTTACTAGATCAACTATAGATAATCAATACAACAGTGATACGAGCACAGACGAAGAAGATGTGGATCCATAAAGTGTCTCTCATTTTTTTCTTTAACTAGTGAGTCGTACACTTTGGTGCTTTTGATTATTTATTAATTACGAATTATATTTTGCTTTTTCCGTACTCCTTTTGTGATTTCTGAACTCCATTGTTGTTGAGCAAAATCCAAGTTAGTTCATTAACTAATGCATGGCTTATTCTCTGTTTCTGCCCACATTGCAGCTGAAGTTGAGGTATATGAACTTGGTAAGATCTGTTCGATCAATTCTTTTTATAGTAAAGAAGTTAGCATTTTGATGTAAAATAAAAATTGTTTGCAACTAAATAATATTTCTTGAGATTGTCGTTGGTAAAGGTTCTGTAAAATCATTGTGCGTTCGTGACGTTGGCTCCATTGTATAGGTGGCATTTACATCTGTTATGTTGTGGCTCGATTTGTGGCATTTCAAGAGTAGTGAGTTTTTTGTTTGTTTTTTGTTTTTGTGACTAGGCTAAACCAATATTGAAAGAACCACACAGATTCTCAGAATTCGCTGATCCTCTACTTCAAGGAGAATTTCCAAAGAAAAGCTTCAACCAAGCGATAGCTATAGCAGCAATGTGTCTCCAAGAAGACACGTGGGTTCGAGAAACACATCATAAATCGATCTATTTTAACTGTTGTTGGATTATGATTTTTTCGTTTTTGTTTCGTGGTCTTTAATTTTTGGTTACTTGAGGGGAAAATATTGATCAAATAGGTAGTAGGATGAAAGTTTCGGATGGAGGGGCAAAGTTATGCAAGCATGTGTATGACCAAGCAAGACTTGCAACCATATAGTTATATCTTAATTAATTTTTACAAACGTGGAATACCTATTTCTTAATTAATTTTTATTAAATTTTTATACAATGAGAATGATTATATAAAATTTCCAAAAATATAAACAATAAAATATTGTTGAAAAATAAAATGAGTGTCTAAGTGAATTTAATGATATTATTAAGTAAGATTTATTTTATAATTTCATCATTTAGCTCGAACAAGAGTAATCCAGTTGAACAAATAGCTGACAAAATGATCAGGTGCAAAAAAGCAAGAATGCTCCAACTAAATCACAAGGAAAAAGATATATATGCAAAAAAATGAAATTAAGATATAGCATTTCATATCATCCCTTCTTTCCACGTGCAATATATATGGAATAATGGCAAGCAAACCACCACAGGTCCCCATTACACATTTTTCCAAACTTCCATTAATTGCTTTAAAATAAAGATAGTACATGGAAAAAATTATGCAGATAGCAAGTAGATGTTACTTAATACATTAATTAATATTACTTTTTTTTGTTCTTGTCTTTGCCACCAGAAAAGATGGACCCAATATGTAATATACAAATAAACAAAACACCAATACAAGTGTTATAACTCATAGAAGTCATTCATATGAAATCAATAACCTAATACATTCTCACTCAGATTTTAAGTTCTTACAAAACACCAGTACAATATCTAAGAAAATATCCAATAACCCAAGCAAAACAGAATGAAAGTTAGCCCTGATCCAGCAAGCATCAACTTCAAATTTCGATTCTCCTTTTTAGTTTCTTTCTTATAAACTTCGAGCACAGCCAGCTTCTATTTTAAGTCAGGAATTATGGTCATTGTCCTAGGACACATCGGAGGATCTTCCCACGCAAAATAATTACAACCATTACTCTGTCATAACAAACAAATTATTCAAATAAACACATCATAACAAATCTATAAAAACAAATTCAAAATAAACCTGAAAAACCGATGAATTGAAATGGTAGACATCGCCTTCCAATTCCGGCAGTCATGAAACCTTCGCCCTGGTTTATCAGGTGTCCAAGAAACCCTCAATGCCGCACTTTTTTCGCATTTACAGAACACCAATCCTCCTGCAGAAGAAACCGAACACATCGTCCTAATCTCACTATATTTTTTCAAACGATCAGAAACATTCGTTAAATAATGGAATGACAAGATAGCCCCACCTGTTGAACCACTACACGTAGGTCAATACCCATCCTTATTCACCCACTGTACCTTTACAATAATTAAAAAACAATTAACATCATCAAGATCCATTGTTCACTTTAATTTGTGCATAACACTTATTTTTAAGAAATGATCAAGGCATACTTCTAAAATCTGGTTTGTGCAATGCAGTTAAAAATATATATATAATGCTAAATATATATATATTTTATTTTATTTGTTATAAATCACAAGTCACCCTACTTAAAATCCGAGACTTGACTACACCAAGTGAAAACCATAAACTAACCTGAACACTCTCATTATCAAGATAATAGAGAAAATTCAAGACTTAGCCTTGAAAATTATTAAGTTAAATATCATATTCAAAATCAAGTGAAAATAGAATTGTCTAGTGATTCATTATCAGACACCATTCTCTTTCGAACACAAAAATTACAAAGACCATGGTGTGATATCTTCGAGATACCCAGAAAAATGGATAAAATTAAGGAACATAATATGATGTAGTTGTTTCAAGGAAGACTAAAACTCACGTAGCACGGCGGCCGAGAGGCTTGTAGCTGCGGCGGGGGCTGGTGGGAAGCGGATGTTGGCGGCGGCGGCGGCGAAGCTTGTAACTACGGCGGGATGTGGTGGGAAGCGGCTGGCGGCGACGACGTGGCACAGAATGGGTTTATGAAATTAGGGTGCCCTGAAAAAAAAAAAGAAGAAAGAGGGAAAATAAATTACGGGGAAGAAAGAAGAATGGGGTTATGAGATATGGGTTTAATTTTTAATAAAAAAAAATTACGTGGCATGACATGTCATTAAATCGGGAATGTGGTGGGGAGGGTTAGTTAGGCAGGAGAAAAGATATATATATATATATATATATATATATATATATATATATATATATATATATATATATATATATATATGATTATTAATGTATACTTATACATCTCATTAATATTTAAGGGTCGACCATTAATTGAAAATAGGCTTAAAACTAATATAAGATCATATTAATTAAATCGAAATCCCATCCTATATATCCATGTCATATCAATGGTTACTTACCATGATTGTAAGATACTTGATCTTATATATATATATGTTGATATGATTTATTTGATGGGATTGGCGGATGAGGGGTACTTGAATTTAATTTAAAGAAAAATGATACATGTGCATATATATTGAGTTACACACTACACATGAAACAACTAAATTATTCCTCCACTTATAATTATTTGAAAAAAAAAACTCTTTTCAAAATATATTAAGGATGTTTATGTAATTTCAAATACAACGTGTAACCCTCCGTGTACATGTGTAACATCACTCTAATTTAAAATTGGATAATGCTATGTGTACATATAGACTTACACGTCCCATTGAATCAGAAATGTATATATTTCAAAATTTCTTTAAAATTTCTTTCTTTCAACCTACAATTCTTTGTTTTGCTCAAAAAACTTTTTTTAAAAAATATAATTGTTTTCTTATTACTTACTTATAAAATTAGTTTTACTGAGTTCAACAAAAATAATTATTTTATAAAATTTTAAAATATAATTATTTACTGAATTCAACAAAAATAATAATTGTCTATTTTTTATACTAAATATATTTTAAAATTTTTAAATTAAAATTTCAAATTAAAATCATATATAAGAGAGATTTTATTATTATATATTTAAATTAAAATATATTTAATATTATTATGTGTAATAATTAGTTATTTTGTTAAAAAGCCAAAATAAAAAATAAATCATGCAGGTTTGGGTTGATCGGGTTAGTCGACTTCGAGTCGGTCACTATTGATTTATTCGGATTTGGTTTGAGAAATATTTTTAAAAAATTTGTACTTGTTTGTAGAATTCAAAAATATTAATTACTTGTTTAAGAGTTCTTTTGACAAAGATAAACAATTGTAGTTTAAAAATAAAGATATTTTTTATATACTTTCCAAATTTAATATCTCTATGTAAGACTATATGTATACGTGGCATTATCCTTTAAAATTTGACGATGTGTTGTTGCCTAAAACAAAGAAAGGAAAAATGCCACTGCATTTAGATTTCAAGTGGAACTAGATTCAAGTATAATGTATATATACTTGAACATATATTTTTAGATTCGAATAATATGAATAAAGATATATATATGTGTGTGTGTGTGTGATAATTCATCCGATTCTTCTCAACTTTTGATTCATTTGATCCCACGTTGTTAGGATTGGGTGGGGTGTTTACAATAGGTTGAATAAAAACGTTCAACATAATTTTTTTAAAAATAAATTCAGTCAGGTTACCAATTGAAATTAGCAATTATTGAATGTCAATATCATTTTGGCTAACAAAAATATGTGCGGAAAGAAACCTAATTGATAGATAGAATAACTGAAACTGACTTATGAATGAAAATGAAAAAGCAAACTAAAAATGTAAAAGAAAAAAAAAGTTGTTTATAATTTTTAGAGACTTCAAATACTTCTACATCATTCATCTTTTCTTCAGTATGGAAGATGTTCACCAAAAGATTTTGCATAGTACAAGTAATTTGCACAATCTCAATTTAGATTGAACTTAATATTACCAAATTGAAATTCATAGCACTCAACTGAATAAAGAATTAACAATATGCAAACTGTCTTGAATAATGAATACAATGAATTTAGAAAGTAAATCCCCAGCACAAATTGATCATCAAATATTAGGATACAAACTATGAAATATGTACTTTGAATGTTTGATCAGTTTAACTTGAGATAACTTGAATACTTAGAACTTTTTGCTTCGTAATTGTAGGAGAGTTTCCCAAACTGATCTACACTTCCATTTATAGTTTTTGATTCCAACGATCATGATCCGTTTTTATTCAAGGTAGTTGTCGCTCTCCACGTCATCGTTCTCTGACAATCGTGCAAAGGTAGTGCCACTGGGATCTCTGTGACATCAGTTTGATATGAAAAAACTTATCCAAATCCACCGACACTCTGAAGTAAATTGAATTCCTTTAAAAGAACTCTCGACTGATTACTTGGTAAATTTGTGCTTTAAACATATTGGTCTAGTTGACCATCCAGTTTGGTTGACTTTTCTATTTTAGGTAATTCAGTTTAGCTCATGGACTAAGTCAGTTCAGTTGACTTAGTACAATTTAACTAATTTTAGTTTTTGCCTTTGAATTTTGTTCAAACCAAAACTTTACAGGGATATCGACTCACGAATCAAAGTAGTACTATATGAATGATATTAAGATTACGTTTTTTTTCCCAATATTAAGCTCAAATTATTATATTTGACTCAAGTTTTACCTGAGTTAAAAATAGCTAAGTTATCCATAATTTTTTTTGAAAAACGATTTATGCACGACAAGAATAAAGTGAATGAGTCAAGGGTGACAAGATTAATGTAAGAAACCAACCCCTTGGTGGATGCCGCATTGGTTTTAAACGTGTTCATTCACCTTGTTCTTTAATATCCATCAATCTACAGCATGGACCGTGTTTAAAGTTAAAAGGTAATATTTATTCATAAGTATGGTTGAATAAAAGATTTGTCTGATAAATTATCCATGAGATCTATATAATATTAATTTTTTTTTATAATATGAAACCGTTTTCCATAGACCATATATTTCAATTTACTATATTACCTCTTATAAATAATATTTTTCATATTTTATCTATTGTTAAAAAGGTAAAATGATAATTTATCATTTTTAATATAAAGTTTAATCAATCAAATCAATAAACTATAATCTATCAATCAAATCAAATACTATATTAAAAATTATTTCTTATTTATTTCAATAAACTATAATTTTTTATCAGTTTTTATCAGTTATTTGGACCAAAATCATTTTTAATATAAAGTTTTCTGATATTAAAAATCATTTCTTATTTAAATCAGTTTAGCTTATGGACTAAGTCAGTTCAGTTGACCATATCGAGAGAGAGTCGTCGGTCACATATTTCATCATGGCACCTAGGGGTGGTTTTTTGGCATACAGTAACAAAAATATAGGTATGAAAAAAATTCATACCGGTACCGATACCGAAATTTCAAAATTTTGAAATGAAAAAATCCTTATTTATACCGTATAGATACTGAAAAAAATTTGATATTTCGAAAAAATGTATGTATTTCAAAAAAAATTTGGTACGGTATCGGTATAATTCGATATTTTTGTACGGTATACCAGCCCTAAATTGGAACCATTGCTCTATGAGTTAGAAGAATTGACGGCTGGCTGAACATGGGGTCCACCCACCGTAGCCCGTGATAATATTTAATACAAAAAATTTCTGATCACAAGTTAAATTTTATCAACTTGTAATTAATTAATAATTATTAGCCAAAATATTATAATTATATATTTTTATACTAAACATAACATAATAAAATAAATTTATTTCAATCCAATAATATTATACACTCAAATTGTAGATAAAATATTAATTATTTAGTATAAAAATATAATTATATATTATTAATATTACATATATATTTTATATATATATGTATATTTTAAATTTATATATATATATATATATCTATTACTATTTATTAAGTTTAAGCACCACATAAAAAAATGAATGGTGTCTTGGTCTGATTTCTCTTAATGAAAAAATGTCGCTCTATTCGCTTGTGTTCTTTCTATCATTTTCAATTTCGAATTTTTTTATTTTCCCCCCTTTTTCAATTCACTTCCTTTCCTTTCGAATTATGTGAAGAGAGCTGTTTTCATGCCTATACATAAACATTCACGTATGTTGTTGCACACGCATCGAGTGTGCCTCAATCGCTAATATATATTACGGCGGGACGGGTTCGGGGCAGGTTTTGCCACGGGACCTGTCTTGGACCCGCTTGTGGACCCGCTTAGACAAGTCTAGACCCTCTCCGCCGGGGCAGGTTTGTGCGGGGTCGGGTTTAAACTCGGCTCATTGCCATATTTAACTACAGGAATAAAATCTCTTTCATAAATTAGATTTATAAATAAAAAAAGTGCAATTAATTATTAGTTAATTAATGAACTTATCATAAGTAATTTGAACTAAATATGTCTACACACGCAATGTCTATGTGACTAAAATATGAATATTATTTATTTAATACATAATGTGTTTGTTTCAAATCAATTTAAATTTGAAAATAAAAGATTAGTTGTGTGTGTAATTAAAATATAAATATTATTTAAGTGTATATATGTATTATATTTTTGTTTTAAATTAATTAAAATTTCAAAACAAAATGAAGGCACAAAAATCAAGATTATAATGAGCGAATGAAGTTTAAAATAAAGATAGATCGTCGTTTTTGCTTTTTGATGGTATTTTAGATTTTTTATCTTAGACTTTACAAAATTGATTTTGATTTGGTTACTAAATGATGTTTTTTTATAAATAATATAGTAAGATGATTGTGCATAAAAGATTTATCATTTTTCCCGGACAAATACGGTAAAAAAGAAAAATGTATGGAAGTACGTACAACAAAAGGAAAAAATTTGTCCTAAGAACCATTAACACGTGATTGGAACCCATTTAAACTGGAAAGAACAGAGAGACGCGCGAACTAAGGTAAGTTCATTGTTACTGATTAAATATTGATTGATTAAACGCGCGATAATCGAAATACCACCTGAAAGAAATCTGTGTTAAGGATCTTGGGGCTGTTTCCGCTGAGAAAAAGTGTGAGTGGAATGGATTTAAGGATCTTCGCATATTATAAATTCTAGAGCTAATGTGTAGTTGGGTGGTAATAATCATTTGTCGATCAGTGAGTTGATTTCTGTATTATCTCTGAAATTAGTGAATTTGTGAGCAAAATCTTCTGATTTAATTAGTTCTTGTCTGGCAAGTCACGTTACTTTTATTTGTGTGCGCATTATTGTCGAATTGTTTGAATAAGTGCATTGAAATGAAATACTTCTTTCTAATGCTGTGATCGATATCATGGATTACTATGAATTTGGATTTGTTGCTGGTATCTTTGTGTATTTTAAATTCTGGAGCTAACTAGGAATGGTTGTGATAATCATATGTCGATCAATGACTTGGTTTCTGTGTTCTCTCTGGAATGAGTGAATTATGAGTAAATCTCTGGATTTGATTGATTATTGTCTGATAAGACACTTTACTTGTGTGGGTGTTTTTTATTGTCCAATTTTTAAAGAGTTGTGTTTCTACTTTTTGCATAGTCATAAAAAGGTGCCTTACGATGAGCATATCTATATATATGGACGAAATAGTTGGAACAGTAAGTTTTTGTCCTCCATTCAATGGATTCATTCCTCCAAGTTTCCCTCTTCTTTGCACCTTACACTTTCCAACCGTTTGTACTCCATTGCAAGTCAATCATGTTTGAGATATAAATTTTTTTATTCATGAGAATTTCATTTTACTTTGAAGGATTATAATCTTGATTTGTGCAGATGTCCGCTGAGCGACAAGAATTTCAGTTGTCTTCGACATTTGTAATAAACCAAGAACAAAACAAGGTTCTGTGTGCCAAAGTCACTCGTGATTTTGTTGATGTTTTACCGTAGGCACCGAGGGACATTGTTCAGTAAGCACATATTTATGTTTCTCCGCAGTTAAGACAATCATCAAATTGCGTTTCCAATCAATGTAATTTTCCCCAACTAGTTGGTTGTTTGTATAAAGCATGGACAGTGACATTGAGTTTGAAGACATTTTTCTGAAATTAAAATAAATTAAATGAGCAACACATACAATAAATAAAATGACATGTGTTATGCAAAAAAAAATGCATTAGTAGACCCAAAAACTACTACAACACAGCAATGACCTAAAACTCCAAAATCAAATTATACTTTTCTTTAGGAAAAGTAAACACGATTTATAGCTAGGCTGGGACCCTCCCACTAAATTCAATATATCAAGCATCTCATGCAATATTAATTTTGTATTGCTTGATTTTGGCCATCAAAAATACATTGTTTGACTATTCTATAGGAATTTCTGACAATGTCATTGACTTAAGTGTATACCCTTATATTGATTATTTTTCAAGTATTTAATTAATTATGTCACCTATAGGGTGATCAAAATTAATTTTACTTAAAAAATTATCACCATGTCGGGTCCAATCAAGTAACCGAAACAGTGCATCCCTCCTATAGGGAGACCAATGAAAATTGGCACGAGGCATACACAAATTCTTACTAATGGACTAATAAGAAAGACCATGAGCTCATATAAAATACACCCCTCACACTTAATATTTTTGAAAAATAATTTTGGGTTTTATCCAATTAATAATATCCTGACTATTTTAACTCATAAAATAGTTCAATTATTAATCAAAAATTTATTTTCTATATATAAAAATAGAAAATAAATAAAAACTTATTTTATGCATGACAATGTAGTACCTAAAGCGATGTTTATGCAATCTACATGGCATGATATATGAATGACATATAATGCACATAATAATTAAAAGCAATAAGCAATAATTAAACAAGAACAAGTTTATGGCACATCCTAGACTAGGGGTGTTCATTCGGTCCGAACCGAACCGAAATTTCGATTAACCGAACCGAAATTCACCGAAAATCCGAACCGAAAACCGAACCGAATTTAACGGTTCGGTTCGGTTAAAAACCAAAAATTTTTCGGTTTTTCGGTTCGGTTTTCGGTTTAACCGAATTTATATATTTTTAAATTATTTTATTTATTTTATATTTATTTATTAATAAAAACAAATAAAAATATTAAAAAATAATTAAAAATTCAAAAAAATCAAAAAAATCGGTTTTCGGTTCGGTTCGGTGAACCGACCGAAAAAAACCGAATCGAAAACCCGAAAATCCGAAAACCGAACCGAATTTTCGATTCGGTTTTCGGTTCAAACCAAATTTTTGGTTTTGGCTCGGTTCGGGCGGTTAACCAAACCATGAACACCCCTATCCTAGACACAAAAATACAAATAAATTAATTGAACCAAAAACTGGTCCAATCCTTCAATTTAAATGCTTATGTGTCCAGCCCAGTCTATATTTGACCCAAGGCAATGTCCCAAGGCCCAGCAGAAAACCCATGAATCACGACCCGGTTCATGTCCACGACCCGAAAAGCCCATGGACCAAACCCGTGACCCAATGACCCGCATTTCTTGCTTGAGCCCTAGCCACGCCGCCATCATGTCCACCGAACCGCCGCCGCCTGGGAATTCGCCGGAAACATCACACAGCTCGGCACTGCGCCAAACACGGAGAAGACCACCATCAAATTTTCTGCCGATTCGAAAACGAAAACAGCAGCCGAAAAAAAATCGAGCTTCTCTGTTCCAGCGAATTTGATGGCTACGCTGCCAAGTTTCAGCCCACGCCTCGATCGTATGCAGCCGTGCGAAAACTTCTGGTGGAGTTGCGATGGTGTTCTTGGGTGCTGCGCTCCAAATCTGAAGATTTCATGGTGAATTTCGTAATTCACAAAACAGGCCCCCGAATTTCTGAAGAAGATGCACTCTGGTCCCTAGTTGCTTCGGACGAAATTGCAGAATGACCCTCCAGAAGTTTGAAACAATGGCAGAAAAATCCAATTTCGAAAATTACAATAAAATTGCAATAAAATAAACAAGGGGAAACATGGAGTCGTAATCACCCCCTGATTACAAACTCGATAATTACGAAATACAATTTCACCAAAATTTAGGGCCATAAACTGTTCAGAAAAAAAAAATTATATTTATTCATCCAAACCATAATCACATAAATCTAACACCGCTTTAAACTAAAACATGCATACAAAATTAATTAATTTGAAATACGCAAAACATTATCAAAACCTGTCTCTGATACCATATGTTAGCCAAGACTGAGAAAATCGAATCGCAAAAATTAATTTTATGTGATTCCAATAATCTCATAAAACAGGATCATGATTGTTTTACGTATTTAACACGAATTAATTAATTCAACATACAAAGGAATTGAGATTACCCTTGAAGGGTGCTTTACGTTGTCTTGTCTGCAACAGATCTGCAACTCAACGCTTCCGGTGTTCTCACAAACTCAAAACGTAGGATAATTGTACGTGGTTACAACTTTCTGTTATCAAGTAGTCTAGAAAGATAAGATAATTTCAAAAAGAAATTATCTCCTTTCCATAAATTAAAATATTATCAAAGCATATCAAATCTTATCGTATCGGTAAAGTTTTAATTAAAACTTTACATAGATAAAGATACTATAATCATATTAATTTATTTCTACGAAATCCATAAATTATAACTCATATAATTTATTTGAGTTTATTTTTGAGCCACCAAAGGGACCTGATCGGATCCAATTAAATTAAGCTCCAATAAATTAATTTGATCTAATCAACTCATGATTAATCAAGATAATTTATTAATTTTATTCTACTCCACTAAAATAACAAGATTGCACTCTTAATTAATTGAAATTATTGAAGCATAAAATCAATAATTACATATGTAAGAATCGAGTCATAAGTAGTCTTGTAAAAAGAAATATTAAATTTCCTAATCTTATTATATTGCTTTTGCAGGCTGTTAACATCCTAAAGGCATCTCTCACCTCTCCTTATGCTTTGACAAATGGCCTCCAGCAGTGCTTGTGCAGGCATCAGAGAAAGAAAAGTGAACTGTCGAAGCTTATAAGGTATGCATATAGTGTTATTTGTGTGAATAGTTTTGCAGTTAAGAAAGAGGATAAATTCTCTTCCTATTGCAGGATCCCGAGGTGGTGTTAACGCGTTCCATACTGGCAAATAATGAGGCAAGATCAGCACATAGTAGCGGAAACGAACTTCTCAAGAGGTTGAAAATGAGAACACGGTTAAATTTTTTGACAAGCATTAGTTTCCTACATTTTAGAAACAAGAAGCTTCTGAAAACACATTGCATGACAAACAGAAATAAGCTGCGTCTTTGGTTTGTGCCGAACTTAGCAGACTGCTGTTGTTAATCTTTTACTGTGTTAGAGGCCTCGTTTTGCCTCTCTTGTTGAGATTCCAATCATATCTACACATGTTTGTTTCTTGGAATTTGTAGGTATATTAAAGTTTTGAAACTAGTTTTGCATTGACATAGCAAGATTATTGTCATAATACTAACTAATAAATATTCAAACAAACATAAAAGGTAACAAAAGATTGATTATAATTTATTTGTCCAAAATATAGACCAATCTCAGTCCCCACCCACCCTTGAAACTAACAAATATGCTTGAATGGGCAATGACCAACGAGGTTGACATTTCTTGTCCAATCTGTAAATAATATGCAGATGCTGGTCGAAAAATTATAGGTAGAAAACCTGTCGTTTAAGAGTTTGAAAGGTTATTTTTAACTGGAATGACATTTCTAATTTGGCGTTTACACACTGTGTTTTTGGAATCACAGATTTACTTGGGATTTAGTGGGATTTGAAATTTGGAATCACAGATTTATTTGGGATTTAGTGGGATTTGAAATTGAAAATAACGTTTTAATGTTTGACAAAACAGGATTGATATTTGAAGATTTCATGAGATTTCATTTAACTAAAAAAAAATTTGATAAAACTAGTCGGATTTCATGTGATTTGAGTTTATAAAAATAATTAAATTATTTTTAATAATAAATGTATATACGTTAGTTATAAATTTTAAGTTTTCGTCAAAATTTATTTACAAAGTATCATTTATATAAAATTTATACTATTAAATTCCAAAATATATTTTAAATTTCTGTCAAACACCAAAACAAAATTCCAGTTCCATGTATTTAAAATTCAATTTCAATTCCAAATCCAAATCTCAATTCAATTCCAAATTTCATTTTTTAGGCATCCAAACACACTGTTAAATTCTTCAATTGCATTTATATCTCTATATGTTACTATGCTAATTTTTATTCAAATTCTTGATTGATCAATTTTTTTTAAACAAAAAAAATTGTATGCATCAAAATGTGTAAGTATTTTTCCGTATTTATGTACTTAATTTGAAAAATACGGTTCATTATGAGTTTTAATTTTTTACAAACTGAAATTAGTAATAGGATTGGAGAGAGGATTGTTAAACAGTTAAACTGGTAACCTAAAGTTGGGAAGTTCACGGCTACAATACAATCAATACAATTTGGTAACTCGAGTCCCTTCGAGGTCAATTTTTTTTAAATTTTTTTTAAAAAAAAACTGCAAATTTGATTTTGTATGTTTGTCACTTTGCGATTTTGGTCATCTATGTCTCCATATTTCAGTTTTAGTCCTGCCTTCGATTTTTGACAATTTCGATCCTTTTTATTCGAAAATGCTTATGTGTGTGGCACAGCACACGTCAGCACTGAATTGATACCACGTCAGCGCCACGTCGAAAAAGGACTAAAATTGCCAAAAACATAAAGATAGCGGACTAAAACTGAAATCTAAAAATATAAAGGACTAAAATCGCAAAATGACAAATATAAAGGACCAAAAAAAGCAATTTTTCCTAAAAATTACATATCCAAATAGTATAAATAATATGAATAGATATTTAATTATAAAATAGTAATGTAAAATATTAAAACAAATTAATATAAATTTTCAAAACATTAATTTTTAAAATGAGTAATTTTATGCCATAATTTTTAAAAGAATTGAAATTTAATTTTTTTTAAAAATTTAGCTGGCCGGCCCGCCTCCACCCGTGGTCTGTTTGGGTTGGCCCGTTTAGGACCGCCCCTAAACGGGTCACTAAAACTCCAACCCAACCAGTTATTTTTTCATAACGGAACGGGCTGGTCTGATGAGCTTGGCCCATTTTGACAAGTTTATTTATAAATTTGATTTCTTTTTTGTAAAAATTTGATATTGGTTAATTCAAGAAATTAGTGAATAGAAGACGACAAATATAAGCCCATTCAAGGTCTTGACGATATAGAATTTTCCTTTCTTTTTTTTCCCTTTACTTCTTTTAATTTAATTGTTGGGACCGAAGCCGTTACTCCTATATACACATTGGATAACCGAAACAACGCTCTCGAAGCAAGGATCGCAGCACTATGCTCGGAATAAAAATCGGACAGACGGATCTTGCACAATCAAAGTTGGAAGATCAAATCTCAAGGAAGAAGATGAAGTCTCGGTTTTCTTGAGCTAAGGAATCTGAAAATCTGATATTGATACATGTAATACACGTTAATATGCATCTCAATGCCAAGTGTCCCACTCAATTTTGCATATTTACACTTTGACCCCTCAACTCTTGCTTAATTGCAATCTAGCCCTTGAAACTTATTATTAATTCAATTTCAATCCTAAATAATTTAAGAATATTAGAATTAAAATCTAAATTCCAAAAATTCTCAAATTAAATATTCTTGGATTAAAATTAAATAATCTCGGGCCTTACAAAGATGATACGGTTGGTAGGGGTGAGCATTCGGTTAATTCGATCAAAAATCAAACCGAATTAACCGAAATCGAATTGTTTTTTGGTTAACCGAAGCGAACCGAATTTATATTAAAACTGATTTAACCGAACCGAATTAAAAATCGGTTAATTTGGTCGATGACCGAATTAACCGATTTTTTTAAAAAAAATTAAAAAATTAAAAATTTTATAAAATTAATAATTTAAATATGATTTTTTATCATTATAAAAATATATTAATCTTAAAAAATTTAAAATATGAAAAATTAAGTAAAATACTAAATATAAACCCATTAAAAATATATTATAAATTATATATAAGGCATAATAAAAAATTTCAAAATTTAATTATTTATAATTCGGTTAACCGAATTAACCGAATTGTTTTTAGAAAACCGAAATTGAACCGAATTAACCGATTTAAACGAAATTTTCTAACATAAAAACCGAATTTCCGAATTAGCCGAACCGAATTTTCGAATTGATTCGGTTCGGTCGGTTAATTCGGTTTAACCGAAATTTTGCTCACTCCTAACGGTTGGACACTTATACTAGTATGAGGTCATCATTATCCACTGGGTATATGAGCCACCTCCCGAGACGACGGCGCATCGTGCTATATACCCTGGGTCCGGTCTATGAGCTGTTTCTTGACCTGAGTGTCTTGGTACCCAGTACACTTGCATACATGCACACATAACACAGTATACTCATACTCTCATACTGAGCTTTTCATGCTCACATCCCATACTCTGTTGTATCTGGACACCCTATTCCATGGGGCAGGTCTGCGGCTAGATGAGGCGGGTGGTTCCAGGAGGACCTAGGCGTTGGAGGACCAGCAAAAGTATCTCCTAGGCTTTTGTTTCTGTTGTATTTGATGTATTTGGGTTGATACATTGAATCTTTTCGATATGGTTGTATTATTATTTGGAATTTATTTATATTTCCGCTGTTTAATTTCTGATGGTATATTTTAATTAAGTTAAATGAATGCTTAAGTATCTGATTAGTAGGTGATCACGGCGCGGGTCACTACAGTCCTCTTTTGCTGTCCTAAAAAACACAATGTTATCATCAACAAAGAAAAGATGAGTCATAACTGAACTTGATGTAGCAATGCGAACACCCTATAATTGTCCACTCTCCGCCATCATAGAGAACATCAATGAAAGACCTTGCGCACAAATGGTAAACAGAGATGGAAAAAGGGGGTCTCCTTGACAGATTCCCATACTTGGTTTCAGATCACCCACCACTTGAGAATTTAAAGAGAAAGAGTACCGAACACTCTTAACACAGCTCAAAACTTTACCAACTCATTCTTCACATAACCCCATTTTATTCATTACTACATCTGGAAAATTTCACTCCACTCTGTCATACGCCTTACTCATATCTAGTTTCAGAGCCACATACCCATGTTTTCCTTTCTGTCTATTCCACATCCAGTGCATTGTCTCAAATCCAAGTACAATATTATCTGTAATCAATCTTCCCGGAACAAAGACACTTTGAGTCTCATCAATAAAAATTTTCATCAAATTCCGTAATCTATTTGTTAAAACCCTAGCCAAAATCTTATTACAACATTGAACAGGCTAATGGGACGGAATTTTTTCATTAGCAGTGGATTTGGAACTTTAGGAATCAGAGTAATAATGGTGTTATTCCATTCATCCACCTCATTGAGAACATCTAATACTGCTCTCGTCACATCCTCTCCTATTACATGCCAGTACTTCTGATAGAACAAAGTCGACATACCATTTGGACGAGACGATTTATCCGGACTCATATCAAATAAAGCATTTTAAATTTCCAAACTTGTGAAGAGAGCACACAAAATAGCATTCATAAAACTAGTTACTGAAGTCCTTACACAATCTATGATGGGGAACATCATATCCAACGAAAGCTTTAAAAAGACAATAAACATAATCCAAATTGATAGACGCCATACCCCCTGATCATTCACAAGATTACCATGAATAGAAATCAGCCCACTGATTTGATTTTGAGTCTTCGTCATGGTTGCTAATTTCTAAATTCAATGCATCTAGAGCCTAGACTTGGGATTCTCGAAAGCACACCACCCTAGCTCATTTTTGTTCAAGCAACTTAACGCCTACTCTTGAGACACAATAGGGGGCGATGACTTTGATTAGACTTGTCCAGAAGTAATTAAATGCAAGACTTGAAACAAATTAGAACGATTCAAGATTAATCTTATAATATGCACGATAGTTTATGCAATGATTATACATGTAAAGATCGCATAATTAGTTCAAATATTTACTCAATGTAAGTTGTCGATGCAGTTTTCATATTTTTAAAAAATTGTAATCTTGATGATTTTTAGCCATTTTTTTTTTGGGGAGGTGAAAAGAAGATGAAATTTATCTCTTATATAATATGCATCCTCATCGAACATGAAAATAAAATTTCTAAATTCAATACGTCAAGAGTCTAGACTTGAATTCTCGAAAGCACACCCTAACTCATTTTTCTTCAAGCAACGTAACGCCTACTTTTGAGACACGATATGGGGCGATGACTTTGATTGGACTTGTCCAGAAGTCATTAAATGCAAGACATGAAACAAATTAGAACGATTCAAGATTAATCTTATAATTTGACCGAGTTGTTGTTATTATTATTATTATTATTATTATTATTATTATTATTATTATTATTATTATTTAAATAAAAAAAAACTCCAAAAACAAGCAACCTCAATTGAACGATACGCTGTTGAATGGACCAATGACCAACGATGTTAATACAACTTGTCCAATCTATAAATACAGTTGCCTCAACCATTGCCGGTCCTAAAATACGAAAACTTATCGCTCCCTTCTTATATATTAATAAATAAAAAAAAAAAGATTACAAAAGGATTGGCAAATTGCGAAAGAAATAAGATTGATTAAGATCATATATACACAAATCATCGAAGAAGATCGAAGAGATGCCTTGTCTTGATATTTCCACGAACGTGAATCTTGATGGAGTCGACACTGACGCCATCTTCTCCCAGCTCACGAAAGCCGTTTCTCAGATCGTCGGAAAACCCGAAAACGTGAGTACTGTTTTTTCTTCTTCTTAATTCTTTACATGAATTTGAGTTCGAATATGGCTGATTTGAGGTGGAGGACCTCGTTTAACCAGAAGCATGTGATCCACAATGGCTTCATCATTTCGGCTAGCGATCTCTCTGTGAAATGAAAACAATGGTGAAAAGTACCATTCTTTAGGAATGAAAAGTGAATGAAACAGTAAATTCATCAATCTCCACAAAATTTGGAAACATTTCATATATATTCTGAAAGAATATTATGGTTTTTCAAAGTCAAATACTTTCATCCAAACGGAATCTTGATCTTGACAACTTGGGGTTTGTGTGTATAAAGAGATGAGAAATTATTATGATTTTCTAACATGTTCTTTTCAAGAAACAATACTGAATCCAACTTATAAGGTTCTTTTTGTCAACTACAAATTAATCTAGCTAGCTAATAACCCTATTAATATAGGTTCTTCTTACTACATGATAATATAATTAATAAACATGAGTGGAAACTTCACTTAAATTCAAACTCTGGCTAGGTTTTCTTTTCTTGTTTTCTTTTTCTTTTGTTCTTTAAATTAAAAGTACAGAAACGAAGAGATGTATTGTTAGTTAAAAAAACCATTTTTGTTAAGGCTCATTATCATGCCCTTTTGATTTTGGGGAGAAATTAAACTATTGCTACGTAGAGCTCAATCTTCTTGTTTTAGAAAGACGTTAGTTTTGCTCCATTACCAACAGAAAATTGCTGTTCTTGCGGTAGATATTAGATGAAAAGTACTATAGAAAATTTTAGGAAAAAAATAAATTAATAAAATAAAATAAAATACATGGGTGAGTGATCTACATCCGATAGAATATTTGGAGTCCCTCTATTATTTAAGGGTCCACTTGTGTTCACATTACTATTCACACAGACAAGGACAGTGCTGGTTGATTAATAATGGAGCTAGCACCAGGATGGTGGTACAAAAGGTTTAGACCACAAGTTTGCTAGCAAACTCATCTCCAATTAATTAATGGAAGAAATAATGAATAAATAGTGTATCCCACTTGTATATTTTATTAATTTTATTTTTAATTATAATTTTTTTTTTGAAAAAAAAATAAAAAAACATTTTCACGTTCTCTCATGGCGGAGAAGGGGCGGCGAATAAGGGGGGGATTTGACCTGATCTTGAATTTTCTTCATATATTAATTTATATATGGAAATACAACATTTTACTTGATACTTATATATCTTCCTTATATAATACAAAAATTACAACATACAAAAAAGATAATTTTCAAATTCATTAAGCTATAGTGTTTGCTTTCAACCTCTAAAAATAGGTGATTATGTATTTTTTGTTAATAAATTTGTAAAAAAAAAAAAAATTCATAATCACTTATATTTAAGTTGCAAACACTACCTAAATAAAGGGAGATCTAAGCACAAAAAAAAATCTCAGCATTTTTCTTTGTTACATTTGGAATAAAACATGAAACTTTTGGATATATATATATATTAGTCATGATGTTGGAATTTTTTAAAATCTTGAGAAAAAATTTTAGGGGCCAGCTTGTCTCGGTATTTTTATTTTGAGATTAAAATAATATATATTTATTAGTTTTCATTCTCTTAAAAGACGGAATTTTGTGGTTTGGTAGCGTAATGATAGAAAGTGGTGAGACTTGAGAAGTTGAAATATATAGATGAACGACAAATCGGTAAGCGTAGACATTAATACGAAGAAAATGATTGATAATGGCACGCATGATCGATGTCTCTTTGCTTTCTGCTTTCAAAGAATACAAATTTTGTTTTTTTTTTTGTTTTTTGCCTTCGAGAAATAAAATAAAGTTTGGAATTACAAAACCAAACAAAAGCTAGCTTATCGCGTACATGCATTATTTGAGGTGGCATGCAAATTTTTTTAGCTGACTTAAATAAAGATAAGATCTGAATAGGCAACCAAGACGAAGACAAGAATAATATAACATATTTACTTGGCCATAATATCATATATATATATATTTGGAAAAATTGCAAATTTAGTCCGGTATGTTTGTCACTTTGCGATTTTGGTTCTCTATGTTTTCACATTTCAGTTTTAGTCCTGCATGTTTTGATTTTTTGCAATTTCGGTTCTTTTTATTCGAAAATGATTACGTGGCACTGTACACGTCAGCTCCACATCAACATTGAATTGGTGCCACGTCAGCGCCACGTCGGAAAAAAGACTAAAATTGCCAAAAAAATAAAGATAGCGAACTAAAACTGAAATCTGAAAATATAAAGGACTAAAATCGCAAAGTGACAAACATACAGGACCAAAAAATCAATTTTTCCTATATATTTTTTCCCTCATGCTTCTATATTTCAACTTTATAATATAATAATATAATATGCGTGTATAATATAATGTACAGTTTGTGATGATTCTGATGAAAGGATCGGTGGCACTGACCTTTGGGGGGAACAAAGAACCCGGAGCACTGGCTGAGATCGTATCCATAGGTGGCATCGACTCTCAAGTTAAAAGAAACCTCATTGCCACAATTGGTTCCATTTTACAAACCACTCTTTCCATTCCCAAGACTCGATTTGTTCTCAAGGTTTTTAACGTAACGAGCACCAAAACAACCTCTAAATTGTAATATTCCCCCCTTTTTTAAAAAATATTTATGTTCTGACTGAGCTTTTTCGGTTTTTGTAAGAGTGCTTCTTTCAATAAAATTTTATCCCAAGTTATTTTCTTTTTTATCGGTTTTTATATGCATGTGTCACAGTAAAATATCATATTTAGCTTAATAGTTCATGTAATTATGTACATTTACTGATATCAAAATATGGTCTTGAGATCATGACTATATCTCCTATATATATACTTAAATATTGTGTTAGGGAGATGGATGTCAAATTAATGTTTCATATGCATGTTTAAAATTGGATTTTTATATTGTAAAAACACATTTGACGTTGCGAATATATACAAGTACTCTTGTTTATATATACAACTATTCTGGCCCACCATAGGTCATTATAATATCAAATTTATAAGGTTGTGTCTGATTATTATATATAGCACACCAATGCAACATAATACATTTTATCATTATTTATCATCTTGCGAGTTGCGACATAGTCGGTTACTCTATTATTTATCATCGTCCTCAGACATAGTCGGTTGATTAATTTCTTAATTCGTAGTACTAAAATAAAAACTCGATCGTACAAGGATTAGAATTATAATTCATAAGGTAATTGTACGTGTATATGATACTTGACAAAACATATTGTAAATTTGTAACTGATCACAAAATATAATTATAATTAGGAAAAATTGCAAATTTAGTCCTGTATGTTTGTCACTTTGCGATTTTGGTCCTTTATGTTTTCACATTTCAGTTTTAGTCCTGTATGTTTCGATTTTTGGCAATTTCGGTCCTTTTTCTTCGAAAATGCTGACGTGGCACTGTACACGTCAGCTCCACATCAGCATTGAATTGGTGCCACGTCAGCGCCACATCGAAAAAAGGACTAAAATTGCCAAAAAAATAAAGATAGCGGACTAAAACTGCAATCTGAAAATATAAAGGACCAAAATCGCAAAGTGACAAACATACAGGATCAAAAAAGCAATTTTCCCTTATAATTATATATAAAATAGATGATCTCAGATTTTGGCACAGCTTTCAGATAATGGGAATTTCAATTTTTCAATTTCATGTCGATAGATTATGGAATGACTGCAACTGCATGCATAGTTCCTATGTGATCTATAGCGTGATTTGTTTCTTTGTTCTCAAGCATTATTACTGAATTATTATTTCATATATCATCACAATTCACAATTCACTTCTTCTTCTTCTTTTTTATTTATTTATTAATATTACATATATGGTCCATGATTATTTTTTGACACCAAATGTGATAATATTTTGAATTTAGACCATTGGCTGCAACGGTATCACCCTAATACCTTAATTAATGTTAAGTATCTCATTAATCGGACATTCAAAAATCATATAGTCAGTTTTGATAAAGTGACACACGTTAAATTTAAAATTGGTATTCGGAGTTAAAATGACACTTTAGTTTTTTTTTTTTTTAAAAAAAATTAAAAATGACAAGAAATTTCAATGTATTGCAAATGAATAAAACCATTAAATAAATTGGTTGTTGAAGAATATTAATGTTGCTTTAACAAGAATATTTATCGAAACATGAGATTTGGGATCGAAACATTTGGATTGATTACAACACACAAAAAAGTAAAAAGTTCCAAAATTATTTAATTAAAATTTAAAATAAATAATTATATGGATTTTTTTTAATGATATACACTTTTTAATAACAACATTGTGTTTATAAATTTATGATAATATTTTTTATAAGCAACAACAATAATATTTCTTTTACTATTTTATATATATATATATATATATTAACTCTTTTCAGTGTCATAATGATTTTTCACTATTTTTTCATTTTATCCCCCACCCTAACCTCTCACTTTATCTCTCACTCTCAATTTTGACAAAACTCCCTCGAACTCAATCAGTAACTCACTTTTCTCACATTTTTCTCGTAAGTACTTGCATTCAAAACAACAATGTATTTATATATATATATATATATATTTGAAGAAAAAAAACCTATAACACAAAATAAATAAATAAAAAAATACAAATAACGAAACACTGATGATTTGAGAACCTACAAAAATCTTCTACTAATTAACATATATCAAGTAATGACCCTTATATAACGAGGATCAAGATATGAGAACCTGCAAAAATCATCTCCTAAGTCCTAAACACATATAAAGTAATGACACTCGATGACAGATTGATTACAAGTTGATAAATAAACATAATAAAGGACCAAAATTGTCCTGTCACAAATCCTAAGGGCTAAAATGTAACTCAAGAAATAAAAAGGACCGAAAAATGTATAGTCACAAATTATAGGGGCTGAATGAACTCAAAATTTCATAAAGAGTAATTATTTTTGGAGGACATAGACAGTACAGTGGGATAAGAAACCGACTGCGGGAGAAGGAAGATAGGGTTTATCGACGATGCCGTGTTTGAATCTGTCGACTAACGTGAGCCTGGAGGGCGTGGACACCTCCACCATCCTCTCTGAAGCTACCTCCACTGTAGCCAAGATCATCGGAAAACCCGAAGCTGTATGTATCTTTATGTTTTTTGTTTTTGGTGATTTTCAGTGGTGAACTGAATTGGAATCTATCTCTATAAAGTTTTGATGGAGGAATTTTCATTGTTTTTATGTTTTATTGGCTTCCATCTGTTTATTTTCTTGTTTGGTTTTCCCCACAGCTTATGCTTCACTAGCTGTATACGGTAGCACATTAGAAGCAAGTGATGTTAATTTGTTAACGATATTCTGAAAGTTTTGTGTCAGATTTGTGATTCCTTGGGCATAAATGCTGTATAATTCCCTCGCATGGTGGATCATTATTTATTTGGGTGTGCTTGTTAATGTTCTTTGGGTCATCTGTGTAGTAGAAACCGACAGCGGGTGAGTGGAGGTCTCTAGGACATGAAATAGTAGCATTCTAAGCTGGAGAGTTACTGAACTTATTGGCAAGTCCCCGATGGTTTTTGTGGCCAATACGAGACTTTGGTATATTGCTAAGCATTTTAGAAGATAATGTCCATGCCTGTCTGTTTTGGTTGTTTTCAATAGTCTGTCGGTATTTAGTTAGCGCACATAACTGCATAAGCACCTTAATTGAGTATGTAATGTGAATGCACATCAGGTTATTAATACTGACCCAATGAAGAGCCTGACCGAAAAGACTAATACTTCGTATCATAATCGGAGATCCCAACTTAAAAGATTGGTATTATCTGTGGGACTTGGGAGTGCTCGGCTTAAAGGATTAGTGTCATAGGTGGTATAGGCTTTCAAATTTATTAGTCACTGCACAATTGTTAATTGAATCAATGTAAAACCTCTAATGGTGAGAATGAGGACTTGTGCTCTGAAAACGGTATGGTGGTTGTTATAGTGTCAAAATTGACACTGCATTTTGAATGTATTAATGCTTTCCTTTTCTGTTAAGTTGGTGCACTTTGAAGAGAGACGAGACTACTCCGAAATTCTAATGTTGCAACCACAAATATTTGGGAACCATATTTATATTCATCAGCCTGTGGTTTATTCTATGTTGGTGCTTATAAGTGTTAAAACTTATAAGAAGATCTGCTAGAGTTTAGTTGATGACTTGAAACGAGAGAACTATAACTTGAATCTACTTTACAGTTTACACTTTCCTTGATTCGTAATTTCAATATTTTCGATCATTACTCTGATTTTTAGGTTTGCTACTACAAAGAGCATTATGGCCTTGATCATGAATTATATTGCTTGTTGAATCATGTGAATGATGTGAAAGTAGAATACATTTTTATTCTACTTAAAGAAATTTTATCAATTCTTTTCTTGGCAAAATAAGGAATCGCACCTCCTTTGCAGTATGTGATGATTGTGCTGAAGGGATCCGTACCCATAGCGTTTGGAGGGACGGAGCAGCCTGCTGCTTATGGAGAGCTGGTTTCTATCGGTGGTCTCAACCCTGATGTGAACAAAAAGCTGAGTGCTGCTATTGCCAACATACTTGAGACTAAGTTGTCTGTCTCGAAGTCACGATTCTTCCTCAAATTTTATGATACAAAGGCAAGGAAGTGACCCTTTTAAGTTGTTTTTTGAATGTTCTTGGCTTTGGTCTTGGGTCTTCTCATTGCATTCTTGCTGCTTGTTTAGGCCAGTCAGAGCCAAGAAAATGCACAATGTCTGCATGCTTTACACCAGTACTAAATCATGTGAATGAACTTTCACTATTGATCAGATCGTCCATGTAATTGTGATATCAAGTACTGGTTCGCTTGTGTTTGTAATTGCATATAATAATTGTTGATATTGTCTTAAAAAAATCAACTCCATAAATTCCCTGTCATGTCGTGCACATTGATATCAGTTTTCTTTTTGCAGGGCTCCAACTTTGGGTGGAACGGGTCGACCTTCTAGGTTTATTTCGTGTGATTTTTCACCCCTTCATGAGAGTAAGAAACTTTGATGTACTGAATAATATATATCCGAATTCTGATTAACCATCTTGGACAGCTTCGGGTGGTTATGCTCATTATATGTTTGCCATGTATTCGAATTGCCCTTCATCGACACGATACTTTTACTAGGTTTTGTATGGTTTGAAGGAATATTTATGGTTCTTTATCTATGCATGAACGAATGCTGTCTATTTAAAGTTTGCTAATTTGTTCTCATGCATATTTCTTGTATTAATACTATCCGAAAACATGACACATCTGTTTCATACTATTCAATGTTTCATTCCGAAATTCTAGGCTTCATCATTCCAATACATTACATCGTTTCCTCGTGATTTTTTTTTTAAAAAAAAAGGGTTGAGCAAATGGTGGAAGTGCATTCATCCATGATTTCATAGCTTGAAAAACCGTGTATTTCATAGGTGAGGAGAAATTGGTGCTAGAGCTGAGATTGACTCTTATTTAGTTTCTACGGTCACTCTACACTATCCAATATTTGGCCCTTCTCCATTCTCCTAGATTGGTTTTCAAATCCGTTTATTTTGTTTGGATATGTACGAGTTAGATATAGATGGTGTACAATTTACAAATTCCACCTCTATGAATTAAATACACCGAAAAATGAGTTTTATTTGAGATATTAGGTTGAATTTTATTTTATTTTTCCTAAACACCATTTTACTTTAAAAATCTTTATCATCTAAAGGCGTTTGATTGGTTTTTGAGCTACGTTTCCTAGATTTAGTCTTTTAGAGACATCTAACCATTTTTACATATGAATAATGTTTTAAAAAATTATTCTATCATTATTTTTCTTTCGTCCCAAGCTCACCAAATGAATTCACCGACTACTAGAGTCTAGCAGGAAAGCACATGCCACCAAATAAAGAATCACTCTTTATTATTATATATTAGTAATATTTTTATTAAGATTGATAATCAACTATATGATACTTAATTTGCACGCTAATATTAACTATATTGATTATTGAGTTTACGTTTACCAAGTATTTGTAATTACCAATTACCATTAGCAATTACTATTTTTTCTAATAAAAAGGAATATTACCATTTCATTAATTATCTTACTCTATTATTATAATAGAGATCTTTTAATTTATTTACTTTTAATTAATTAAGTTTGAGTAATTTTAGATTATCTTAACTTAATTCACAATAAAATCAAAATTATTAGATAAATTAGTCGTTTTATATGGTCTTTTTTTTAAGTCATTAGAAATAATCTTATTTTCCAAAATGATATTCACTATTTTGTGTTTGTATTTTTTAATTTTTAGATAGATTAGATTCGATTTTTTTGAAAGATTTAAATTATATAGTTATAATTCTTAAATTTTTAAATATTTAATATATTGTGAGGGATAAAAATATTATAAAAATTAATTAACATTAAAAAAAATTATTTTACTTAAAGGCTGGCTTTTTCCTTACCCTCGTGGAATTCGAGTATACCAAATATATAGAGATTTCAACCGCGTAGTCTTTGTAATCTTTCTTCCGTCCAAAGAAAATCAACAACCCAAAATCATGGCGAATTCCTCTCCTGCAATCTTACCCATCTCCAATCCCCAGCAATCCACCGCCGACGCTCAGCAGACCTCATCAGCCGTTCGCTTGTTCGTTGCCGGGATCTCAGAAACCGTCCGATCCGGCCTCTCCAATCGTCGCCCCTGGCCTGAGCTTGTCGACCGATCCGCCTTCTCTAAGCCTGAATCCATCTCCGAAGCGACCCTCCGCATCCGCAAGAATTATCAATATTTTCGCATCAATTACCTCACCGTTGTCACCGCCGTGCTCGCCATTTCCCTTTTAACAAACCCTTTTTCTCTTATCCTCCTAGCGGGCCTCCTCGCCGGGTGGATGTTCCTCTACCTCTTCCGTCAATCCTCTGATCCTCCGCTCGTTGTCTTCGGCCGACAATTTTCGGATCGCGAGACTCTTCTCTTCTTGGTAGTCTCCACCGTCGTTGTGATCTTCCTCACTAGCGTTGGATCTGTTTTGGTGTCAGCTCTCATGGTTGGTGTTGCGATTGTTTGCGCGCACGGTGCTTTTAGGGTTCCAGAAGATCTTTTCCTTGACGAGCAGGAGCAGAGCACGGGTGCTTCTGGATTCCTTTCTTTCTTCACTGGGGCCAATGCTGCGATTACCCAGCCACAGGTGGCCGCGAGGGTTTGAGTATCATTCTCATGACGGTAATGAATGGATTTATTAGCTAATTACGAGTGTTAATATCTATAATTTGTAGATTGAAATATTGAATCACGTACTATCTTGAAAGATTCACGCGACATATTCATTGGTTTAAGAAATTTTGAAAATTAATTTTATCGACCTCCTGCATAAATTTTAGGGTTGTCTATAAAGTCATACATCTTAATTACCTAATTGGAACCGTGTTTAATTACCTAATTGGAACTGTGTTTGGTAATTTCTTTAGTGCATTGCTGTGGATGCTTGCATAGTTGCATATAACTTAGTGTGTACGATTTGATACTGGTGCATGCTCTTTTATTATGGTTGATGTCAGCATCTGGTTCTTGATTGCCAACTTTTTTTCACGAATGTATCTTATTTTACAAAACTAATGATATAACTAGGATCCCGATCTTGAAGCAAATTTGGGGTTTTGGGATAAGTGCACTGTCTAAATGGGTTAGTTTGGCACATTACACCCTTGTTTATTTTTGTGGATTCCGTCATTAAATTACAGTTTCTTTGACACATCGCACCTAGGAAAATTGTGAAAAATACTTTGGTCAAACTAAGTTGTTTAAAAACATCCCTCCCAAGCGTGTTTGAGTGTATATTTTCTGGAGCGGAATGCAAAATTAATTTAATTGGAGGGTGCAACGGACCAAAATCTGGTCCCAAAAAAAATTATTAAGACTGAAAAAACTTACTGCTGGATGCAAAGTGTCAAGAAACTCTAATTTAATGGTGGCATCTCTCGAAAGAAATTTTTTAATGGTACAATGGGTAAAAAAGTGATCTTTCCAAGTGTGCACACTACACATAGAGACCCTATGTTGTGTCAAAATGTATGAAACGCCTGTACCACTCCCCACCTCCTCATATTTATAAATTGAGATCTAAAACTTCCGGTGCTGAAATAATTTTGTGGTAAAGGTGTTCTTTATGCTCGTAGGTGAGAAATAATTTTGAAATTAGCCTTCTCATGGTTGAAAATTAAATTTTTATTTTATTTTTTTAGAATAAAATTAGAATTTTAAATGTGTTTAGAAGTAAATATTTTTTCTTTAGAAAAAGTAGATATTCTGATTTTTCCCTCTTCATTACAATCTCTCTTTTTTCTTTGAAAGTATTACTCTCCTCTTTTAGTATATCTGAAGTGTTTGGGGTGTGGAAAGATTGAGAAGAAAATAAATATAGTTATCCTTTTATTACATTGAACTAAGTCACCAACACATTTGAATTCAATAACTGTAATTTCTAGATTATTTCATGAATATGTGAATAAAAGTTGGGTGTACCTCAAAAATCTTATTGACGGCCAGTTCATCTATTAATTTAATTTATAAATAGACTGTACTGGGATTTATGTGCTCATTGCCTGTGTTTGTGTTTTTATATTATAGCTTATTTATTCTGTATCTTCTATATATATACTGCAGGAAATGCAGTGTTTTTCAATGGGATAGCATTACAAGTGTTTCATGGATTGATATAATTTATTTCCTTTAATTGTGCTAGATATTGGCATGCCTCATGTTAGATGGAATTTTTATCTGGACACTATAACAGCATGATCAGTCAATTGCTGGATTTGTTCATTTTTTTTAGATTGGTCTTGAGTGCAAAATTGTTCAACAGTTTTACTGTGTAGAGCTTACGATTATTTTCCTACCCTGCTTGATTGATAATTATTGCCCCGTTTAAGCAACAATATTATATGAGTTTGTCATTGACTCATTATGCCTGATATGCAATCTTCAAATCATTAGTTATCTGCCTTTTCCATTAAAATATCTGCCTGTAGTCGCCTGTCCTATGGTTTAGATGATTGTTCCATTGTACTAACTTGAATTTGGTGGTTTTAGTTACATGTATTTAGTCCGTACGACTTTCAGATTTGTGAACGAAAAATTTGTACAGTTATCTTTTCCACAACGCAGATCGCTTTCAAGATGAGTGTTGGTGGTCCTACACTCCTGCTTTTTCATTAAAAACGTTGGGTATATTTTTGTTATTTCTGGGTGAATAATCGATTGTGTGCTTGTTATTTGAATGCAGGAACGCTCAAGTTGATGCGAAGTCTTTCAAAAAATGCACGTGAAATGACAAATTTTGAGTTAGATTTCTTTGTTCTGTATTTCCAATCAACTATACTAAATACTAGATACACTTCTTTTCAGTTTGAATTGTAAAACTTGCAAACCTATGTCGACATTCGTTTAGTTTTTCTTCTTTTTCCTCTTATGTACTCACTGTTTTGTGTAAAGCTGGAACACAAATTTGATAGATTAATTTGGATTCTTTTTTTGTTAAATGGTTTCTTTAAGTATCATAATACTATGTGGTCTTACAGACATAATCATAGTATCTTTAATTGGATGCTTGAGAAACAGGGAACCGATTTGGTTTGTTATCTTTTTCTCTGTATGTCCTTTGTACTACCGTACGATTGGTAGAGGTAAGGATTAGTCGATTTCCGCTAGAATTCTATGGAGTAGCATTTCAAGCTCAGTTTTGTGTTCTAAAATTTAAATCACTTGGACATGAAGTCGGATTAAAGAAAAAGAGAAAAAAAATGTCATGTTTGAATGGCAAGTTATCAGAAGCTGGAGTTTTGGAACACGCGGTTTTTCTAGCGGTGAGATGTTCTTACAAATGTTTTTTAAAAATAGTTGACGAAATCATGTTGAACCCAAAAAGAAATTGCTTTTTTGCTTTTATATGTATAAAAATAAAACTGTGTACTATTGTTAATCCAAATGCTCGACCAACTCGAATACATTCATATATCATAGCCTATGTATGATTTCTTAAATATACACCTTAAAACGCAAAAACACTGTTTTTTGGTGTGGAATTAAACTTTTTACAACTAAAAATAAAGAATTAAATAAATTGTTTTTTATAATCCAAATTAAAACATTTCCCCTTTTTTTTTTAAAGGAATCTAAAACATTTTGATAGAGTGGAAAGAGTAAGAAAAGTCAAGGTTATGCAACGGTTGAGTAGAAAGAAGACTACAAGAATATAGTCGTTATGAATATTGGGATTCTGTTTTTAATAATATTTCCAAAATTCTATTAATAATGTTGGTGACCCAAAAACATTTACCAGTATCATGTGTGTAATCTGTATCCAACGTAAACTAGCCGTTGAGATATATTAAACTTGATACCATTTATTTTACTCTCCACCATTTTCCCCTCCACTCTGAAAAAATATATCCCAAGATTCCCTCCTTCACCCTTCAAGAAAAAGTGGCCTGCCCCTCCAAAAAAAATCTTGAGCTTCCATACACTCATTTTTCTTATCCCAATTTTACATTAAATTAATTTCAACAAGATAATAGTTCATGGGCGTTCGAATTCAGCTGCCATTTCGATTTCGGAATGGTTCAGATGGGTTTTCAGGCTGTCCGGTTAACGGAAATACTGGTCGGAGCAAAGGTGATTCGGATACCGAGATAGAGAAATGGAGGAAACCCCACCTCCTGCTTTGCATTTTTCTTGTGCTATTTTCTGGTGTGGGGCTGGTTTCGGGTGAGAAATGGGACGGGGTGATTGTAACACAAGCAGATTATCAAGCTCTCCAGGCTTTAAAGCACGAGCTGGTCGATTCGAAAGGGGTGTTAAAGAGCTGGAATGACACCAGTAATGGTGCTTGTTCTGGTGAATGGACTGGCATCAAGTGTGTAAATGGACAAGTTATAGCTATCCAGCTTCCATGGAAGGGATTAGGCGGCCGAATCTCGGAAAAAATTGGGCAACTTCAGGCTCTCCGTCGGCTCAGCCTCCATGACAACTTTCTTGCCGGGTCAGTGCCAACATCCCTCGGTTTCCTTCCGAACCTCAGAGGGGTTTATCTTTTCAATAACCGGCTTTCGGGCTCGATCCCTCCATCCATTGGTAACTGTTTGGTTTTACAAACTCTCGATCTTAGTAATAATCAGCTCGTTGGTACGATTCCTCCGAGTCTTGCCAATTCCACAAGGTTGTATAGGCTTAATCTGAGCTTCAATGGCCTTTCTGGTTCCATTCCATCAACACTTTCTCAGAATCCTTCTCTAACTTTCCTTGCCCTTCAAAACAGCAATCTTTCTGGTTCTATTCCTGATTCTTGGAGCAGCAAAAATAGTAACCATTCTTATAATCTTCAGTCTTTGAATTTAAGTTACAATCAAATCAATGGAAGCATTCCCGAAGAGTTTGTTAATCTCTCGAAGCTGAAGTCCCTGGATTTATCAAACAACGCAATCACAGGAACCTTTCCTTTGGGTCTCACCAATCTCTCTTCTCTGGTAACCATAAATCTAGAAAACAACAATTTAGATAGCCAGATCCCAGAATCGGTCGAAAATTTAAGGAATCTTTCCGTTCTAAACTTGAGTAACAACAAGTTCAAAGGGCAGATTCCAGGGACCATTGGTAACATCACCACTCTTACCTTTCTTGATCTTTCTCGCAACAATCTCTCAATGGAAATCCCAACCTCCTTGGTGAATTTACCCAATCTTGATTCCTTCAATGTTTCGTACAATAATCTTTCGGGAGCCGTCCCATCTGTTCTTGCAAGTAGATTTAACTCGAGCTCATTTATGGGCAACATTCAGCTGTGTGGTTACAGTAGCTCGACTCCATGTCCTTCTCCCCAGCCCGAAAATCTGCCTTCACCGGGAAAACATGGCCGAAAGTTGAGCTCAAAGGACATCATTCTCATATCTGCTGGAGCTCTTCTAATTGTCCTACTAATTCTATGCTGTATTTTGATGTGCTGCTTGATCAGAAAGAAGGCAGCTTCAAGAAGCAAACCAGGTGGTGTTTTGGCAAAGGCAACTCCAGCAGCAGGGAATGTAGTCGAATCTGGAGGCGAAACAGGAGGAAAATTAGTCCATTTTGATGGGCCTTTCGTATTTACAGCTGATGATTTGTTGTGTGCTACTGCAGAGATAATGGGAAAGAGCAGTTATGGAACAGCATACAAGGCAACATTGGAGGACAATAATGTAGTTGCTGTAAAAAGGCTCAGAGAGAAGATCACTAAGCCACAGAATGAATTCGAAAGCGAGGTTTCAGAGCTTGGAAAGATTCGGCACTCAAATATCTTGGCCCTTAGAGCTTATTATCTTGGACCTAAAGGGGAAAAGCTTCTTGTATATGATTATATGCCTAATGGAAGCCTTGCTTCCTTTCTCCATGGTTAGTTTACTCACCAGAACCATGATTTATGCGACTAAATTTTTGTCTCTGTTTGCTAACCATCACAGTTTCATTTGCTGTATGCAGCTAGAGGGCCAGAAACCAACATTCCATGGCCAGAAAGAATGGCAATAGCCATTGGCGTAACCCAAGGACTTTGCTATATCCACACTGAACAAGATTTAGTACACGGAAATCTTACCTCAAGCAATGTCCTTCTTGACGAGAAGAACAATCCTGAAATAGCAGATGTTGGCCTATCTCGACTCATGACTAGTGCTGCCAACACGAACATCGTAGCCACAGCAGGCACGATGGGATATCGTGCACCAGAGCTTTCCAAGATCAAGAATGCCACCACAAAGACCGACGTTTTTAGCCTCGGGGTGATATTGTTGGAGCTCTTAACAGGGAAATCCCCAAGTGAGGCCACAGATGGGCTCGATCTGCCTCAGTGGGTCGCATCAACAGTTAAAGATGAATGGACTAATGAAGTATTCGATGTGGAGCTTATGAGGGATGCGCCGAATATAGGTGATGAATTATTGAATACATTGAAATTGGCCCTCCATTGTGTCGACCCCTCGCCAACAGCTCGGCCCGAGGCTCATCAAGTTCTGCAGAAACTGGAGGAGATAAAGCCGGAAATGGACACCAAACCAGCTTCTGGTGATGATACAGCAGTTGAAACAAAAGTTGAGTAAATTTTGAGAATTTGAAGTGTTTACTATATTATTTCATTCTTTGTTTAATGATTTTGCCTTGAAATTACAATAATAGATCTTTTTTAATAGTTTACTCTATGTATGTTTATGTTTGTATATGAGGTTATATTGAAGTTCTTTTTTTGCTCATGTAATTTGTTCCAGCAAAATACTTTTGACAATGACATATATCAATTTTTATAGAGGGTTGTTTCTATTTTTATATTAAATGTTGTGTCAGAAATTATATATGATGAATGATGTATCAATTAATTATTTATTTGATATATATTTTAGTTCATGTTGAAATAACTAGTTCAAATTGTAAACAGGGGATTCCCTCACAAAGGATAAATCATATTAATTTTAAGAAATTAACTAAAGGATGTTAATATATAAAGGAAACTTGATTTGTCCTCCCATCCAAATGCTAGGGAATTCGTGTTGACAAAACGACGTATATGATTTAATGGGTCCATTCACATATTTCTTCCACTTGTTTTCTGTGGAATCATGTGAAATTACTCGAACTAAACATTGCAAAAATGAAGTACACGTTTGAGTGAAAACTGGAATTTGCATTGCATGACTAAACCAGTTTACAAGAACCTGAACAATACAAGAAAACTAAATTTTCGAACTTGACAAATCAAGCTTACAAAGCGAAGGTGGGAATATTATGTTGGTTTGTTCTCTGTAGAAGGCAAGCCATTCGATTATGGCTATGAAAATTAAAGGGTGTGGCTTGCATTTAGATATCTGGTGGCGCACCTCGATATAAACCACCGAGTGCCATAAAGCTCCGTAAAACAAATCTGTGTTCGAAAGTCACCCCTGATGATGTAGGTCAGCCACCCGAGGAAAAATATCTCTGGTGGCGTCTTTGCATAAACCCAGAAACCGCAAGGATCTTGCAATAAGCTAGCGAAAATCGCTAGTAGCTCAAGTGTTGTCTTTTTCATTATCTGGCCAGAGCAATCTCCATGGTCCACTTCTAGAGCTTAGCCTGAAATTAACAACCATTTAGTGGCACTGAACGAAGTTAAGAGCATGAATATGAGTAAAAGAAACTAATTGAATCTGCAGTAACATCATTCAATCTGAACTTGAAATCATCATATTCTGGCTTGAACTCAAACATGTTCATTATATTTTGAGCCTGAACTATTTGTTTGATAGCTTATGATGCATTCAGGTTCTAGGATATATTTATCAATATTTACTAAATACATATAAAATTAAATGAGCTCACAAGTTTTTTTAATTTTAAAAAGCTCACAAGTTTAAACTATCGTTACAGTCTTCATTTAGTAGAGCTAAATAATTAAAATCAATTAAACGAAATTAGCTTGAACTTGAACACTAATCAAGCCAAACTCATTTATGATCACCTAATATGATTGTAGCTCCAGCTCAAATAAAAGAAGAAAAGTAGTATTTAACTTGATTCCATTTGTTTATATCCCCAAAGTCACCAGTCCAAGAGAATTTTGTTATAGTAATTTTTACCTGAAAACACCAGCGAGTACACGCAAAGTCATAAATAGAAAAAGCCCACTCCAGACACCAGGAAGACCAAACAGAGGAGCAGTCATCAGTATGAAAACTGAAGAGATAAATCCAACGATAGCCTGCTTATCCAAGTGAAACCGGACTGTTTAGTTAAACCGTATCTGATGAGGGATCCACAAACAAATGTAAAACAACATTACCATGGAATATGCAGCAAATCCAAAGTCTGAAACCCCATAATAAAGCCCATCAAGAACAAAAGCAATAGCATTCATAGGCTGAGATCCAGCAACAAACTACAACACAAAAATAAGTCATCAAACATGTTTCAATAAAACAATGGCACTGTATCCCTGATACAAAGGATTCAGGAGATATAACTGTATTAGAATCCCGTATTTGATCCTCTTCAAGCAATCAGTACCATCTCATGTGCTTGAGCCAAATTCAGGAAGAATTCCAGCAGAATTAAGTTCTTCTTACCAAGGTTCCCGATCTGGCTATTCCAAGAACTTCTGAGTCTGGACTAAATAAGCTAGAAAGAGCACCAAATCCAACGAACAAAATTACAGCCAAAACTAGGCCCATGATTAAACCAACCTGATTAAATCATCAAATAAATTAAACATTCAGCAAGGCAACTAATCAAATCAATCAACATAGAATATAAACTTAAAATGAACAAAAGTTATAGATGGTTAAGAATCAGATGATTTGTACCTGCAGCACTTTGTAAACCAGCTGTCGTGCAAGACCATAGTTCCCTTGAGAATAGTCACTAGCAAGTAGAGCCTGTGAAAAAAATGTCAAGGAAATTAGAGAAGTTTTGGGGATAGCTAAATCCTCCTCCAAAGTAACTCCAGAAGTGTTGCCAGCATATGTTTGATTACGTCCGAAAAGTCTCACATATTTACCTGTCCTGCAAGTGCTAAACCATCATTCAGCAGAGATAAGGCCAACCAAACTTGAAAACAAATCTGATGCCCAGCCATTTGTATGGGACCTTCGTGTGCAGCCATGGATGTAGCTATTGTTGTAGTCACAAGAACTGCTATAGTTCTTCCTGTCAGTAGAGCGCCTGGGAAATAAATTTAAAAAGAAATGTTGACAACTGACTTTGGCTTGTATATTTGAATGTTTCATGCCAGTCAAAATGTTTCTTTGGCCACAGCAGATATAGAGATGATTAAGCATGGTTCAGACCAACAGTCCTAGTGTATTTGACATATCCGGACATTATGGGATCATTAATCAGCTGCTTACTAAGTTTAATCTTAAAAACGCAGTGTTTCCCAAAATTCATGCTTTGACGAGGATTTTTTCTGATCACAGATTAATATAGCAAAGTGACTTGTTTCTGGACTATAAATTCCCTGGGTAGTTCTGATGTCAAGGAGATTATCAACATAAGCCATGTTTGAACTTTAATTATATGTTAAGAACCAATATGCTGATCACCAGTCTATTCTGTACGTTGAAGTCATCAACCTTCACTAAATAGAGACTTTCACTGCCAAATTGGCAAATATAACCGAATTGAGTCATTAAACAACTCCCTATTTTCTTCATCAACATACCAGATTTAAGGTACTGAAAAATCCTTTGCCCACTGATACTTGGAACTGTAAGTAGCACTTCATCATTCAGCTTCCATAGAAGAATTACGGCTATCAAGTACCTGATAAATATACACAAAAACTCTATAGATGACAAGGGAAGTCTGAGTTGTTATGTTATATCGTGTGTGATGCAAATTTAGATTTAGTTTTACCACATCAACGACGTACTCAGAAATCACAGTAGACATGGCCGCACCACCAACACCAAGTCCACATAAGAATATCAGTATTGGATCTAGTATTGCATTTAGTATGTTCCCAACACCTGAAAACCACGCCAGTCATGGTCATTGATAACTGAACATCGTGAGAGAGAAATGTCCCAACCAGCCCGCTGTAATTGTCACTATCTAAATACCGTTTTTGGCTGGAGTCAAGTTAAATTCTATTGCTTTTTTACTGAGAATCTAAGAAAGATCATACAAAGGGTAATCATCCTCTCAAAATCACATCAAGTCGCAGCTTTCAGATTGATGGAGTAGTACTCTTAAATAATATAAAAGCACACCCCTATGGGATGGCTTCTACAGTAAGTTAGTGATCACATATAGGATGCAACGAGAAAAATTTGCAACGCGATACTTGCCAACAGCAAATAGTGGTGTCTTTGTATCTTTGAATCCTCGGAAAGTTCCTTGAGCAGCAAGCGCTACAACAATTGGTGGTGCACCTAAGGCCCTCAGGGTAAGGAATTGTTCAGCTGGTATGCGCATTGGTGAATCCTACAATAAGCCAAATGTGAATAAGGGTAAGCAGACAAAGTCTTCTATGGATCATGCCTAGTTTAACTGGGATAATATGAGTACAGGTTTCACTAACAAACCAAAGCCCTTTGTTGCTTCAGCTAGCAAAACGAAAAAAAAGTGATTGCCAAACAGAGAACTGAAATGACATCCTACTGTGCATTTACTTTGTTATTCATCAACCATTCAAGGATGGAGAAGTATAGAATTGCAAGTAAAGTTAAAATAGGGCAAATATGAAGTTGCTTGATTAGCTAAGTAAGACATACAACAGGTATACCCATGGAATTCAACAGAAAACCGGAGCCTGTGGAAAGGGCAAGTGTTTCTATGACACCAAGTGCTGCAGCAAGCATTAGAGAAGTTGATACCGAAGGAAGGAGCATCTTGCTTTGATGGTCTGCAAGACGAACAAACATGATGATGAGGCAAAAGGACCACAGAACCAATCGTGTATATGATGTTTTTATATTACCTTGATCAGTTTGATGAGAGTCATTAGCAACCTTTTTAACTGATGCCTGCTCTTCAGCGACAAAGGATGTAGTTATATTCAGCAGAGGTACATTGAATAATTTAGACACAAGGTTGAACACTGCACCTGATACACCAACTGCTGCGAGTTCAGCAGACCCTAGAAGCATGACACAGTAAGTTTAGAACCATATTCATCATGAACTCAAAACATCAAATTATCTGATTTCTGGGAAATGCATGGAAGTTATTCTAATAACAAGCGAAACATAGCTAGAGTGAAAGAGTGAGAGTGACATCATCCAATAAACATGGAATATCACGAGCGTGCACATATGAGAACCCCACTGTAAAGCTTGAGATTGGTCAGCGACCCATCATGAAGCCCAGACCCAGAAACCCCTTCCGTGCCAAGAACGCGAAGGGGAAGTAATGGCATTAAAAGTAGAAATCATGAGTCATAACCATTACCAGCTATCATACGAGGAATTAAAATCTCTCCTGAAACAACCAAATTATGGCAGCAATGAAGCGCAATCGAGAGGGTAATATCTGAGGAAAATGCCTATGATTTCACAAATATAAATGCCCCATCAAAAGCCAACAGACTCTGAAAAGCATAAAAATCATCATTGACACTAATTCCAGCTAGGACCAGAATTTTCAGCACCGGCAAGAAAAACTAAACTTTTCAAGTTCTCTTGCTTCTGTTTCGGTCATTCACTCCTTGATATTACACATTTTTTATAAAATATGAATAAACACGTGCATGATTTAAGATCATAAAATCTTGAAAATATGAAGTAGAACATGTTTTAGCAACAAATGATTGGTCCAAATGTGTTCAGGTTTCGTTCTGTTCTAATCCAAATGTGGTGAGATATGATCGTTGTTACTCTACCTAATAAGGAATGAAATTATCGTTCGAATTTCTTCGAGCATGAGACTTGCTGTTCTAAAATTTTATTTCGAATTTTTGAAAAAACATTGCTGATGACACGGGTTTGGACCAGGGATGACACTCACGCTGAAGACAAAATGCTCTATAAATCGCAATATCAAGGTTTTGAATTATCTAACACTGAAATGGATGATATCGAATCCTTTTATAGAGTTCCAAATGCAAGAATCACTAGCTCACAACATCTATCACGACTCTAAGCAATACATTTTCGGGTAAATTGTTAATCCTATGCAATTACCAAAACAAGAAACAACTATTTGGACATCCACAACTAAAAAAAAGACAAAAAGTTACCCAAATGGCCAACATATGCCGTATCTACAAGTGAAGCAATAGGGTCAGCAGCAAGAGCCAATGTTGCTGGCAGTGCAATCGACAAAATCTCCATCCCAAGTCCATCTAATTTGAATCCACTCCTACAAAAAACCCAAAAAAAAAACCTTCACCCTCTAAATCCCAACGAAACTTCAGAAACAGACAAAAAGTAAAACAAAAAAACAAAAACAAAGTACCCCAAACGATGCATCAACGCAGAGACTGAATTCGGAACAGAACCGCCCGAAACATCATCCAGTTCCGGGCCAGGATCCGGGTCACACTCACACCCACTGTCCCGATCATCCGTCACCAGGGAATTCGCCTTCCGCGGCAAGTTGTTGGAGCTTTTCGTAGCTGACAATTTCTGGATTTTCCGAAACCGAGAAGAAACATGATTGGCGCATTTCGTAAAACACCTGTAGTGTGACAAGGTTTGATCGGGAAAACTACTACAATGGTTGAGACTGAAGCGGCAAGAAAATAGTGAATGGCCATGGTGGTGATGTAAGAAACTACACGCCATTGAAGAATCTTCTGAGAAGAAAGAATCTTGGGTAGAGCTCTGGATAAATCTATGTGGTAGAATTTCAACGGCTATTATTCAATTTCAGGTAATCAAATATCTCCACGCCTGTAGCGGACACGTGACAGTTACGGCGTCGTACATATATATTGTCTTCTTTTTCTGTATCCTTTTTAAAAATAAAAATATATAAATAACAATAATTTATTTATTAATTGCAATAAATATTTATACCCAAAAAAAAATAAACACCTTATATAAACACAATTCCCCTCACATGTAAAATTTATTGAAATTTCTTTAAAATTAATTGCGAACATCAATTGTAAAATATTACCCCAAATAAATGGAGAGAGTAGATTGGTTTTAAATTGAAAGCTAGAATAAGTAAGGTTGTTTTTGGATTAATGGATTTCAATCCATAGATTTTGATTATAGTTTTATTATTTGCAATTAAACAATATATTAAATCTTAAATTTAAATCAGATAACAGATCATAAATGTTGATCTATATACTGTAGAGGATAAATTGAATCTAGTTTTTAGATTTTATCAAGTGTATATAAGATCCTTGTATTAGAAATGAAAATAAGTGAAATGAATACTATCATTCAGCATATTTATTGATCTCCGGCTCCACACCTTATTTTTTACACTCTAAACAATAAAAATATATTTGAAAATTCATAAACTTGAAATTTATCACTCCAAACACAACTTAAAAAGTTGTAATTTCCAATCTTCTTCTCCATAAACCTAAAAAATGTACTTTGAGCTTCTCAAGCGATCAAGGGTGGTTTCCAATGTTGCTTTGAATATGCTTCATCGGCGCTAAAATATCTTACTCATGACACATTGAACATAAGCAATGTCATGTTATATAAGTTGCATTGCATACAATATGCTACCAAGAGTAAAAAAACGTAGCCAGCCTCCAATGGGTGTCAAATTAGTGAGGTAGGTAAGCACTCGTCAATGATTTGGTGTTTGATTTCCCTGTCAAACTTTCATGGATTAGTCTGTCATTTTCATGCGTTTATCTAATTAGCGTGATTTGTAGGCTATTGTATTAATTCGAGAGTTTACTCAATGCACATAAAACATAGTGGCTGTGTATTCCATGTCATAAAAAAAAGTAGAAAATGTAATATATATTATGAAGGTTAGTATCTATCTTTCATCACAATTGTTCACTCTTTGGAAAAAATCTTCTCTTAGACTCTTCCGAATCGAACTTTTTCAAATGTACGTAGAATGGGTCATCCAGCTCAATGTCCTTCTCTACCTATCTCTATAAATCTTAACGAAAATTTTGTGCCGACAACCATGTTTCTATTGACTTCAGTTTGTCTATAACATTCGAGATTAGCATAGTTTCATCAAATATTGAGCGCAAAAGACATGATCAACTGAAATTTTAACACACGTTTACTATATAATTTAATAATCATAATGAATATAATTATATAATTGCTATGGTTAAATGACCCCTACTGTCCAAATGAAGTAAGATATAGCAGTCACTAAAATATTTTTCGCGTCATAAAAAAAAATAAAAAAAAAAAGGTTTGATTCTTATTAAAAATTTCTTAAGAAGGTCCACTACTTCTGATTCCTGCATGGAAAACGAGGTAAATCTATACCAATTCAGGCAAGGATCAAAAGCCATTATTCGAGGATTTAAATACCCACAAAAAGAAAAAAAAAAGAAAAAAAAAAGAGGCATTAACTCATAAAAATAAATTAAATATAAATCATCAGCATCAGTGAATGCAATGAAAACGAACGATTATGGAGCGTGCAGCCCTCCTCCAGCACTCTTCCTCCGGAGTACATGAAAGATTTATCAAGATCTAAAAGCAAAGACGACAGCGCGAAGAAACCGTGAAACTCAGGATGGATAGCGCCGGCCAAGATGATCATCGTGCCGGATCAGGCGCTATCCCTCCTGAGCTTCGCGGGTTCTCCGTACCAAATTTAAACAAGCAGAAATCCGCATCAATATTATTTTTATGATATTGATAATGTGTATAATGTATATATTGTTGGGAAAAATAAAGGAGAGGGTGGGGGAGAAATGAATGCGAATGGAGGAGTATTTATAGCAGCAGCAGCAAAGCAACGTGGGGATTGGCAGATTACTTGTTCCCTCGAGGAGGATCGGAGCTCCCTTCCTTTGGAAATCTTTGACTGGATTTTATAATCTATTTATTCAAATCCCATATTTTAATTTTAATGTAAACATCGGTTTTTTTAAATGTAAATTTATCCGTCTACAATAGAATCATGCATTAAAAGGCATCATGGAAGAATTTCATTCTGAATCATAGGGCTTATATATATTGATAATAGAACAACTAGCTAGCTCATGTGTCGGTGTTAGCTTGATATTTGACAAAAGTAATCGTATAATATATATGTTTTGTATTCATCAATGATAACACCAAAATATGAATTATTTTTCTTCTCTTACTTCGTATCTACTTCAAAAATAATATGATGCATCTCTATGTTCTTTACCAATATAATTAGTGCTTCACGTAAGGCAATTTCTTCGGCTTCTTTTAGTCTAATATTTCCTTGCATCGATGTGCACGTCATAAAGTTTTAAAATGACAAGAAGGCCAAACTATGTTTTTTTAGTTTGGAGAGTAGATCGTTAAAATTAGATCTCGAACTTGAGATTTTGTTGTCGATAGATAATTAACTACAAGTCTATCTATCGACGAGTCCAAAATTATACTAACATGATCTTCATTCATCATTGGCAAGTGCAAATTAATTTTTAATAATAAATATATTTTTTTAAAAAAATTGCAATGATAGTAAACATTTTCTTATTGAAAGTTAATGTTTGGGTTTTTTTCTCATTTTTTTCCTTTTATATCTATAACATGGTTACTCATATCGTTATACGATGTTGGTGTCTCTCTTCTTCGGCCACCGTAATTTAATAATGTTAATTCTCTATCAAAACACAATCGATTGATCACCAAAAGATTATCACCAATACGATAATATGAGACTGAATAGAAATATATGAGGAATGAATTAAGCAAGAACACCAAGAATTATAGTGGTTCGGATTGAATATCCTACATCCACTTTGCCTTGCCCAAGGCTCAAATGCATTAATTTCGATCGTGTTTCGTTACAAGAGGATTACACCAAGAACACTCTCTTGAATACAAAGATACTGTTTAACATTCAAGAAAAGAGAAACCAAATCGATACAATATGCAGTCCGACCCTCAATCGCAAGGAGGAGTCCCCTTCTTATAGAACAACAATCTTGCATGCATGTAGTTGCAAGCAAGTAACCTCCAATAACCGATTCCCTTGACAGCTGCAATTCCGTTCGATCAGTCAGCATAGCTGCAATCCTGTGCATCATGGATTTGATCCTATCGTGCACCATATTGCGTGGACCAATCAGCAATCCATAAGGTAATCCAACTTCACAAATCTCCACCATGGATTTCCTATGAACCTCGGGCAAGACAATTCCAAAACTAAGGAGTAACCTTAGCTTCCCCAACATTCAGCTGATTAAGGCAACGTTGGAACTTCATGGTTGGAATGGGTTTGGTCAACATGTCTGCAGGGTTATCTTCAGTTGATATCTTGTGCATATCAATCTTATCCTGCTCCACCAAATCCCTTATAAAATGCAGCCTGATGTCTATATGTTTAGTCCTTTCATGGTGCATGGGGTTCTTGGTTAAGTGCAAGGCACTTTGGCTATCAGTGTACATCTTAACACTGATATCTGTTCTCATGAGTTCTGTTAAGATGCCTTTAAGCCAAATGCCCTCCTTAGCTGCTTCGGTAATTGCTACATATTCCGCCTCTGTGGTAGATAAAGCCACTATGGCTTGTAATGTAGCTTTCCAGCTTACTACACATCCCTTGAACATGAAAGTGTAACCACTGATCGATCTTCTCTTGTCAATATCAGCTGCGTAATCAGCATCTACATAGCCAACCAATCCCTCTGTAGTGTTATGTAAATTACCATATATCAAGCCAGTAGACATGGTGGCTTTGATGTATCTCAGAATCCATTTCACAGCACTCCAATGAGCTTTTCCAGGTCTGCTCATAAATCTGCTTACTAAGCTAATGGCGTATGCTATATCAGGTCTTGTACAAACCATAGCATACATTAAGCTCCCTGTGGCATTCGAATATGGTACATTCTCCATATATGACTGCTCTTCAATCTCCTTAGGGCACTGATCTGTGGATAATCTAAAATGTGACGCTAATGGTGTAGCAACATCTTTAGATTCATTCATCCCAAACTTAGTCACAACCTTCTTCAAGTAATCTGTCTGAGAAATATACATCAATCTCTTTCTTCTGTTTCTGGTAATTTGCATGCCAAGAATCCTCCTTGCTGAACCTAAATCCTTCATCTCGAATTCTGCTTTGAGCTTATCCTTCAGGTTATCTATCTCCTTCATGCTTTTACATGCAATTAGCATGTCATCAACATAGAGTAACAAGTAGATAATGCAATCATTAGAATTCAACTTATGGTATACACAACTGTCATATTTGCTTCTTTCAAAAGAATTTCTGATCATGAAGTTGTCAAAACGTTTGTACCATTGTCTTGATGATTGTTTCAAACCGTATAGTGATTTCTGAAGCAAGCATACTTTGTTTTCTTGGCCTGCTACCACATACCCCTCTGGTTGCCTCATGAAGATAACTTCATCTAGGCTACCATGCAGAAAAGCTGTTCTTACATCCATTTGCTCCAATTCCAGATCCATGCTTGCTGTTAAAGCCAGTAGAATTCGGATAGATGTATGCTTTACAACAGGTGAGAAAACTTCATTGTAATCAATGCCCTTTCTTTGTGTAAAACCTTTGGCCACTAATCTAGCCTTGAACTTGAGATTCACAGTTCCTGGAATGCCATCCTTTATCTTGAAAATCCATTTGCTCCCTATCACCTTTCTGTTCTTAGGCAGCTCCACCAATTTCCAAGTATCATTTCTTTTAAGTGAACTTATTTCCTCAAGCATGGCTTCTCTCCACCTCTCTTTGTGTGGACCATTGACAGCTTCATTATAGGTAATTGGTTCATCCACGTTTAAGGTTTCTGACACACTTAATGCATATGAAATGAGGTCTGCATAACCATATCTTTCAGGTGGTTTTATGGTTCTCTTTGCTCTGTCCTTCACGAGGGTATAATCCCTCAAATATGACTCATCCTGTTTTTCAAGTGATTCTTGATCTTCCAAGCTTCCGGGCTGTAGTATAGTTTCAAGATACTCTCCTTGATCTGACTCCACCATGATATGATCATTACTCTCACTGTCATTATCCATGACTGTCTTCCTTTCTAGAGGCATATCGTTTAACAAGTCATCTTCATTGAAAGTAACATCCCTGCTTATCACTGCCTTACCAAGTCCACCTTCAGAGATCCAAACTCTATATCCTTTTGTTCCTTCCGGATATCCAAGGAATATTGATTTCTTTGCTCTTGGTGACAGCTTACCTTCATTTGTATGTATATAGGCTGTACAACCAAAACATTTAAGAGTTTGGTAATCTACTGGTTTTCCTGACCACACCTCAATTGGTGTTTTAAAGTCCAAAGCAGCTGAAGGACATCTGTTTATCAAGTGACATGCTGTACTGGCAGCTTCTCCCCAGAAACTTTTCCCAAGTTTTGCATTTGAGAGCATGCACCTGACTCTTTCCAATATAGTCCTGTTCATTCTTTCAGCAAGTCCATTTTGCTGTGGAGTGTATCTAACAGTGAAATGCCTTGCTATGTCTGCCCCTTTGCATAATGCATTGAATTCCTGATTCAGATATTCCAAGCCATTATCTGTTCTAAACCTTTTAATCTTTTTGCCCGTCTGATTTTCAATCAGTGTCTTCCAATCAATGAACTTTTGCAAAGCCTCATTCTTGTGCTTCATAGTATATAACCATACTCTCCTTGAGTAATCATCTATGAAGGTTATAAAATATCTCGAGCCACCGTGTGTTTGGGTTTTGGCAGGCCCCCATACATCAGAGTGTATATAATCCAAGGTGCCCTTGGTTATGTGTTCTGCTCTCTTAAACTTGACCCTTATCTGTTTTCCCAACACACAATGCTCACAGAAATCGAGCTTGCTTATCTGATCTTTACCAAAAGCCCTTTGTTTGTTTAACTCAGCCATCCCTTTATCACTGACATGTCCCAATCTTATATGCCACAACTTGGTTCTGTCTTTGTCTTCTGCACTCAGGGCACTTTGGTCAGTGCATGTCTTGCCCTCCAGTACATAAAGACCATTGTTTCTGGATCCTTTCATAATGTGCATCACACCTTTTGTGATGTTGAGAATCCCAACTTTGGCTTTGAATTCATAACCAAGTTGATCAAGCATTCCAAGAGATATGAGATTTCTTTTTAAATCTGGGACAAATCTAACATCAGATAAAGTTCTAATCACTCCATTACTTAACTTGAGTTTAACAGAACCAATGCCTTCAATTTTACATGCCAAGTTATTTCCCATCAAAACTTTTCCACCATTGGTCTTGGTAAAGGCACTGAACCACTCCCTACATGGAGTCATATGGAATGAACAACCAGAATCTAGAATCCATTCTTGTTCAGGTTTATCAGTACTCACTAATAAAACATCAGCACTCTCATAGCCATCTTCTGCTAATGCTACATCTCCTGAACTTGACTCCTTTTCGTTGTGTTTCTTGTTCCATTCTGGGCAATCCCTTTTGAAATGCCCTTCCTTATTGCAATTGTAACATCTCTTTTTAAACTTGGTTCTTGACTTCGATCGAGACTTATACTTTGGCTTAAACTCCCTCTTCTCCGATCTTCCCCTGACATACAATCCTTCACTTTGATCATTGGTATGAACTCCAGCCTTCTTGTTCAACTCTTTAGACATCAAGGCCGAATGTACTTCTTCCAAAGTTAGAGTATCTTTGCCATATATCATGGTATCTCTAAGATTGTCATAGCCATCAGGAAGAGAACGCAATAGCAACAGAGCTTGGTCTTCGTCTTCCACCTTAATTTCTATATTTTCAAGATCCAAAATGATTTTATTGAAATCATCAATATGATCTTCAATAGACTTACCATTCGGCATCTTGAACGTATATAGCTTTTGTTTGAGAAAGAGCCTATTTGTCAAAGACTTCGTCATGTATAGGTGCTCAAGCTTCAACCAGATCGCAGCAGCTGTAGTTTCTTTTGAAATTTCACGCAGCACTTTATCTCCTAGACTCAAGATCAGAGCACTATGAGCTTTGGCAAGGATTTCCTTCTTATCAATTCCTTTGATTTTCTTCGGCAAGTTGTCATCACCCAGGAGTGCATCTTCTACTCCATTTTGAACCAACAAAGCCCTCATTTTCAGTCTCCATAAACTGAAATCATTCTTTCCCGTGAATTTTTCGATGTCGAATCGAGTGGTTCCCATATTCAAACAAAGCTCTGATACCAGTTTGTTAATTCTCTATCAAAACACAATCGATTGATCACCAAAAGATTATCACCAATACGATAATATGAGACTGAATAGAAATATATGAGGAATGAATTAAGCAAGAACACCAAGAATTATAGTGGTTCGGATTGAATATCCTACATCCACTTTGCCTTGCCCAAGGCTCAAATGCATTAATTTCGATCGTGTTTCGTTACAAGAGGATTACACCAAGAACACTCTCTTGAATACAAAGATACTGTTTAACATTCAAGAAAAGAGAAACCAAATCGATACAATATGCAGTCCGACCCTCAATCGCAAGGAGGAGTCCCCTTCTTATAGAACAGCAATCTTGCATGCATGTAGTTGCAAGCAAGTAACCTCCAATAACTGATTCCCTTGACAGCTGCAATTCCGTTCGATCAGTCAGCATAGCTGCAATCCTGTGCATCATGGATTTGATCCTATCGTGCACCATATTGCGTGGACCAATCAGCAATCCATAAGGTAATCCAACTTCACAAATAATTTTGTGATAATGTCAGTGACAGTGCTCTTCATATGTTTGGTCCGAGCTATGCTACACCGAGTGAAGATCATCCGGTGCATCATTCATGGCATCTGCCCATATGTTTTGTGTCATGTTCGAACCAAATACGTAGAACTTGTTTATCAATTTTATTTTATTTTTTTGGAAAAAATGTTGCAATGGAGATTTTTGTAACCATGGACGGAGCCAATTTCATTGAGGAGACAAAATTTTAGTTTTGTTAATTTTATAAAACAAATATTAATAATAAAATAATTTTTATTTAACAATTGTGTAGGGATCGAGTGGACTAATAATTTTTTAAAAAAAAATTAAATTAAAAAAACTCTTATTTAAAAATTAGTATGTCTGTAAGAGTTTTTGCCTAAATTAAAAGGACTGCGTATCTTATACTATATTATTATTATATTATTATAGTATAAAATTCTCTAATTAACTAACTTTCAATTAATTGATAAAATTTGATTTGAAATTACCATTATATCCTAATTTAATTTTCAATAAAAACAAAATTATTAGGAAAATTAGTTATTTTATATGACTTCTTATTTTTTTAGTCATTAGATGTTTTATTATTTACCAAATTGACACTCACTTTGTGTCATTTGATATTTTTTTTATTCACGAAAATGTCACTCAATTTGTAAAATTATTATATTTATTGCGTTTTGTGATTATTTGTATAGGAAAACGCTATATTTTTCTATTTGTTAAATTTTTCAATTTTTAAATTTTTTTTTTTGTTTTTATTAAGAAAAATGTATGGATGAAGTACTCCGAATTCTGAATCAACAGGGACAATATAAGATTAGTCGATGCGAGAGATTATTATCTCAAACTTCAACGAACAAACATATGCAGTAACTTTCTATTAGAGAGAGTGAAAAACTTGCAGAAATCAGAAATCTCACGTTATATGTTATCAGAATTGCGCGCTCGAGCGTCAGGCTTTTTGCTTGGCTTGTTTTTGAGGCTCACTCGAGCGGCATGTTTGCACGATCGAGCGCCAAGCTTTCTGCCTGGTTGTTATCTGGAGGCTTGCTCGAGCGACAGGTTTCCCATAATCCAAAGTTGGACTAGTTAATGAGATAAACACATTGGCTCTTTCTCCCCCAAAGCTCATTTCTCTTTAATTCGTTCACATTTTTCTAACAAAAAACGAACTATACGAGCACGCAAAACATGCAACGAAATACTAGTTTTTACTATACTTCTGTCAAAGGATTCATTTACTAACTTTTTCGTATCAATCTGGTTGTTTCGATCTCTCCCTTCCATGTATCCTAGTTTAAGGGGCACGTTTAAGGAAACTTCATCATAATCTAAAGCAAAAGGTAAGCGTCGGATCGGATGGTTGATGAGTTAGCTGTCCTTGGTGAAAATTAGGACCAATTTGATGCACAAAAACTATAATTTGAAAGTTTTTCGAACTAAAAATAAAAATTAAACAAATGATGCCACTAAAATGGTAATTTTTCCAATAAAAAAAAACGAATGCATGAAAAAAGTCTATTTCGTTTTCAAAAAAACGTTGTAAAATGCCCCCTGCCGACTACTTTTTATGGTCACTTGAAAATCGAGCTCTTCGAGCTTAAAAGTTAGAAACGGACGTATAGTTAAACACCCAATTTGTGTGATTGAATTAGAATTAGAGTTAAAGGTCCAATTTCATTTTCTTGCTTCATCATTACAACGTTTCTGAATTTATTCCTTGATATTTCGGTCCTTAATAAATTGAATATTATAAGATTTTGCTTTCTAAACAAGAATCAAATATTTGATAAATATCTTGTGTATATCTCGAATATGTTAAGATATATATTTGCCAAGCTTAAATCGGGTCTTGATAAGGTAGATAATCGATATATTATGAGTTGATAATTATCAAGATTTGATTTGTTGGATTTGATAGAGTTTTATTCCTACTAAAACTTGTTTTTTTATTTATTAGGACTCTATCTAAGAAAACCTTCCTAGACTTGGATGCTAAAGAGGGTTTTCACGCACAAGATTCAGACGGGCTTCAGACGTACAATACTCTGCGCAAACTCTGAAGAATTCTGTTGAAGAATTTGAAGAATCTGAAGCAAGGTTTTGCAACCTTCGTTGTTGCTTGTCCCCGTGTTACCGTTCGTGTTGAAGATATCCAAGACAACACTGTGGGAACTTTGTTGTTGAAGATCTTTTCGTGTCTCTTCAAATTTAGGCTACGGGAGTTGCATCCGATTTCTTTTATACTCTGATTGTGTTTAGGATGCAAGTTTGATTTCTCAACTTTTTGAAAAATTTAGGATTTACTGACTTTTCGTAAAATCACTAGGATTATCTTTGTAAGACTGATCTTACGTTTATTAGTGATATTTAGTCTAAGGCATCCGCACGAGTTTTTATATTCGTGCAAAATTAATTACTTGTGTTTTATTTACGCTTTAAATTTCCGATGCACTGTGTTGTCTTTGGTGTTACAACACGAAGTACAACACTACTTATTTTACATAACAAACCACGTACACCATTTCTTTCAGTTCCCTTTTCCACTAATCTTCGGGTTAATTATGATTTAGGAACACGAAATATTGGGTCTTTTGGTCCATTTCATATCATAAAATTCTAATTCCCTGGAAAATACTTCACTAAAAGATGGTTCAACAACTTATAATTAATATAATAATAGTATATTATACCCCGTCGTTTCAAGTTAAACGTCGCTATCTTACCATTAATCGGTCACTTTAACCTACTCTTTAGATATAATTTCAAATAATCGAGTTGGTTTTTCGATAACATTCAAATTATAAATCATATGTTAATTTTGTAAAAATAAACTTTCAATCATTAGACTTTTATTGATTCACGAAAATGTTATGTGAAATTAATACATATATCTCATAGCATGATTATTATTTTAATGGAATTAAATAAGTTTTTATACATAAATGAATAAATATAAAATAAAACACTAGGAAATGACTAGATAAATTTGAGAGGCCTCTAGTACCCCCTGTCTATGTCCTGGTTTTAGGCAACATAATTGACTCCCAAGTCTTCGAGTGATCATGATTTCATTCAACAAGAAAATCGAAGTCAGATACTACTTCTTTCCAGTGATCGATAAAGTTTCAATCTTTTTGTGGAAGTTTTAAATATTTTATTTTATTTAGATATTTAATACATAATTAAAATATCAAATTTTCTAAAAAGTAGCCATTTATGAAATTTTTATTCAAGATCATATAGATTTGTTCGGTTTCCGTCAATTTGGATTGAACCGTCATGTTGCTTCGTACGTCACATAATTTAAGTTGGTTGTTAATATTTTGTCATCACATTTAAGTGTGGGTCAATCCTGCGGGTTGGAGCTAGCCCGCGAGCCTGAAAAGAAAAAAATCATGTTATGGATTTACAATGATATATATATTTTTTAATAAAAATTGTGATTTTTTTTGTATTAATTATTTTGTACAAAATGTACACGTGAAATCAATGATTATAAATTTTATTGATATTTTTTTAGAAATATTTATTTATGTAATGAAAAATTTTAATTAATTATAATTTTTTTTTACTTCATTATTTTTTTTGGTTCCGATTCGCCCAACTCGCAACTCATCATTAGATTTTGGATTGGGTTGGGTTGAGAATTTTCGATCCACCACACTCAGCCAATGGCGAGCCGGCGTGTCCCGCCATAGATTGATCCGTCTAACAACTCTATTAATACTTGAGTGATAATAATATTTGAGATATAACTAGTAGGGTTCTCAAACACCTGGGTGCCATAATTGATGTACATATTCTGATATTTATAAACTTCATTTTGAGAAATATCTTTGTTTCGACTTATATTGATTTTGATCTGAACTCGAATACAACAATATAAATTTGTTGGGACACTCTCATAATTTAGATATGAGATCCAGATAATTGGATGTTGTTGAAGATTATACTTATATCTGATCTTGATCTGTTATAATCTCCCTTAGCTATCAATAATGGTGTTTATATATTCTTTTTGTACGTAAATCTTGTGTAAAACTCTCTCATGAATTTATAAAAAATAAACAATATTTTTTACATAAAAAAATAGAGTAATGCTACATGTACAACGGAAATTGTACAATAATTTTACACCATAAATAATTCAAAAACAATTTTATCTTTAAAATATCTTAATACATTTAATAAAAAATTTCACGATATAATATCAAAATATATCCATATAATAAAAAAATATAACGGTATATTTGTTATAAATATCGTTGTACGATATATTGATTGCAATTTATACATTTAGCATTATTCTAAAAAGTAATATTTTTATGAACCGAGTCGAACAAGAAATCAATCTTATATCGGTGATACTGTTTTATAAGAGTTTTTGTGATATTTATGTGGAATAACATCAAAGTTTTATTAGTTTTAGCAAATTAATTAAAATAATAATCAAACTTTTGATTATTATTTATGTGGAATAACATCAAAGTTTTATTAGTTTTAGCAAATTAATTAAAATAATAATCAAACTTTTAAAGATAAATAATAATCAACTTTAATGTGCTCACTTGGGAAAATATCATATCAATATGGAGTATAGTGTTGGAGTCTTGGAGATCCCACATTAGGGATGGCAACGGGCGGGTTTGGCTAAACCTGGGACCCGTCTCGCCTCTCTTTGGACCCGCCCCGTGAATCCGACGGGTTCAATTCGGGTTAGACCCGTTGGACCCGTCATAAATTAAATAATTTTAAATTTATTAAAATAATAAAAAGTTTAAAAATTAACAAATATCATTAAATTTAATTTCAAATATAGATTTATAATATTTAAGACAAAAAAGAAATTATTCTCAAAAGTTTAAATTTATTAACTTGTAATTAATTAATATTTATTAGCTAAAAAATATTATAATGATTTATTTTTATACTAAACATATCATAATAAAATAAATTCAATTCAATCCAATAATATTACACATTCAAATTATGAATAAAATATTAATTATTTTGTATAATTATATATTATTAATATTACATATATATTTTATATTTATATATATACATGAATATTTTAAATTTATATATATATAATACTTTGACGGGGCGGGTTTGGCCAAACCCGAGACCCGCCCTAGACCCGCTTGTAGACCCACTTTGGCGGGTCTAGACCCACCCTAGATCCGCTTGCGGACCCGCTTTGGCGGGTCTAAACCCGCCCCATTGCCATCCCTATCTCCCATACCAACCATATTTATTAACTTTCAGAGTAATTACACTCCACCTGCCAGGAATTTAATGAAAAATAAAATGTCATATTTAGATCCGACCACACTGTTGCATCATCTGTATCATGTATCGAAATAGACTCTCTTATTAAAAAATAGTAATAATCATCATCAAAATATCTTTAAAAATTTTCGAACTTCAATCGAGATATTCGGTTCCAGTTCATATATAGATATAAGAAACTAAAATCGATCGGAAAGACGAAGATCTTTTGACTTAATGATAAAGGTGAAGATCCAAGATCTCTAGGTTAAAATCACGTCATCTAAAAAACCAGTGAATTTTTTTTTTATAAAGAAAATCCAGTGAATTTGAAATTCAGTAACAATAATAATAATAAATAAATAAAAACGTTGAACCAATAAAAGGGATATGTGTGATATTTTATCTAATTTTTAAGTGAAATGAATATAAAAGATCTAATTTTAGTTTTTTTTTCGATATTATAGCACTGATGTGAGATTAAATGGAATCATTATGCACATGTTAATTATATTTTCCTTTTAAGAAAAGAATTTGAAAAAAAAAATCACAGATTTTTTGTACAATTGCTCTTGCAATAAAGTATTTCAAATCCTTATATTTCGATTACAATTTTAATGTTAACAATGAAACATAAAGAAATTTTAAATTCATAACATAATTATTTACACATTAGTTAGATGAATTAAAATGGATTTCAAATCATCACTTTATTAGATGAACTTAAAATTCATCTTAATTATCATGAATTATTATTACCATATAAACATAAAAAAAAAGTAGATTTGATGTTTATAATGTTATTTTTTTAAACAACAAAAGTACATTCAAAATCCATATATTTAAAATATTTTTATCCAAGTCCAAGCTAAATGTAGTAAACAAACTTTTTCCTATTTTATTCGGGGCTTGGTTTTTATATTCGTCCCATTTTGATAGGTGGAATTGATATGAAATAAATATTGAAACAGAGGTCTGAGATGGTCCGGAAAAATGTGGTGGAAGCTCTATAATGCACGAACTTGTCTACAAACTTGGGTTTACGATGGGAATATATTTATGTGTGGGTTCCATAGATTTCAGAATTTGCCGGCTATATCATGTGGAGATGCATGTCAATTTTACTTGTATTTACAATAAAAAGTGCACAAAAACTTTTGTAATACAGTCTTTCAAGTCAAATTTGTGAGACTGGTCTCTTATTTGGGTCATCCATTAAAAATTATTACTTTTTAATCAAAAAATATTATTTTTTATTATAAATATAGGTAGAATTGATCCGTTAAGGATAAATATCTTTCACGTCATTCAAAAGATATATGTTCTAAAAAGTAATACTTTTATAAGCATAAAAATATAATACGTTTTCATGGGTGACCTAAATAAAATATTCGTCCCACAAGAGTTTGTGTGATCTCACAATAGGTTAACCCAAAATAAATATCACTAAATCTTCTATGACAATATCACGAGTTAAATTTTTTAGAAGGATCTTTCATCGGGTTCGACTCATGAAAAATATTACTTTTCATGTAAAAATATTATTTTTCACTGTAAATATATATGAAATCGACTTTCACGAATATAAATCCATGACACAATTCCTCGCGCAAGATACATATTCAACTAATAAGTAGTTCATCAAATCATATTGTACATTTTTAATGTAAAATTTGTGTAATTTATTAAAAATTAAAAACACCAACAAATTGTCAAAAGTTTCCCTCTGCAAAATATTTTCTCTAATTGGAATACAATAAAATTTTCAAATTATATATACTTGTAATATACTATATTATAATGTATGAACTCTTTAGAATAACTTCCTGATTAATTTAATAGATAAATACTTCTTATTTTATATTTCAATAAATTTAATAGTTATTTATCACTTAGAATTATCATCTTTAAACTTTATTTTTTAAATTAAAAATATTAATTTATTTTAGATGTAATATAAATTATTTTTACACGTATATAAATTTTCTCTTGCATATATAGATTACTGGTATTTATAATACACACACAAATATATTATATGCGTAAATTTCTGCCTTCGTTTTCTTGAGAAGATGATCGCCCTGAAAGAAAATTAAATATTGTGAATGGTCCCTCTAGCAAAACCAAACTAAATAAATATGTGCAAGTGCAATGATGATCGATTTTGATGTAAGTGGGGCTCCTGCGTAGTAACCGAGGGATATTAACAATTTCAACAATCAAATGGAAAAATAATAATGGATGCATTTAATGTGATATTTTATAAATTCTTTTTAAAAAGGTAAAATTCAATTTCACATATTATATGTGTTCTTTTAATATATATATTCAAAATTTCCCATGAAATGAAATTCCTGCTCTCTCATAGGGTTAAATTCAGGGTTGCAAACGAATCGAATCGAGCCGAATAATAGTAAAATATAAAGGTTCTAGTTTGTTTCGAAATAAGTATATTCGAGTTTGAACTCGAATCGAATTTCGAACATTTTAAATATTTTGGCTCAAGCTCGACTCGAAATGAAGTTCGAGTTCGGCTTAAAATATTCGAACTTATTTTTGAACTATTCGAACTATTGCTCGGATATTAAGGTTCGAAAGCTTCGTTTAAAAGCTCGAATTCTCCGAAAAAGCTCGAAATATATATTTATTATAGATTAAATTTTATTAATAACATATTAAGATTCACGAACTATTCGCGTATTATCGAATAAAATAATTTTGGCTTGAACTCGGCTAAAAAAGTAAAACATGTTCGAATTCGGCTCAAATTCGATAATTCGAATACAAATAAAATATTTATCGAGCCGGCTCGAAAAACTCACGAATCAGCTCGATTTGTTTACACCCCTAAATAAATTAGATACTATCTGTACTGGCATTGCCACAAGTAATATCTAAATGTGAAACTTTATTAATATATATAAGATCAATTATTTTTTTGTGTGAACCCTACATATATTGATAAATATATATCCTACGATTCATCATTTAGGTACGAGTACAGATAATGTGAAATTGTCCTCTCAATATGGTCCTTCGCATGGCCCGTTGAGCACCACATGCAAATCTATTTCTCAAGAGCATCCACAATGGTGGATATTGGGTTATTTAAATAAATATAAAAAATTTAATTTAAAAAATTTTAAACAAATATAACAAATTTAAAATTTTAAAAAAATATATAATAAAGCGGGATATGATACCCCGCTTCATTGAGGAGTTGGGGTTTGAGACTCCGACTCCTCATTTGTTATTTTCAAGGAATCCGGATTTGAAATTCCAACTCTTCATTGTCTATAACTTTATTAACATATATATATATATATATATTCAGCTTTGTCATTATTATTTTTTGGTTTTATATTTGCATCTTTAGTTGTTTTACATATTTGAAAAAAGTTTATAATAATGTTTAACTTTTATAAAATAATGATAATAATACTAGGACAATAACATTTTACTAATTTAGAGAAATATTGATTAATCGATGAATAAATAAATTATTATTTTAAAGAATATCTTTTGTTACTCTTCGAATTGTAAGATAGGCATTTGTTTATTCTATTTTTTTAAAATTTTATTTATTACATGTTTGAAAAGTGATAAATATGGTTAATAGTATTTTTTTAAAAAAATAAAAGTTAATAATATTTTAGATATTTGGAATTTTACAATAATTTAGAACTTCTATAAATTAATAATATTTTGATCATGATATTTAATTTCAGAGAGATATTAATTAACCGATAAATTAATAAATTTTTATTTTAAAAATTATTTTTTGATTGAATGAACGTGGATTTGATTATATATATTTATTTTCATAGATTTTTATAAGAGTTTTTCTAAAAAAAATTATAATCTTATCAATTTATTAAAACTATTAATTTAACATATTAATCCAAGCCGATCAATTTATTAAAACTATTAATTTAACATATCAATCCAAGCCGAGACTGAGAAAATATATCTTTTACAAAAATTATTAATTTATCAAATATTAATTTTATGAAGGTTTAATGTATCATTTTATTTCTTTCTAAATTTTATAATAGGAAAACATATAGGTATATAAAACCTTAAATTTTTTTTATAATTATTAATTATGAATATAATAATTTTTCTCAGTCTCGACTTAAAAGACTATTATATAAATCTATGTAAATTAATAAAACACAATTTTCTTATATAATTAATCTCTATATTCACTTAATTTGAATCAAAGATACTCTTTAAAATAATAATTCATTAATTTATTTATTAATAATTAATGCATTTTTAAATTAGTCAAATATCATTGTCGTTATATTATTAATTTATAAATTTCAACGGTATTATAAAAATTTTAAACAACTAAAATTTTATTAATCATAATCACTTTTTTAAAACATACAAAAACAATTAAATCTGTAAATATAAAACTAAAAAATAATAATGACAAGAATGGATATTATATATATTATATATAAATAAAAGATATAAGCTATGAGGAGTAGGGGTTTCATAGCATATGTGTAATATCTCAATGATAGATCTAATGTCTCATGATTTGTCACGTCAACAACATATAATTAATTACGTCTATGTATAAAAATACGAACCATTGGATGCATGGTTTGGATATTAACCATATGCTAGGATCTCATCTACTGATTTCAAACCCCGACTCCTCGAAAATAATAAACGAGGAGTCGAGGATTTAAACCCCGACTCCTCAATAAAGCGGAGTTTCAGACCCCACTTTATCATATTTTTTTTAAACTTTAAAATTTGTTATATGTGTTTAAGTTTTTTTAAAATTTATATATTTATTTAAATAAATTGAAAAGACTTTTTTAAAGTTGAGTTATAAAAAAAAACATTTGAAAAACTATAAATATGAGCTTTTTTAAAAAACACTTATTTTGTTTTAATTAAATGCTTTTAAAAACACTTAATTTTATCAAAACACACATCACAGAATAAAAGAACTTTTTAGAAAAAGAACTCTTTTTTCTCTTTTGCTTCTAAAACCAAGCGCGCTATTTGTAATTGTAACCGGGTGCAAATTTATTTTTTAAAACAAATGAGGTTCATGTTGCAGCATCTGGCGCGCGTTGGTGGGCTGGCAGTAGATCCCACCCAATTTACCTTTATTTTTAATTTTTTTTAATTATTTTTTAATATTAATATATAACCAACATAATTTTGAATTCTGAATTCTGAATTCTGAATTCTTTTTTTTTTTTTAAACATAGGGCATTTTTCATAAAATCAAGAACAAGAAATAGGGGAGTACAAACCAATGAGATCACCAATAAACGCTGGTATCTCCAACCAAACAAAAGGACTAGCTTAAAAACGGAAATGCCTAGCTAACACATGAGCAGTCTCGTTTGCTTGTATACGGACAAAATTGTAAGACCCAAAAATATTAAAGTATTAATTATGGGATTTGAGAATTAAATTCCATATTATGGGCTAATATTGATTTGAGAAATTATGGAAATGATAGATTTAATTTCCGAGCCGAAAATATTTAATTTGAGAATTTACGGATTTTGAGAATTAAATTCCGGAAATTCTTAAATTAAAAGAATAAATAATCGATTTGAATATTTATGGAATTTAAGATTAAATTCCAAGTTTTGAGAATTATTATGATTTAATTCCGAAGTGAAACCCGATCAGGGACTGATTCACAAATATCGAAGTTTGAAGGGCTAAAGTGCAAAAGGCCAGGATTATTTAATTAATCCGAATTTATTTAATTTTAATCCGAGTATATTTAATTTGGGAATATTTAGAGTTTTGATTTAAATTCTTATATTCTTAAATTATTTAGGTTTGAAATGGAATTAAAAAGATGGCCGAAGACTGAATTGCAATTAATGAAGACTTAAAGGACTAAATTGCAATATATGCAATACATATCCGATTTTAATCAGATTTTCCACATGAATACGTGTATGAAGCTAGCTTAATTCAGAATTCTGAACAGAGGAGTCGAAACCCTCTCCCTTTCTTTTGAAAATTTGATTTTCAAACGTCGATAACTTTTGATCCGATCGTCCGATTTCAATTCCGAAAAGTGTTTTGGAATCCTTGCGACGAGGAATTCGATTTGATGTAAGTATTTTGATATTTCACATACATTTCGAAATCAGTATGTTGGAAAGATCATACGTTGAGCATGAATCTTGAGTTTTGATGGTTTCTAACTTTCCGTATCGACGTCGAATCTGTTACTTGAAGCCGTATGAATTCTAATGAGTTTTCAAAGCATGTATCTTGAATTTAGACTTCTGATATGCTGGGAATATGATGTTATTCAGCTGATATGTGATGATTATTGTTGATATGAATATTGAAATGAAGTTCGAATGGTTTCGATATGTCGTCGGTTATCGATTTTCAGTCGCTATGCCGTCGATTAATGTTTTGAAGCCGGTTTGATAGCCTATGACTTAGATGAGATGTTCTTTACGATGTTGCTGATGTTTTAGCATCCTTATTCTTCCATTTCAGACTAGTTTGGAAGGCTAACGACTCAATAACATTGAATTCGAACCGAAGAAGAAGAAGTGAGGTTTGACATGATGTTGATTGAAGATATATTGTTGAATTTGATTCGATTCTGAAATAATTGAATAGAATGAAGTTTGATATGACTGTTTTGATGCTATGTTTCAGATTTGAAGCGTTCAAAACCGAAGAAATATGAAGGTATATTGACGACATCGAGAGTCGGGAATTTGAAACTCAAGGAACGACGCTTCTTGAGTTGTCCCACCAAAATCACATACGTATTTATTGCTTTGATTTGATTTTGATATTTTTGATCCATCTCAGGTAGTGGATCTTTGATTTTGAGTCGATTTGATTATGATACGATGATGATATAAATTGATTCTATGCCAAGATCCGAGTTGATCTTATTTTCTAGCCCGAAAGGCTACGATAGATGGATATCCATGTCAAGATCGTTTACGAATCTTGATGGCAATGAAGTTGAATGAATCAATTTCCGATCGATCGATAGAAGCGTTATTTACTCTATTTGTTGAGTCGATTTAAATAGAGTCGTTATGATTTATTTAACGCTTTATATGTCGCTTATACTGAGATGATTTCTCACCGGAGTTTATCCGGCTGTTATTTTGTTTTGTATGTGTGCATCACAACAGATGGGGCAGGAGTTGGTCTGTGATGACATTGACAGCTTGGGAGCGAGACTTAGCACGTGAGGACTCGAGTTATAGCTGAACGAATATGTATTAGAGTACATCAAACCTAGTAGAAGATTTGATACTTGAAGCTCACTTATGACTTTTGGTGTAGCTTGTGATTTAATGCCTTTTACGTTATCCGTTTGATGTAAGAATCGCATGATTAGATGCTCAAGTCTTTATATATGATTATATGCATGTTTAGATCTGGTTATATGTTAATATACATGTTCTAGACTTGAATTTGATGGGTTGGAATTGATTGAAAGGATCATAGTTGCTGACAAAAGAACAGAGCAGGCTTTCTGCCCAAATTCGCGCCCTCGCCGTTGTTTATTACCGCCCGCGCGCAGCCTAGAGCTTCGCCTACTGTTTTGGAATAAAACAGGGGCGCCCGGGCGGTAGTTTTTGACCGCCCGGGCGCACCCTTTTTTGAAAAAATTTTTTTTTTTTTTATCCTTATTCTTTCCTTATTAGATTAATGATGCTTACTCATTAATTTCCCCTTAATATTTGAGATTAGCAACCCGAGGCCCCACAACAGGTGGTATCAAAGCGTAAGTTTCTTGGACTGAGATAGAAGCTGAGCGGGGTAGATTGAGTCACATGCATTTATAGTATTGCATGATTGTGCATTACTTGATTTAATGATTCGATGGTTTGATAAATTGCATGTGAGCGTGATCTATCTTTGAAATTTAACTGCCTGATTTACTTATTTGTAAATTTTTGAATTTCTTACTGATTTTGTTATAAGATTTTCTCTGGGTGATGTAAGCACCCAAAATCGAAGAGAACAGTGTTCTTTGGGTGATGTAAGCACCCCAGACTAAACAAAATGGTATGGTCAGACTGAACAACACTGTATGGCTCAGCTGAACGAAGTATCTCTGATTGAACAGAACAGAATATCAGCGAATGAATAGATGTTATTGCAGGTAGAAGTTGGCCTGAAGACCTTGATCAGTCGTTCAGATACCTGGAAGATACAGATGAATGACGTATCAGATTGACTGTCTACCAACTTCGAAACCTAAAAACCAGCTGATGGATTTTGATGAAGAAATTCTGAAAGAATTGAGGTATATTTATTTGTTGGTAAGCTCATAGAACAGAATTTTTTTTTATAGTTCTTTGCCACAACATATAGAAATGATGAGAAAGAAAAATATACCCTCTAAAAGCTGAAAATTTTAAATTTTGAGGAATGCCTTATTAGAATTTTCAAGCCTATTACGATTTTTTGAATTGTAAATGATGAAAAGCTCAAGATTGAGTGAATTATTTAATGGCTTGAATTCGAAGAATATGTCTGAATAAATGTTGACGACTGAAACATTTTCTGAAAGACATAGCTTATTCTAAAAGAACTGAAGTTGAATGACGAGGAAGAATGAATGAAATTGTAGATATGTTGCAGTATGTGAGATAATCAGTACTTTGGCTGCAATTTCTATTCCAGAGCAGATATGAAGTCAACGATACGAAAGTAATTCTCTAACTCTAGCGAACCGAGACAAATTAGTCTAGTTCTGAATACAGATGATGTTAGAGATTATTGCACACATTGTGGAGGAAGATATTCTAACAATCAGTGTAAAGACAGTTCAGGCAGATGTGATAGAATATGTTCGAAGTAAAACAGATTCAGAGAAAAATTCGAATGAAGAATAATTCCAGAATAAACAGAGGATCAGAATGAAAATTCACCTTGGAATGAGATTACAGGTAACAGATTTATTTATTTAGTCTGTTTATGTTATTGGTGCAAGAGATATATGATAGCTGAAAGCTTTATTATATCTTACCTCTGTATCTGAAAAGAGATTTTGTGAATTGAACTGAAGAATGGAACTACTGCTTCGATGAAATGAATTTAACATGATTTTGTTCATCTTGAGATATCTGTTTAGGTTGCATGATAGATGATGATGCAATAACGTGATACAGATTATCAGAAGATTGATGATAAAAGCAATTAAATTAGATCAGCAAAAACATAATGTGCAGATAACAGATTTATTTATTTAGTCTGTTTATGTTATTGGTGCAAGAGATATATGATAGCTGAAAGCTTTATTATATCTTACCTCTGTATCTGAAAAGAGATTTTGTGAATTGAACTGAAGAATGGAACTACTGCTTCGATGAAATGAATTGAACATGATTTTGTTCATCTTGAGATATCTGTTTAGGTTGCATGATAGATGATGATGCAATAACCTGATACAGATTATCAGAAGATTGATGATAAAAGAAATTAAATTAGATCAGCAAGAACATAATGTGCATATGAATATGATGATATGATATGGGATCTAGAATTAAGATTCTCTGATTTCGATTCAGTATATCTTATTATTGATTACAGAAATGTTCTGATATAAGTATATTCTATGCACTAGATATGTTCATGATCTAAATCAGAATTGACAGATATGCTGATGAGTATAGATTGCAGATATATTCTAGTAAGATTCTCGACTTTAGTTTAAGTTGTGAACTGAAATTTAATTGTGAATTGATGAATTTATTAATTGAATACTGTTTTTGAGGTTTAGAGAAGAGATGATGACGATATGAAAATCAGTTACAGATGAGTCTTTTATTTGATTTTACTGAAGTTATTACATCATAAAATCATGATTTTTGAAATTCTTGATATCGATTCTGAGGTTTTGATATTCGACCTCAATCGATTTTGATGGACTCTTATTCTTTGTTAGAGTTTGAATTGATTTACTCGTCTTGAGTTGAGATGCTAGTGAGTTGTTTTCACTTAGTAGTTTGTCATTCAGAATATTGTTCTTTGGATGACCTTGACTTGAGTGAGTTTCCCTGATTATGAATTTCAAGAGTTATTGATTGTTTGATGTATACATTCAGTATATTTTGATATTTTTGGCTCGTAACTGATAGAATTTCCAATTCGATTTATCGGCAAAAATTTTGGGTTGATGATATGATTTACTAAGAATTGGGAAATAGAATGAAGAAACGAGGTGAATATTTGATTGATTGATCTTTGAATTTATGTGCTTGAGTGTCGAGATAGATACTAAAACAGACAGAATTACTGTAATCCAAATTAAGTAAGAATCAATTTGGAAGGATTAAAGCACATTGAGATAAGATCAAGTGATTAGAATTCGATTGAGAAACGGATATGAGGAATGAGATAGATATTCGATGAATTGATTTTAGATTTTTGTGTATTCTGGTTTACATATTCAGACGAATATATACCAATCAGAATGATTTTTGATTGGAAATAAGCCAGCATTGTTCAGAAGATGAAAGAAACACAGAAAGTAAACCGAAGCAATGAGAATTCAATAACGAATGTCAGATTGAAATATGAATTGAAGTCGCAGATTTGAGTGGATGAATGTGATTTTGATTGATTATTTGATTGTGCTTGATGTTTCCGACAAGAGATATCAGATTCTGGAAGAATTACACAACAATGAATTCAATATTCATCCAAAAGTTGTTTTATCAGAAGATAGAGCAACTAGATATGACAGAAATAATACGTTTTAGAAGCTAAATGTATAGGGAGTTTCAGTTGAAATTGAAAAGCATTGACTAGATTGGTTCAATGACAGTTTAAAAAATTCAGAAATTGAAACGAGATTATGATTTGATAAATTATTTTGCTAAACTACCAAGATGAAGCAGTTTATATGATATAAACAGGTAGTAGTTATGATCAGATTGATTGAAATGACTGAATAAGATGATATGATTTATGATCGGATTGATTTGAATTACTAAATATGATGATCTGTCTGTATAATCAGATAACTGATTGTGGTCAGAATTGTTACGAGATGCACAGTAAGCCAAGAATTATTGTTTCAATTGAGACATTAGGTTTACTCTTGAATTGTAATACAGACGATCAGAAGGCTCTGAGTACTTTTTGGATGTGAAAGTACAAGATGTTATCCTTGAATTGAAGAATAGCCATAGTAGATAAATAAGATTTCGAGAATAAATGATATCAGACATGATACATATTTTCAAAAGCTCTGAGTACTTTGAAATCTGTGAATACAACATATTATTCTCTGATTAATGATAATCAGAACAGACTAATCAAATTTTAAGAATACGCTGTATAAGATGTGACACAGATATGAATAGATAAATGTTAAGAAGTTACTGATATGATGAGATTACAGGAATGATTAAAATCTATTGTCACGATAAAGACTTTAGATTTATTCGAGAGATTGTGGCATCGATTGATCGATGTTCTGAGAGTTTGGATATATGTGATTGCATTATACCATTCTCTGATCGATGGATTATCCGAGTTGATTTTCCAGATGTTGAGAATATTCTCAGAACCTTAATACCTGATTCGGTATTACTTGACGTGATGTGTTGCCACTTGATGATTATAATTCTTGTAACAGTTATTGAGTCGATTTTGAGATAATGCTATGATAATATGAGGAAAAGAAATCAGATTTCTTTGTGTTGAAATGATACTACCGAAGTATATGACATTAGATCAGACATGATTTGTCGATATCAGATCAAATTTGATTTGAAACACACAAAGATTTTGAAGATGAATCTGTATGAAATGAAAACAGAGAAGAAGAAACAGAATTAGTAATTGAATGATAGATATAACTTTTGAAGCTGAAACTGATTAGTTAAGCGGAAAAGTTATTCTTGATACATTATTCAATTCAGAATTGAGAAAGAGCAGAGTTGTTTTACAGATTCAGAATATGAATGAGAATACTGATTTTGAAGCGATGAACTGAATGACAGTATAGACTTGATATATGTTCTATGCAGAGCATGAAATAATATAGAGAAAGAAACAAGTCGTCACTAAAGCTGAATTTCACTGACTGAGATGTCAGAAAGAATTGATGATTTGATTGAATGATTTATTCTTTTCAGCTTGATACAATGGATCTGAATTGTTCCACGTATATAAGTGAAGGAAGTATCAGTAGATTCTTTCTATGTACTTTAATCAGATGATATAGATATTGAAGAGATTCTGAGTTAAGTCGAGTATTCGACAAATCCTTGATTGAGGGTAAAATAGCTCAGAGAGAATTCTTTTCAATTCATTAAAGTGCAAACGAATAGATACAGAATAGAAGAGATGACTAGACCGAAGATGAAAAGATGAAATACGAAGTTCAGAGCTATATAATTGAAGTGAGAATAACTTCAGATAATCATTCAGTCTATCAGATTGAATAGTTCGATTGAATGTGATTTCGAGGACGAAATCATTTCTTAGAGGAGAGGAATTGTAAGGCCCGAAAATATTAAAGTATTAATTATGGGATTTGAGAATTAAATTCCATATTATGGGCTAATATTGATTTGAGAAATTATGGAAATGATAGATTTAATTTCCGAGTCGAAAATATTTAATTTGAGAATTTACGGATTTTGAGAATTAAATTCCGAGAATTCTTAAATTAAAAGAATAAATATTCGATTTGAATATTTATGGAATTTAAGATTAAATTCCAAGTTTTGAGAATTATTATGATTTAATTCGGAAGTGAAACCCGATCAGGGACTGATTCGCAAATATCAAAGTTTGAAGGGCTAAAGTGCAAAAGGTCAGGATTATTTAATTAATCCGAATGTATTTAATTTTAATCCGAGTATATTTAATTTGGGAATATTTAGAGTTTTGATTTAAATTCTTATATTCTTAAATTATTTAGGATTGAAATGGAATTAAAAAGAGGGCCGAGGACTAAATTGCAATTAATGAAGACTTGATGGACTAAATTGCAATATATGCAATACATATCCGATTTTAATCAGATTTTCCACATGAATACGTGTATGAAGCTAGCTTAATTCAGAATTTTGAACAGAGGAGTCGAAACCCTCTACCTTTCTTTTGAAATTTTGATTTTCAAACGTCGATAACTTTTGATCCGATCGTCCGATTTTAATTCCGAAAAGTATTTTGGAATCCTTGCGACGAGGACTTCGATTTGATGTAAGTATTTTGATGTTTCACATACATTTCGAAATCAGTATGTTGGAAAGATCAGACGTTGAGCATGAATCTTGAGTTTTGATGGTTTCTATCTTTCCGTATCGACGTCGAATCTGTTACTTGAATCCATATGAATTCTAATGAGTTTTCACAACATGTATCTTGAATTTAGACTTCTGATATGCTGGGAATATGATGTTATTCAGCTGATATGTGATGATTATTGTTGATATGAATATTGAAATGAAGTTGGAATGGTTTCGATATGTCGTCGGTTATTGATTTTCAGTCGCTATGCCGTCGATTAATGTTTTGAAGCCGGTTTGATAGCCTATGACTTAGATGAGATGTTCTTTACGATGTTGTTGATGTTGTAGCATCCTTATTCTTCCATTTCAGAATAGTTTGGAAGGCTAACGACTCAATAACATTGAATTCGAACCGAAGAAGAAGAAGTGAGGTTTGGCATGATGTTGATTGAAGATATATTGTTGAATTTGATTCGATTTTGAAATAATTGAATAGAATGAAGTTTGATATGACTGTTTTGATGATATGTTTCAGATTTGAAGCGTTCAAAACCGAAGAAATACGAAGGTATATTGACGATATCGAGAGTCGGGAATTTGAAACTCAAGGAACGACGCTTATTGAGTTGTCTCGCCAAAATCACATACGTATTTATTGCTTTGATTTGATTTTGATGTTGTCGATCCATCTCAGGTAGTGGATCTTTGATTTTGAGTCGATTTGATTATGATACGATGATGATATAAATTGATTCTATGTCAAGATCCGAGTTGATCTTATTTTCTAGCTCGAAAGGCTACGATAGATGGATATCCATGTCAAGATCGTTTACGAATCTTGATGGCAATGAAGTTGAATGAATCAATTTCCGATCGATCGATAGAAGCGTTATTTACTCTATTTGTTGAGTCGATTTAAATAGAGTCGTTATGATTTATTTAATGCTTTATATGTCGCTTATACTGAGATGATTTATCACCGGAGTTTATCCGGCTGTTGTTTTGTTTTGTATGTGTGAATCACAACAGATGGGGCAGGAGTTGGTCTGTGATGACATTGATAGCTTGGGAGCGAGACTTAGCACGTGAGGACTCGGGTTATAGCTGAACAAATATGTATTAGAGTACATCAAACCTAGTAGAAGATTTGATACTTGAAGCTCACTTATGACTTTTGGTGTAGCTTGTGATTTAATGCCTTTTACGTTATCCGTTTGATGTAAGAATAGCATGATTAGATGCTCAAGTCTTTATATATGATTATATGCATGTTTAGATCTGGTTATATGTCAATCTACATGTTCTAGACTTGAATTTGATGGGTTGGAATTGATTGAAAGGATCATAGTTGCTGACAAAAGAACAGAGCAGGCTTTCTGCCCAAAGTCGCGCCCTCGCCGTTGTTTATTACCGCCCGCGCGCAGCCTGAAGCTCCGCCTACTGTTTTGGAATAAAACAGGGGCGCCCGGGCGGTAGTTTTTGACCGCTCGGGTGCACCCCTTTTTGAAAAAAAATAAAAATAAAACTACCGCCCGGGCGCACCCCTTTTTGAAAAAAAAAAAAAATTTTTTTTTTTGATCCTTATTCTTTTCTTATTAGATTAATGATGCTTATTCATTAATTTTCCCTTAATATTTGAGGTTAGCAACCCGAGGCCCCACAAAATGAACCGAAAGGCTCGAGTTTAAAGCTAAAATAAGCTTACACTGATCAATGATACCTCCAAACTCCGTAACATCTATTTCTTTGTCTTTCACTGCATTGTAGACCACCTGAGCATCCACCTCAAACACAACATTTGAAAGCTCCAAATTGTAAATCCATGACAGCGCTTCAAGCAATCCTATAGCTTCACCTTCCTTAACACAGCATAATCCCTTCATCAACAGTGTTCTGGCCATTATGAATCTGCCTTCGTCATCTCGCACCACCATACTTATTCCAATAGTTTTGATATCCTCAAAGAATGCTGCATCAATGTTACATTTCAGAACACCCTGTTGTGGGGGTTGCCAAGAGTAGGTACAGTTCTCAACATCCAATCCATGTGGTGGATCGTTCCCACAAGAAACTGATATCCAATCAATCAAAATAGTCAGTGCTGTAGATACCACTCTTTGGGGAGGCTCAATGCAATCTTCCCATAACTTTAAGTTTCTTTGCTTCCAAATTGCCCACAGGATAGCTGCAAATTTACCCAACTCCATATCACTAAGCTCATGAAAAATGTTGAAAAGACATTCAGAAAAACTTTCACTCCTCCCAGCTTGATAATCTACTGCCTGGAGTAAGTTAGCTTGCTCCCAACATTCTCGAGCGAAGGGGCAGACAATAAAAGTGTGCCAAGTTGTCTCCATATCTACATTACAAACCACACACAAACTAGAGACTTGGATACCCCTTTTCAGAAGATTAGTACGATTAGGGAGACAGTTTCGACCTGCCCTCCAAACAAAGATTTTAAATTTTGGTGGAACTTTGAGCTTCCAGATTGCCTTCCAGTTTCTACTAACCTTTCGAGATTCCGCATTTGCATCAAGGCTCATGACCAAATGATATCCTGTTTTAACTGTGTAGGTGCCATTTTTGCTAAAATGCCAAATCCTCTTATCAAAGCTCTGATTCGATCCAAGAGGAATCTCAGTAATCGACTTAGCATTCCTTTCAACAAAAATGGAGCCAATGAGATCATGGTCCCATGCTCGTGACCCAGGCATCATTAGATCTTGCACATTCCAATCATATAGATCAGGTATCATGGGTAGGCTCACATAAAAATTATGTGGATCTCGTAACCATGGTTCCTTCCAGATATTGATGAGGCTGTCATCCCCAATTCGCCATCTAAAACCCCTTTTTATCAACACTTGAGAAGCCAGAATGCTACGCCAAGCAAAGCTCGGATTATGCCCAAGTTGGGCAGTTAGAAAATCCCCTCGCGGAAAATATTTAGCTTTGTAGATACGACAAATTGTAGCATTAGGGTCAGTGGGAAGTTTCCACCCTTGTTTCACAAGCATTGCAAAATTGAAGCCATAGAAATATCGAAATCTCAACCCTCCAAACTCCTTCTTGATACTCAACCTCTCCCAGCTAAACCAATTCAAACCTCTCGTAGAATTAGATTTACGTCCCCACCAAAAAGAATTGATCATTTTCTGTAATTCATCTGCCAAGGAAGGGGGTAGAAGGAAAATAGACATACAGAATGAAGGAATCGATTGAGCCACTGATTTGATTAAAATTTCACAACCCGCTTTTGACAATGGTTTTTTCCTCCAATCTTGAAATCTTGCCCAAATTCGTTCCTTCATATAAGAGAAAAATTGTTTTTTGTTTCTCCATATTAGGGAAGGGAGACCGAGATATATTCTCATTTCCAGAGCATTAGAAACACCCATTATTGAAGAAATGGCCACCCTATCAACATTCCGAACATTGTGGCTAAACATGATTCCAGATTTGTGAAGGTTTATTGCCTGACCCGACGCTTGTTCGTATTTCACAAGAGAGGTCTTTAATGTCTGCGCCTCAGATTCATTTGCTCGGAAAAAGAACATACTGTCATCAACAAAGAATAGATGACTAATTGCAGGAGCTCCCCGACACACCCTAGTTCCATGCAACTGTCCAGAGATCTCTGCTTTCCCTAACAAGGCAGCCAGTCCTTCAGTGCATAATATAAAAAGATATGGTGATAATGGATCTCCTTGACGAAGCCCTCGTTCTGGAGTCAAGGGTCCAACTCTTTGACCATTCACTAAGAAAGCATAGTTAACTGTTGTGACACAAAGCTTCATGTACTGTATCCATTTCGGAGCAAAACCAAGTTTTTCGAGAATGTGTAAGAGATATGCCCAATTAACTCGATCATAAGCTTTAGAAATATCAATTTTAAGAGCAGCAGTTCCCTTATTCCCTCGAGTAAGCCTCTTCATATAGTGAATAACTTCAAAAGCTACTTGAACATTGTCTATTAATTATTGATCTTCCAGCTACAAAAGCAGATTGTAAAGGAGAGATAATATGAGGCAATACCTTCTTTAGTCGGTTAGCCAGAACCTTGGAAATGATTTTGTACAGCACATTGCAAAGAGAGATTGGGCGAAAATCTTTCATATCCTGCGGACTCTTACATTTCGGGATTAACACCACATTGGTTTCATTAAGAGTATGAGGGAACGCCATATCTGACAGCCATCGATTGCAACAATCAACTACATCTGCTCCGATTAGATTCCAAAACCTCTGAAAAAATGCCGGATGAAATCCATCCGGGCCTGGAGACTTATATGGTTTCATGTCAAAAATTGCTTCTTTAAATTCTTGAGCAGTGAAAGGCAAGAGCAAACTGTCACACACGGTTGGACTTCATCTATAACCTCGTCAATAGTTTCAGCATCTACCGAAAAGAGATTTTTGAAATACTTCATCACCACCGCACATATTGTATTTTGATCCTCTTTCCAGGAACCAATCACATCTTTAAGACGAGTGATTTTGTTGGTTTGTTTCCTCGCCGTGGCCGATGCATGGAAAAATCGAGTATTTTTGTCCCCATCTTTAAACCAATAGTTTAGCCCTTTGCCTCCAATAGTCTTCTTCTTGTATAAATAAGGAAGCCAACTGCTCACTTACTTCCTTAAAAGATATTGTTGATTCGTCATCATATTTATCTCGAAGGAAGTCTGCTTTCTGTTTACAGCTCCTGATTTCAGCCCAAAATTTACCATCTACTCGTTTTCCCCACGAATCCAAGATTTCTAAACATAAAGTAAGTTTATCAAGAACATCTTGTCCAGTCGATCTTTCCCAACTATCTTCCAATATCGACTTCAGACCAGGTTCACAAAGCCAGCGGTTTTGAAATCTAAATCTGTGTCTGTGCAAATAAATTTCATCCACCTCTGTTTCTAGCAAAATCGGCGAATGATCTGAGACTGGAGCGTTAAGATTTTTTAGTCTGGAGGTTGGGAACTTTTCACCCCATCCTGGAGTAATCATAGCTCGATCAAGTCTTTCCACCACAAAGTTGTCAGACCCCCTACTTCTTTCCCAAGTAAATTGATGTCCAATGAGTGGGAGATCCATTAGATTACAATCACCAATTGCTTCTCTGAAGCCACTAAGAAGCCATGATGGATGTTCCAATCTTCCTCGTTTATCTGCTGTAGAAAGCATATCATTAAAATCACCAATGCACACCCACGACATCTCAGATTTTGCAGCAAGAGACCTGAGAAAATTCCAAGAAACTCTACGACGGCTTCTTTTTGGGTACCCATAAAATCCCGTACATCGCCACTCTCCCTTCCTTTCATCTGAAATGACTAGGTCTATATGGTTTCGAGAAAAATTAGATATTCTACAGTCCCCAGATTTTTGCCAGATAACTCCAAGACCTCCACTCCGCCCTAAACGATCAACAGCAAAACAAGACTCAAAACCAACACGGATATGAACTTCTTCAAGCTTATGAGAATGCGATAAAGTTTCAAATAAAAAGATGACATCTGGTTTATATACACGGACCAGATCACAAAGAGTGGGAACTGCCCTGGGGTGGCCCAGACCCCTACAGTTCCAGCTTAGGAGAATCATTGGTCCTGGCGGGCCTGGTGCCCAGGACCTGCCAATAAAAAATGATCGGATGAGTTGTTCTCTGATCCAAGAGGAATTAGAACCCTCACACTATTCCATCGTGAAAAAATAGCTAGCAAAGCAATTAGAATCAAAAGAAGAACGGACGAAAACCTAGCTCTCAACGAGGAGAGAAAAAACCTAACTCTCAACGAGAAGAGAAAAAAATTATTGGTTCATCTTTCTAAACTGATATTCTGAATTCTAGAATGGTGTTATGATAGTTTTATTTTGAACATTGTGTCAACATTCATAATTTTTTGAACGTTATTCAACGTTAAAAAATTATTCGTCGGAGCACTAGCGAATGGCGATGGATGTGAAGAAAATTCTTCGAGCTCGAAATTTTATCAAACTGAATCATATTCATCATACCGCTAACTCCAGTTGCTCATATACTAGCTTCTTTTTCTATTTATTCTCCTTCATTTGGGAGTTTGGGAATTTTTTTTTGTTAGTAAATCTTGTAACAAATGATTTGTCTCATTCTTAATTAAGTTACGAGGTGTTTCTTTAAAAAAATGGATAAATAAGGATAATATTAAAGTGAAAGTGGGACCCATAAATATTTGGTATGTGAAACATTTGGTTGTAAAATGTGAGATGTTATAGTAATGCGATATTTGATTGATGACGTGAAGCATGAGACTCATAAATATTTGGGAGAAATATACACCTTATTGTGGATGCTCTAATTGCTATGATTTAATGGTATGGTCGCTCTTCCTAGTATGTTCGATTTTGAAGGTCTTAAATAATTGTGGGATGTAATAATTATAATTTATATTTATATGTATGGAAATAGTAATCGAAATATGGTGTTCAAAGTCCTAGGGATGACAATTTTCTCCCGCAAATTTGAGGCCACGCAGCAAAAACTCCGAACAAGGGTTTGGGAAGGTTTTCTGATATGAGTTTGAGTTTGGGTTCATGATTTTTTTTAAAATTCCCGAAGCATATCGGAATGGATATGAGGATGATATCCTCATCCACGAACGCGTCTGATGATGATGATGATGATGATGATGATGATAATAATAATAATAATAATAATAATAATAATAATAATAATAATAATAATAATAATAATAAATTGTTTTTTATTGATCAAATTTTATTAAATTTTACAATAAGATATACATTATAATCAACAATAAAATTTAAAATAATAATATTCGTTAGTTTGTAATATTTTATACATTAATATAATATATCATTTTATGGTAATATAATTTTATAATATAAAAATAATAATCGAATTCCATTTATGCTACGTAAATATAACTAAACTATTAAGATTGTCAATATATATTTTTTTATTTTTATAAATTTTGGGAAAAAAATAATTTTTAATAAAATTTTGATATATAATATTTTATTTTAAAATAAAAATTTTGATTCTCTTAAAAAAACAATTTAATTGGGGTGATATTTTTCATTTCAGATATTGTGATTAATTTTAAAAGTTTATTTTATATAATATATATATATATATATATATATATATATTCGAAGACGGATTATCAAATATTTTTTAACCCAAAGAATTAATTGGGTTGTAGCGTGCAGAACAAAAGAAGTGGTTTGTTATCGAACCATCTTGTTGGAAATAACAAGTGCATCTCTAAATACTTTTTTTTTTTCAAGCTAGGATCTCTAAATACTAAAAGTTTTATATCTGAAATGATTTTTTCAAAAAACTACTCGAGCTTTAGCAAAAGTCGCTCTTAAAGAGCGAATTGATTGGTTGAAAGGTCTGAAATAGAACATTGTTTTGTGATTTATGACACCCGCTAGTACCAGATTGTCAAATAACAAGAGCCATTTGGAAACAAAAAAGAGATACCACAAAAATTTGTTTGATTCTTTTCTTTCAAAGAATTTTCATGATACATAAGAACAATCGTTTATAGGATTTAATGATCCTTAAAAGTTGATGTTATACTGTAGTTAGTGCAGTCATTTGATAAATTTAATGATAAAAATATAATATAAAGAATAGAAAAATATAATGGTTTGTTTGTGACATAGATGGGGATGAGGATGAGGACTTCCCACGGGGACGGGAAATCTCCTTGTTAAAAAAAAAAGGACTGGAGCATGGATGAGGAGTGATGACGAGTTTTGTATTCGGGGATGCGGGATATTGGAGAAGGTATTCCAGCCCTTCTTCCATCTCATTGTTATCTCTAGTTTGGTCTCTTGTACAATTTAAAATATTAGAGTTATACTATTATCATTAGCTATAATTTTTGTTAAAGTAACATTAACCATTCGGTTCTACATTAACATTTGACTTTAAAATTAAGTTATATATAATTTGAAATCTTCTTTGTGTAATAATGGGAAAAATACGATTTCGGTCCTATAACTTGACCATTTTTCATATTTATTTTGTAACTTTTAGAGTTTTAGTTTTATTCATTTGAGTAGGTCATTATTATAATTTTTATAGTCATTTTTTAAACGAAGTACTGAAGAACTGTGTTGGAAATTGATGGACTGGAAGGAAATTGATGGGATATATATATATATATAGAGTTATTTGCACCAAACACTCCTGTAAAATATTGAAAATGCACACTTCTCCCCTGTAAAATTTTAATAGGCATCTTCAACCCTAACCTTCTAAAAAATTAGCACACTCGCCCCTTCATATGAGTGATTGTTGCGCACGTGCCCCTCATGCGATTGGGCAAAGATTTTGATATTTTTTTTGCACCAAATACCCCTGTGAAATATAAAAAATGCATATTTGACCCCTGTGAAAATAATTTTTAAATATATTCAACCTATAACACACAATTTTTATTAAAATTTAATTATAAAATATTTAGCAAACACTTTTTGTTTTATTAATTTTATTTTTAATTTTAAATTTATTATAATTATATAATTATTTTCTAAAAAATATTATTATTTTATCTTGCTATCATTATTTTATTAAACTTTCTTCTTGTTTCCAACTTTTTCATTAAACATGCATTCATAAACAAGTATTTAAATAATTTTAAGTACCAAAATATTGAACTAAACCGATAAGTTCAAACATATTGCTTTTTCGATTTAGGACTATGTAGAAACCTCGGATTGCTAATCTCATTTTAGGGCAGCTAATGATTAATTAAACAATTAATCAAACAATTAAAGAATAATAAATCAAGAGCAAAATTTTTTTTTTAAAAATCTCCGAGCCTCGCTCGATCGGGCAAAGTCAGCCGATCGAGCGAGCAAAATATCAAATTCTCGGGTCTGCATATATATTGGCCTCGCTCGATCCGGCAGAGTTAGCCGATCGAGCGATCCATGAATCAAAACTCTCGGTGTGCCCATACACTTGCCGCGCTCGATCCTACAATTACCTGCGATCGAGCGAGATCAAGGTTTCAAGTCTCTGTTTTTACAAATTGATGGCCGCGCTCGATCCTACAAATTCCCAGGATCGAGCGTGCCTCTTGTTTTAAAATTTCTGCAGAATCTGTTTGCTATCAAACCTTGGAACATTGGCAAGATCCTTCAAATAACCTCAATACAAATCGATCAAAAGCATGCTACAATATCTAGGAACATGCATATAATCATTTACAACAACTTGAGCATCTAATCATGCGATTCTTACATCAAACAGATAACGTAAAAGACATTAAATCATAAGCTACACTAAAGTCATAAGTGAGCTTCAAGTCTCAAGTCATCTACTAGGTTTGATGTACTATAATACATATTCGTTCAGCTATAAACCCGAGTCCTCACGTGCTAAGTCTCGCTCCCAAGCTGTCAATGTCATCTCAGACCAGCTCCTGCCCCATCTGTTGTGATGCACACATACAAAATAAAACAACAGTCGGATAAACTCCGGTGAGAAATCATTCTCAGTATAATCGACATATAAATGCGTTAAATAAATTCATATCAACTCTAAACATATCAACTCAAGAATAGAGTAAAAATAACGCATATATCGACTCAACTTCAAATCAAGACTCAATTTATATAGCGCGCTTATCTCAAGAATTGATTCTTATCACTTCGTTGCCATCAAGATTCGTATCCGATCTTGACATGGATATCCATCTATCGTAGCCATTCCGGGCTAGAAAATAAGGTTAACCGCAACCTTGGCATAGAATCAATTCAATATACAATCATATCAAAAGCAATAAAGATCCACTACCTGTGATGGATCGACAATAACATAAGTTCTACCTCAAGAACAAATACTTAAACAAGTATGTGGTTTGTTCGGGATAACTCAAGAATAGTCGTTCTTGAGTTTCACAGTCTCTGACTCGCGATGTCGTCATTATACCTTTCATTCTCGAGTTGACGATGTTTCACATCTGGATAGGAAGTACCACAACTCATAGCAAATCTGCTCATTCAAATAACATTCGATCTTCAAGGGAAAACAACTTCAACTATCATCATTTCTTCTTCGGTTTCAAGTTGAGGTTCTTGAGTCAATAGTCTCCTATTAAACTCTGAAACATATCATCAAAACATGTATATCAAACCTCATTCTATTCAATCATTTCAGAATTGAATCAAAATCATCAATATAGATTCAATTAATATCATTTCAAACTTCAACTTCTTCTTATTCGATATAACTCGGAGTCTTGAATCGTTAGCCTCCGAAACTCAACTGAAATCGAGAAATACAAATGCCATAACATTAATAACATCTAAAAAACTATCTCAACTCAGTTATAGGCTATCAAAACGATGTCAAAACATCAACCGGCGGCGTAGTGATTAAAAAATCGAGAACCGACTCGGTATCGAATTCATTTCTAATCAACTCAATCATTCGTATCACTTATATCAGCTGAATTCATCATTCAATTCATCACATCAGCAGCTATAATCACATGTTAACAATTCAAAAACATGCTAAAACCATGACAAGTTCGTTTCTTAATTCATTTCCAATCCGACTGCGATATCGAACGGCATACGAACTCAAAGACACAACATAGTTTCATAATCTTATCTCTGCTATATTTCGTTCTTCAAAGCATACCAAGAGAACAAAATACTTACATAAAATCGAAGCCCTCGTTGCAAGGATTCCAGAACATCTTTCGGAATTGAAATCGAACGAGCGAAACAAAAGTTATGGCGATTTGAAACTCAAAACGAAAAAGGAATAAGAGGGGTTCGGCTTCCTCTTTCGAATTTTCTGAATAATTCTGAATACACAAAACATATACACGTAGCATGCTGATAATCTGATTCATAATCTGATATGTATTGCATAATTTTTAATTTAGTCCCTCAAGTCTTCAGTAATTGCAATTCAGTCCTCAACCTTCGTTTTAATTCAATTTCAATCCAAAATAATTTAAGAATATTATAATTAAAATTGAAACTCTAAATATTTCCAAATTAAATATACTCGGATTAAATCAATAATCGCGGTCTTTTGCACTTTAGCCCTCGAATCTTTGATATTCTCCAATCAACCCCTGGTCGGGTTTCATCTTCAAATTAATCTTCGTTAATTTCCGAAACATGGAATTTAATCTTAAATTCCATAAATATTCAAATCGAATATTTATTCTTTTAATTTAAGAATTCTCGGAATTTAATTCTCAAAATCCGTAAATTCTCAAATTAAATATTTTCGGCTCAAAAATTAAATCTATCATTTCCATAACTTCTCAAATCAATATTAGCCCATAATATGAAATTTAATTCTCAAATCTCATAATTAATAATTTAATATTTTCGGGCCTTACAATTCCTCCCCTCTAAGAAATGGTTTCGTCCTCGAAATCGTATTCATCCAGAATATCAAATCTAATAGACTGAATGATTATCTGAAGTGATTCTCACTTCAATCATCCACTCTGCATTTTGTATCTCACTTCATCTTTCAATCTCTTGTCAGATTATTACTTCGAATCTGCTTCTATTCTCTTGTAATCAGTATCTATTCAGTTGTACTTTAAGTCATTGAAACGACTTTGTTCTGAGCTGTTTCTTTCTTCAATCTAGGATTTGTCGAATAATCGACTTAACTCAGAATCTCGTCAATATCTATCTTATCTGAATAAAGTACATACAAAGAATCTACTGATACTTCTTTCACTAAGATACTGAACTTATCCAGCTGAAAAGAATACATTCGTTCAATACAATCATCAATTCCATCTGATATGTCATTCAATGCAATTCAGCTTTGGTGACGACTTGATTCTTTCTCTATATCATTCTATACAGAGTATAGAACATAACTCAAGTCTACACTGTTATTCAGTTCATCGCTTCAAGATTAGTATCCATCGTCACATTCTGAATCTGTAAATTAAACTCTGCTCTTTCTCTATTCTGAATTGAATGATATTTCAAGAATAACTTTTCCACTTAACTAATCAATTTCAGCTTCAAAAGTTATATCTATCATTCAATTACTAATTCTAATTCTTCTCCTCTGTTTTCATTTCATACAGATTCATCTTCAACATATTTGTGTCTCTTAAATCAAATCTGATCTAATATCAACAAACCATGTCTGATCTGATGTCATATACTTCAGTAGTATCATTTCAACACAAAGAAATCGGATTTCTTTTCATCATATCATTATCTCAAAATCGATTCATTAGCTGTTACAGGAATTATGATCATCAAGTGGAAACACATCAAATCAAGTAATACCGAATCAGGTATTAAAGTTCTGAGAATGTTTTCAACATCTGGAAAATCAACTCAGATAATCCATCAATCGAAAAAAAAATGGTATAATGCAATCACATATAACCAACTCTCAGAACAATCAATCAATCGATGCCACATATGTCGAATAAATATAAAGTCTTAATCCTGACAATAGATTTTTATCATTCCTGTAATTTCATCATATCTCTATCTTCTTCACAGATCTGAATCGATAGCTGTTATTCACATCTCATATAGTGTATTCCACAAATCTGATTAGTCTATTCGGATTATTTCGTAATCAGAGTTTATGTTGTAGTCACAGAGTTCAACGTATTCAGAACTGTTGATAATCGGTATCATGTCAGATAAAAATTCATTCTCGAAATTCAATTCATCTTTGCTGATTATTCGTCCACTTCAAAGATATCAAATTGCACCTTTAGCTCAAAAAATACTCAAATTCTTCGGATCATCTGTATTACAATTTAATAGTAAACCAAATGTTTCAATCTGAAACATTTTTTCTTGGCTTACTGTTCATCTTGCAATGAATCTAATCACAATTCAGTGAGTTGATCATACAGACAAATTATCGTAGACCGTAATTTCCATCAATCTGTTCATAACTACCACCTGTTTACTTCACATAAACTGTTTCATCTTGGTAGTTTCACAAAATATTCTTTCAAATCACAATCTCATTTCAATTCTGGAGTTTCTACACTATCACTGAACTCATCTGGTCAATGATTTTCAAATTCATCGGAAATTCTCTGTACGTTTAACTTCGAAAACGTACTAATTCGGTTACTTCTATTTGCTTTATCGTCAGATAAAACAATTATCGGATGAATATTGAATTTATTGTTGTGCAATTCTTCAAATTCTGATATCTCTTTTCGGAAATATCAGGCACAATCAAATAATCAATCATAATAGAATTCATTCATTCTGATCTGAGGCTTCAATTTATATCTCTATATGGCATTCTATACTGAATTCTCATCACTTCAGTTTACTTTCTGTGTTTCTTTCATATTCTAAACAGTTCTAGATTGCTTTCAATTAAAAATCATTACGATTGGTTATATATTCATCTGAATATTCAAACCAAAATACACAAAAATCTGAAATCAATTGATCGAATGCCTGTTTCATTCTTCATTTTTATTTCTCAATTGAATTCTAATAACTTGATCTCATCTCAATGTGCTTTAATCCTTTCAAATCAATTCTCACTTAATTTGGATTACAACAATTCTGACTGTTTTAGTATCTATCTCGATACTTCAAGCACATAAATTCAAAAGATCAATTAATCACACAGTCATCTTTTCTCTTCGTTCTATTTCCAAAATCTCAATTGGAAATTCTATCAGTTACAAGTCAAAAATATTATAATATACTGAATGTATACATCAACCAATCAGTAACTCTTGAAATTCATAATCAAGAAAACTCACTTAAGTCAAGGTCATCCACAGAATAATAATATGAATAACAATATGCTAAGTGAAAACAACTCACTAGCATCTCAACCCAAGACAAGTAGATCAAATCAGACTCTATAAAAAAATAAGAGTCAATCAAAATTTATTGAGGTCTGTACCAAAACCTCGAAATCAATATCAAGAATTTCAAAAATCATGATTTTATGATGTAAAAACTTCAGTAAAATCAAATAAAAGACTCATCTGTAACTGATTTTCATATCATCATCTATTTTGTAAACCTCAAAAGCAGTATTCAATTCATAAACTCATCAATTCTCTGATAAATTCCAGTTCACAACTTAAACTACAGTCAAGAATCTTACTGAAATATATCTGTCATCTCTACTCATCGGCATATCTTTCAATTCTGGTTTAGATCATGAACATATCTAGTGCATTGAATATACTGATTTCGGAATATTTCTATAATTAAACATCATATATCGAACCGAAATCACAGAATCTTAATTCGAGATTCTATATCATCATATTTAATTGCACATTATGTTCTTACTGATCTAATTTAATCGCTTTTTATCATCAATTCTTCTACTAATCTGTATTCGATTATTGCATCATTATCTATCATGCAATATAAACAGATATTTCAATACGAACAAAATCATCTTCTGTTTCAGTTATCGAAGCAATAGTTCCATTCTTTCGTTCAATTCACACAATTTCTTTTCTGATACAGAGGTGATCATATAATAAGCTTTCAGCTATCATGAATCTATTGCACCAATAATAAACAGGTCAAAACAAAATAAATCTGTAACCTGAAATTTCATTCTCAGGTGCAATTTCATTCTGATTCTCTGTATACTTCTGGAATAGAAATTGTAGCTAAATATGTGTTTTTCTCACACACTATAGCATCTGTACAATTTCAGTCCTTTTGCTTCATCATTCAGCTTCAGTTTTATTAAACAAGACTATATCTTTCATAACATGTTTCAGTCGTCAACATTTATTCAGACATAATCTTTGAATTCAAGCCATAATTAAACAACTCAATCTTGAGCTTCATTATTATCATCCACAATTCAAAGAATCATAGTAGGCTTGCAAAGTCTGATAAAACATTCTTCAATATTCAAAATATTCAACTTCGAGATGGTATATTTTTTTTTTCTCATCATTTCTATCTATTGTGGCAAAGAACTATAAACAAAAATTATGTTCTAAGCACTTACCAACAAATTAATATACCTCTGTTCTTTCATCATTTCTTCATCAAAATTCATCAGCTGATTGCTAGGTTTCGAAGTTGGTAGACAATCAATCTAATACATCATTCATCAGTATCTTTCAGATATCTGAACATCAGTTCTTCAGAACAACTTCTACCTGCAATACATCTAGTCATTCGCTGATATTCTGTTCTGTTTAATCAGAGATACTTCATTCAGCTGAGCAATAATACGGTTCTGTTCAATCTGACCATGCCATTATGTTCAGTCTGGCCATACCACTCTGTCAGTCTGGGGTGCTTACATCACCCAAAGAACAATATTCTCTTCGATTCTAGATGCTTACATCACCCGGGGAAATTATTATAATAACATCGATAAGAATTTGAAAAGTTACTAATCAGTAAATTAATCAATTCAATTTTAAAGGTAGATCAAGAGTACATGCAATTTATTAAATCATCGAATCAAATAATGCATAATCATGCAATATTATAAATGCATGTGACTCACTCTACCCCGCTCAGCTTCTATCTCAGTCCAGAACCTACGCTCTGATACCACCTGTTGTGAGGACCTCGGGTTGCTAATCTTGTTTTAGGGCAGCTAATGATTAATTAAATAATTAATCAAACAATTAAAGAATAATAAATCAAGAGCAAATTTTTTTTTTTTTTTAAAAAATCTCCGAGACTCGCTCGATCGGGCAAAGTCAGCCGATCGAGCGAGCAAAATATCAAATTCTCGGGTCTGCACATATATTGGCCTCGCTCGATCCGGCAGAGTTAGCCGATCGAGCGAGCCATGAATCAAAACTCTCGGTATGCCCATTTACTTGCCGCGCTCGATCCTACAATTACCTGCGATCGAGCGAGCTCAAGGTTTCAAGTCTCTATTTTTACAAATTGATGGCCGCGCTCGATCCTACAAATTCCCAGGATCGAGCATGCCTCTTGTTTCAAAATTTCTGCAGAATCTGTTTGCTATCAAACCTTGGAACATTGGCAAGATCCTTCAAATAATCTCAATATAAATTGATCAAAAGCATGCTACAATATCTAGGAACATGCATATAATCATTTACAACAACTTGAGCATCTAATCATGCGATTCTTACATCAAACAGACAACATAAAAGGCATTAAATCATAAGCTACACTAAAGTCATAAGTGAGCTTCAAGTCTCAAGTCTTCTACTAGGTTTGATATACTCTAATACATATTCGTTCAGCTATAAACCCGAGTTCTCACGTGCTAAGTCTCGCTCCCAAGCTGTCAATGTCATCTCAGACCAGCTCCTGCCCCATCTGTTGTGATGCACACATACAAAACAAAACAACAGTCGGATAAACTCCGGTGAGAAATCATTCTCAGTATAATCGACATATAAATGCGTTAAATAAATTCATATCAACTCTAAACATATCAACTCAAGAATAGAGTAAAAATAACGCATATATCGACTCAACTTCAAATCAAGACTCAATTTATATAGCGCGCTTATCTCAAGAATTGATTCTTATCACTTCGTTGCCATCAAGATTTGTATCCGATCTTGACATGGATATCCATCTATCATAGTCATTCCGGGCTAGAAAATAAGGTTAACCGCAACCTTGGCATAAAATCAATTCAATATACAATCATATCAAAAGCAATAAAGATCCACTACCTGTGATGGATCGACAATAACATAAGTTCTACCTCAAGAACAAATACTTAAACAAGTATGTGGTTTGTTCGGGATAACTCAAGAATAGTCGTTCTTGAGTTTCACAGTCCCTGACTCGCGATGTCGTCATTATACCTTTCATTCTCGAGTTGACGATGTTCCACATCTGGATAGGAAGTACCACAACTCATAGCAAATCTGCTCATTCAAATAACATTCGATCTTCAAGGGAAAACAACTTCAACTATCATTATTTCTTATTCGGTTTCAAGTTGAGGTTCTTGAGTCAATAGTCTCCTATTAAACTCTGAAACATATCATCAAAACATGTATATCAAACCTCATTCTATTCAATCATTTCAGAATTGAATCAAAATCATCAATATAGATTCAATTAATATCATTTCAAACTTCAACTTCTTCTTATTCGATATAACTCGGAGTCTTGAATCGTTAGCCTTCGAAACTCAACTGAAATCGAGAAATACAAATGCCATAACATTCATAACATCTAAACAACTATCTTAACTCAGTTATAGGCTATAAAAACGATGTCAAAACATCAACCGACGACGTAGCGATTAAAAATCGGGAACCGACTCGGTATCGAATTCATTTCTAATCAACTCAATCATTCGTATCACTTATATCAGCTGAATTCATCATTCAATTCATCATATCAGCAGCTATAGCCACATGTTAACAAGTCAAAAACATGCTGAAACCATGACAAGTTCGTTTCTTAATTCATTTCCAATCCGACTGCGATATCGAACGGCATACGAACTCAAAGACACAACATAGTTTCATAATCTGATCTCTGATATATTTCGTTCTTCAAAACATACCGAGAGAACAAAATACTTACATCAAATCGAAGCCCTCATCGCAAGGATTTCAGAACATCTTTCGAAATTGAAATCGGACGAGCGAAACAAAAGTTATGGCGATTTGAAACTCAAAACGAAAAAGGAATAAGAGGGGTTCGGCTTCCTCTTTCGAATTTTCTGAATAATTATGAATACACAAAACATATACACGTAGCATGCTGATAATCTGATTCATAATCTGATATGTATTGCATAATTTGCAATTTAGTCCCTCAAGTCTTCAGTAATTGCAATTCAGTCCTCAGCCTTCGTTTTAATTCAATTTCAATCCAAAATAATTTAAGAATATTATAATTAAAATCGAAACTCTAAATATTCCCAAATTAAATATACTCGGATTAAATAAATAATCCCGGCGTTTTGCACTTTAGCCCTCGAATCTTCGATATTCTCCAATCAACCCCTGGTCGAATTTCATCTTCAAAATTAATCTTCGTTAATTCCCGAAACATGGAATTTAATCTTAAATTTCATAAATATTCAAATCGAATATTTATTCTTTTAATTTAAGAATTCTCGGAATTTAATTCTCAAAATCCGTAAATTCTCAAATTAAATATTTTCGGCTCGGAAATTAAATCTATCATTTCCATAAATTCTCAAATCAATATTAGCCCATAATATGAAATTTAATTCTCAAATCTCATAATTAATAATTTAATATTTTCGGGCCTTACAGACTATATATTATTGAACCAAAATTTAAATTTTTCGAGAATATGCATTGCACAATTTGTAATAAATAATAAAAAAAATAACATGCTTATATAATTCTAAATCGAAAAAGTAACATTCATGAACTTATCATTTGGTTCAATATTTTGGTATTTTTAGATATTTAAATCCTTATTTATGAATCATGTTTAATGAAAAAGTTGAAAACACGAAGTGATTTGATAAAATAATGATAACGAGATAAAGTAATAATTTTTTCAAAATTAAATTAATTAAAAATTATAAATTTAAATTAAAAAATAAAAATAAATAAAATTAAAAATATTTGAAAAATATTTTATAATTAGATCTTAATAAATATTGTGTATTATAATTTAATGCAAATTATGCATTGCATTTTAAAAAATTTAGATTTTGGTTCAAATATATATAATCCTAAATTAAAAAGTAATATCCATGAAATTATCATTTTGATTTAATATTTTGATACTATTAGGTATTTAAATATCGTTTATGAATGCATTTTTAATCGAGAAGTTGGAAACAAGAAGAAAATTTAATAAAATAATGATAACAAGATAAAATAATTATATTTTTTAGAAAATAATTATATAATCATAATAAATTTAAAATTAAAAACAAAATTAATAAAACGAAAAGTGTTTGCTAAATATTTTATAATTAGATTTTAATAAAAAATTGTATATTATGGGTTGAATAGATTTAAAAATTATTTTCACAGGGGTCAAATATGCATTTTTAATATTTCACAGGGGTATTTGGTGCAAAAAAATATCAAAATCTTTGCTTAGTCGCATGTGGGGCGCGTGCGCAACAATCACTCATCTGAAGGGGCGAGTGTGCTAATTTTTTAAAAGGTCTGGGTTGAAGATGCCTATTAAAATTTCACAGGGGATAAATGTGCATTTTCAATATTTCACAAGGGTGTTTGGTGCAAATAACTATATATATATATATATATATATATATATATATATATATATTGTCCTGATCATATATTGAATCTTTGGTTTATATATGTGTCACGTGTATCTCAAGTATATATAAACCAAGGATTAATGATATGATCACCAATAAAAAGAAATTAATGTTTTCATGTACTGCAACAGTACTACTACTGGTGAAATAAATCAAATCGAATAAATTTGTTGGAAAATTGTGTTGGAAAAAGGAGAAAATGTGAATGAGAATTTAAGCTCATCCCACATTGGAAAAACAAGGAAATGAAATTCAACTTAAATAGCCCAAGATGAAACAAGGGGTTGGGGTCCCAAGGGGTACCCATGTTTGTTAAGGGGGGCGGACCTAGACTATGCTAGGTTCGAACCATTAGCCACACGCGCGCGCGAACAAAAAGAAATTAATGTTATCATGTACTGCAACAGTACTACTGGTGAAATAAATCAAATCGAATAAATTTGTTGGAAAATTGTGTTGGAAAAAGGAGAAAATGTGAATGAGAATTTAAGCTCATCCCACATTGGAAAAACAAGGAAATGAAATTCAACTTAAATAGCCCAAGATGAAACAAGGGGTTGGGGTCCCAAGGGGTACCCATGTTTGTTAAGGGGGGCGGACCTAGACTATGCTAGGTTCGAACCATTAGCCACACGCGCGCGCGCGCCGCGTCTGGCCGATGGGGCATGGCGTGGGCTAGGTTTTGACATGATATAACTTTTTTGGACAAAAATCAATTAAATATTTTATTTTTGCTTCTGAATCAGTGCAACTTTTCTTGTGAACGGACGCGACTTTTTTGGTCCGAACCAGTGTGTCTCTTCGGCTGGAATCAGTGCGCCCCTTCGCCTGAACCAGTGCACCACTTCGACTGAACCAGTGCGTCTGAAGTGATGCAACTCATCGAGGCAGTCTTCCAACGCCTATAAATACCTCACGTCTGACTCCATTTGAACTCGCTCATTTCTCATTCTCCTCTTCTGCATACTCTCATAATAAAGAGTTTCTTAAAGAATTTTTGAGTGTTCGTGGTTCTTCGATTTTGTTGTGCTTCTATTCGAAGTGATATTAGCGTTCTATCTTAGGAGACAATTTGATCGACCCCATTAGCATCTCGGCAGGCAAATTTGTCTTAAAGATAGAGAGTCAAACTCTCGGCTCGCTATATACTGTGTTGCTGCGTGCATATTGATCAAAGGTTGATAACAAGTACTCATCCCACATTGGAAAAACAAGGAAATGAAATTCAACTTAAATAGTCCAAGATGAGACAAGGGGTTGGGGACCCAAGGGGTACCCATGTTTGTTAAGGGAAGCGGACCTAGACTATGCTAGGTTCGAACCATTAGCCAAACGCGTGCGGGGGCCGCCGCCGCCGCCGCCGTCCGACCGACCGGCTGGGCTTTGGCATGATATAACTTTTTTTTGACAAAAATCAATTAAATATTTTATTTTTGCTTCCGAATATGTGCAACCATTCAACCCGAATCAGTGCAACTTTTCTTGTGAACGGACGTGACTTTTTGGTCTGAACCAGTGTATCTCTTCGACTAGAATCAGTGCGTTCCTTCGCCTGAACCAGACTTCGACTGAACCAGTGCGTCTGAAGTGATGCAACTCATCGGGGCAGTCTTCCAACACCTATAAATACCTCACGTTTGACTCCATTTGAACTCGCTCATTTCTCATTCTCCTCTTCTGCATACTCTCATAATAAAGAGTTTCTTAAAGCACTTTCGAGTGTTCGTGGTTCTTCGATTTTTTCGTGCTGCTAATCGAAGTGATATTAACGTTCTATCTTGGGAGACAATTTGATCGACCACGTTAGCATCTCGGCGGGCAAATTTGTCTTAAAGATAGGGAGTCAAACTCTCGGCTCGCTATATAATGTGTTGCTGCGTGCATATTGATCAAAGGTTGATAACAAGTTTAAGACAAATTTTTGTATGATGGCTACTGATCCATCTGCCAGTGTCACGCCGCTCTCTGTTACTCCACCACCACCGCCACCTGTTATGCCGCCACCACCTGTTACACTGGTTGTCACGGCCCCTGCCGCTTCTAATGCGCATGCCGAGAAACCTGAGAAGTTCTCCGGTACTGACTTCAAGACATGGCAACAAAAGATGTTGTTTTACCTCACTACACTTCATCTTGAGAGGTTTTTAAAGGAAGTTGTTGTTCCGGCACCAAATGCTGACACACAAGCAAGGTCTGCTTTTGATGCATGGTCTCACAGTGACTTCTTGTGCCGGAACTACATACTTAATGGGTTGGACAATACGCTGTATAGCGTATACTTTTCAACCAAGACTGCTAAGGAACTATGGGAATCCTTGGAGAAAAAGTACAAAACTGAGGATGCTGGCACAAAGAAATTTGTAGTCGGAAAGTTTCTCGAGTTCAAAATGGTTGATACCAAGATGGTGAAGAGTTCCAAATCATTCTCCTTGGTATAATGGCTGAAGGGATGATGATCAGTGAGTCCTTCCAAGTGGCTGCATTAATAGAAAAACTTCCACCATTATGGAAGGAGTTCAATAATTATTTGAAGCACAAATGCAAGGAAATGGGGCTCGAAGACTTGATCATCAGGCTGCGAATTGAGGAAGACAATCGCAAAGCGGACATCAAAGCTGGTAAAATGCCGATGGAAGCAAAGGCAAACCTAGTAGAGCCAAATGCTACGAAGAAAAGGAAACAGTTTGGGAAAGATGTGAAGAAAGAGAAGAACAAGAAGTGGAAAGGAACCTGTTGGAACTGTGGGAAGACGAACCACAAAGCCAAGGATTGCCGTGTACCAAAGAAAGACAATCAGTATCGGGCAAATGTTGTCCAAAATAAATCTATGTCTGTTGAATTGTTTGAATTAGATCTATCTGCAGTAGTCTTTGAGGCTAACATGGTTGAGCATCCTAAAGAGTGGTTTATCGACACTGGAGCTATACGACATGTATGTGCTGACAAGAAGTTATTCTCCAAGTATACACCCATAAGTGGAAGACAAATTTACATGGGTAACAATGCAACATCTAACATCATTGGCTTAGGCAAAGTGGTGATCAAGATGACATCGGGAAAAGAGCTTGCTCTTATCGATGTCCTTCATGTTCCGGATGAAACGAACCTAACTCTATAATTAATAAATAAATATGTGGAAATTTTTTTTTTTTATATGTACATATATGCCCATACATATATGCACTGAATAAAAAGATTTAAAAATAAATAAATAAATAAACAATTAAATACTTAAATAAAAATGCATTCTTTAAAATAAAATAAATATCTGAGTCAAACATTTAATTAAAAATACTGCATAAATAAAATGATTAAAATTTGCATGCACTGACAATATTCAATAAAATATTCCAAAACTCACAACCACTGAAAAATAATGTGAAATGTGTAACGTGCTGACATAATCAAAAACATGTATGTGACTCAGACATCTATCACGGTCACGGGATCACTGCATGTTCGCTCATACATCCTCGCCTCCGGTGGGTACAACCTCATCCTCAACGAACTCACCTGCACCATACCAGTGTAGTGAGCCTAAAGGCCCAACATGCTAACATAACAAGGGTTTAAAATAATTTAAATCAATTTAATACTAATACATACATATACATGAATGAGCATGCTTGAAAATTTCATAACATAACATAACTTAACTTAAATAACATAATACATAAGCATTGTTGAGCAATTTATTTTCTAACATCGCATGGTTGTATCCGTAGTGTAACCGAAAATCATACATTAAATACTGATCAGCGTGAAAACCAACGTACGTGGCGGTGACGAATCACCTCTTAAATTGGCAGTAAACTGCCCTTCAATAGTTCACATATGGGGACGAATCCCCCTTAAATTGTCACACTACTTCAACTTTCAAAATAAAATATTTTATTATTGCTCAACCTTAAAGATTTAATTATGCATAAAATTATTTCATGAATGCATGTACTTAAATAAAAATGTGTGTCCTTCATATATATTTAATTTAATTTCTTACTAACATATAAATATTAAAATAACTTCAATGCATAAAATAATTAAATATATAATCAGGACACATGCAAATTTCTCACGGATGGTCCTGGACTGCTGGCCCTAAGACTCAAGCCCATTTACTTAAATCTGGCCCATTAACACTGAGACTGGCCCATTAACATACTTAAGCCCAATAAAATTGTTCTAAGCCCAAACAAAATAATTTAAAGCCCATAAAACATTCTAGGCCCAATAACAACTTAAACTGGCCCAATGGGCCCAAAAGCCCAAAAACTGGCCCAATAACTTTTATGGGCTCAAAAGCCCCTAAAATTAATGGACTAACTTAATTAAAATTTTAAAAGCCCAAATAAAATTATTTGGGAGTCCAAATAATTTTATTTCAAATTAATAGACCCAAAAACCCATTAATTCATAAAATATTTTAAAAATAAAAAGACTCGAGCCCGACCCACCAAACCCGGACCCAAACCCACTTAACCCGACCCACTACCCTACTGACCCGACCCGGACCACTGACCCGACCTGAACCATACCTAAAACCCTAAACCCGATCCCCCCTACCCGATCGTCCCTCGGCCGTGAGCAGCAGGCCTTCATGGCCTGCTGCCGGCCAGCTCCGGCCACCCCTGGCCGGAGCGCCGCCGCCCAGACGTAGCCCACGTCTGGGCGGTGCTAACCTGCCATGGCTCAGCCCGAGCCACGGTCCCTACCTCCAGACCGAAGGCTCCTTCCATGAAACCCTAAACTGTACCCTCTTGGACCATCATCGCATCAGTTGGCTTCCTGGGCTCGTTTGGATCGAACCACTCGAGCCACTCGAGTCCAGACCACCCCTACATGACCCCAAGACCCTTGGCCAGCAGCTGAACTGTAGTGACCCTTATCCGGATCACCTACTAAACAGAACTTATGCATGCAATTAACTTAATTAAACAGATATCAGAATAAAACTGCGGAATCCAATAACATTATACAATCCCGAGTAAAGGAATCTGTAATTATCCAATAATATACAACCAAATCGAATAGCTGTATAAACCAAAACAACAGTAATAAAACCTAAGCGAAGCTCCAGCTGGCCAACCACTGACTAGCCCCTCCTGGATCCACCCTCCTCGTCCAATCGCAAACCTGCCCCATGGAATAGGGTGTCCAGAAAATACAGAGTACGAGACGTGAGCATAAAACGCTCAGTGCGAGAGTATGAGTATACATGCATGCAAAGTGAACTCCCTATAGACTCGAGGTCAAGGATCAGATAACAGAGATAGACCGGGCCCTGGTATGTAGCACGCTGTGCCGTCGCTTCAGGAGGTGGCTCCCATACCGAGATAACCGTGGAAACGCCGGACCCAAATCGATGGAAGTCCATCCACTAACAGGATAGGGTATAACCCTACTAACAGACATCTCGAAGAAGATACAGCAAGATGCAAATGAATGCAGCATAATATCATGGCATATAAATCATGCGGTCACATAATACATGCATACTCAGTCAGGATATCTCGAACAGTACTTTCGTACCTCAAAACAGTGCAAACTCTACCAACTCTAGGTCCACGCCTATAGTCTGCTCTACACTGCCAAATGATACCACTATCATCAAAGTGCTCTAAAAGCCTTAACTAAGCTATTGCATACTCCTAAATATTTATAGGAAGCAAAAGCTATACCTTCGTCCGTCGTTAGCCCTTTGATGTCGATGCCTCCAGAACTTGGGCACGACTCCGCTACGACTACCGAACGCCTCTCCGACCTCCGGACCAAGCCTAAGAAGACTAGAACAGCTCCAAAAGGACTAGAAAGGAAAGGAGAACTCGGAATTGGCAAATGAAAGTGAAGTCTCGGCCTTCTATTTATAGACAATGATCGGAACTTTCGATCCTTGATCGGAACGTCCGAACCTCGATCGGAACGTCCGATCCTGCCATCGGAGCTTTCGAAGATCCTGATCTGCCACGTGTCAAAATATCACTTGATGACTCCGGATAGGGGTGATCGGAGCTTCCGGTCCTGATCGGAGCTTCTGATCCAACCACACGTCATGCCTGATGTAATATCGATCGGTGCCTCCGATCGCTCATCGGAGCTTCCGATCCTGTTCGGAGCTTCCGATCCGTCCGATACCTAATTCAATTAATTAGCATTAATCCTTTAATTACTCAATTAGGGCACGGGCTACTACATTCTCCCCCACTTAAGATATTTCGTCCTCGAAATCAGATCTTAAGTACCGAATGCAAATACAGAAATCAGAAACATTCTTTATTCAATCAAACGTTTACAGGGTTTGCAACTGAATACAACTTAAAGAATAAAATCAAAACAACTCAGGATGGTCTTTACGCATCCTGTCCTCAAGCTCCCAAGTAGCTTCCTCAGTGCCTCGGTGCTGCCACTGAACTAAAACCAAAGGAATGACTTTGTTCCGTAAAACCTTATCCTTATAATCCAGGATACGAAGAGGTTTCTCAACATAAGTCAAATCCTTGTCTACCTGAACCTCAGACCGCTGCAGAATATGAGATTCATCCGCCACATACCGTCGCAACAGAGATACGTGGAACACGTCGTGAATACTGGATAGATACGGTGGCAATGCTAGTCGATAAGCCAAATCGCCAATGCTCTCCAAGATCTCAAACGGACCGATAAATCTGGGAGACAACTTGCCCTTAAGGCCAAATCTGAGAATCTTGCGGAAAGGTGACACTCTCAGAAACACTTTCTCCCCGACCTCGAACTGCAAAGGCCTACGCTTGTTATTAGCATAACTGGCCTGACGATCTTGTGCAGTCTTAATCCGTTTCTTGATCTGATCAACAATGTCTATCGCCTGCTGGATAAACTCCGGTCCTTCAGCCTGTCTCTCCCCCACTTCTTCCCAGAAGAGTGGAGTACGACAACGTCGCCCATACAACGCTTCAAAAGGTGTCATCCCAATACTAGTGTGATAGATGTTGTTGTAAGCGAACTCGATCAACGGCAAATGATCCTGCCAGGCTGAACCAAAATCCAAGACGCACGCTCTAAGCATATCCTCTAACGTACGGATAGTGCGCTCTGACTGACCATCAGTCTCCGGATGATAGGCTGTACTCAAACTGAGAGTAGTACCCATCGCACGCTGAACACTCCCCCAGAACCTAGAAGTAAACCTGGGGTCCCGATCGCTGACAATGCTCACAGGCACTCCATGAAGTCGAACGATCTCCTGAATGTACAACCGAGCCATACGATCCACATTGTACTCCCGGCTATAGGCAATGAAATGCGCTGACTTGGTGAGTCGGTCCACCACCACCCAGATAGCATCACAGTTCCTCGGGGATACCGGCAAATGGGTCACAAAGTCCATAGTGATAAACTCCCATTTCCATTCAGGAATAGGCAGACTGTGAAGCAATCCTCCAGGTCGTCGGTGCTCTGCCTTGACCTGTTGACACACCAAACATCTCGAAACAAACTGATAAACACTGCGTTTCATTCCCTTCCACCAGAAACGAGTACGTAGATCCTTGTACATCTTGTTGCTCCCAGGATGAATACTCAACTTAGTGCGATGTGCCTGAGATAAAATATCCTCTCGCAACTCTTCATCCTGTGGAATCACAAGCCTACCAGACAAACACAGAAAGCCATCTGACTGATAATGAAATCCAGACGAGCTACCCTCGTTAGCTAGACGAGCTAAACGCTGGGTCTTCGAATCAGACATCTGAGCATCTCGGATCCGCGAATACAAGGCTGGCTCAGATAATATCGCAAACATCTGGATACTCTGCATACCTTTCTTGTGCTTGAAGGTAAAACCTGAAGTACAACAGTCACTGATCGCACTAGACATCGAACAAGTCTGAAGTGCGGATAGTCGCACCTTGCGACTCAAAGCATCAGCGGTGAGATTAGCAGCTCCCGGATGGTACTTAATCTCGCAATCATAGTCTTTAAGCAAGTCCATCCAACGTCTCTGCCTCATGTTCAACTCTGCCTGAGTGAACAAATACTTGAGACTCTTATGGTCGGTGAAGATCTCAAATTTCTCGCCATACAGATAATGACGCCAGATCTTCAAAGCGAACACAATGGCTGCCAATTCCAAATCATGGACTGGGTAGTTGTCCTCGTGAAGCTTCAGCTGTCTAGAAGCGTATGCGATCACATGCCCATTCTGAGTCAGGACACAACCTAACCCCTGAAGAGAAGCATCCGTGTAAACTACATACCCTCCAGATCCTGACGATAATGCCAACACCGGCGCAGAAGTCAACCGCCGTCGAAGCTCACGGAAATTCTCCTCACACTCGGAGGACCACTCAAAATCCACACCCTTGCGGGTAAGCTGCGTCAACGGTCGAGCTAACTGAGAGAAGTTCAGAATGAAGCGACGATAATACCCTGCTAGACCCAGAAAACTACGGATCTCAGCAACTGTCGTCGGACGCGACCAATTAAGTACCGCTTCAATCTTGCTTGGATCAACAGAAATTCCCTCCCTGGATATGATATGGCCAAGAAAAACCACTCTATCCATCCAGAACTCACACTTGCTCAGCTTGGCGTACAATTGCTCATCTCGAAGATTCTGCAGTACCAACCGCAAGTGAGAAACATGCTCTTCCATATTACGCGAATACACCAAGATGTCGTCAATGAAGACCACGAAAAACTTGTCCAAATACTCCCTGAAGACACGGTTCATCAAATCCATGAATATAGCTGGCGCATTAGTCAAACCAAATGGCATCACTAGGAACTCGTAATGCCCATAGCGAGTACGGAATGCAGTCTTGGTTACGTCTTGATCACGGACTCTCAACTGATGATACCCAGATCTCAAGTCAATTTTGGAGTAAACTGACGTGCCCTGCAGCTGATCAAACAAGTCATCAATACGAGGCAACGGATACTTGTTCTTCACAGTGACTCGATTCAGCTGCCGATAGTCAATGCACAGCCGCATCGACCCATCCTTCTTCTTCACGAAGAGAACAGGAGCTCCCAAAGGAGATACATTAGGACGAATGTACCCCTTGTCCAAAAGATCCTGTAGCTGATTCTTCAACTCACGCATCTCTGACGGAGCCAGACTATACGGTGCTCTAGAAATAGGCGAAGTACCCGGCATCAACTCTATGCCAAACTCGACTTCCCTAGCAGGAGGAAAACCCGGAATCTCATCAGGAAATACATCTGGAAATTCATCCACAACAGGAATGCTCTCTATCCCAATACTCTCAGCGGACAAATCAACTGCATAGATAAGGTAGCCTTCCCCGCCAGACTCTAGAACTCGACAGGCTCTCAAAGCTGATACCAAAGGCATCGGGGGTCGCGCTCCCTCACCATAGAAAAACCAACTCTCACTCCCTTCCGGATGAAAGCGTATTAATCTCTGATAGCAGTCCACTGAAGCTCGATAGGTAGTCAGCACATCTATTCCCAGAATGCAATCAAAGTCGTCCATCGCCAGGACCATGAGATTCGCTAACAGAATGTTCCCTTCGAACTCTAAAGGGCAACCCATCACTAGACGCTTAGCCAAAGCAGATTGGCCCGTCGGAGTAGAAACAGACATCACTACGTCTAGTTCAATGCATGGTAGCTTATGCCTCTTAACAAAACGTGCAGAAATGAAGGAATGAGATGCACCAGTGTCAATAAGTACAAGAGCAGGTATACCATAAAGCATAAATGTACCTGCGATGACTTTCTCATTCTCCTCCACAGCCTGATCATGTCTCAGGGCAAACACCTGGCCAGAAGCTCGTGGCCTCAAATGAGAACTCCCAGCAGACTGTCCCTGCGACCTCTGCTGTACGGTGGCCTGAGAACCCGATCCTGAACCAGATCCAGAACCGCCTCCCCCAGAATATGGACAATCCCTCCGGATATGACCAGTCTCTCCACAACGGAAACAAGCTCCAGAAGCTCTGCGGCACTTTTCGGATGGATGGTTCTTCCCACAGTGATCACACTTGTCCTTCTTACCGAAACGGACAATACCTCCAGAACCAGAGGAAGAAAAAGATCCAGACTTCTTGAAAGTTTGGGCACGGGAACCCAAAGAACTAGTAGGCCTCGACTGAGGGAAAGACCTGGTCCGCCGAATGCTGTCCTCCGCCTGGTGACAACGGCTCACCAAACCCTCGTAGGACATGTCGTCGCCAACCGCCACACGGTCATGGATCTCAGGGTTAAGGCCCTGAAGAAACAGATTATACTTCATCTCTGAGCTATCAGCAATCTCGGGGCAATAGGATAGCAGATCAAAGAACCTCTGCTGATACTCATCGATAGACATGGCTCCCTGTCGCAGACTCAGTAGCTCGCCTGCCTTCGACTGACGGAGTGCAGGAGGAAAATACCGCTTTTGGAAAGCTGTGCGAAACTCGGCCCAGGTGGCCACTCCTCTCGCCGCAACAAAAGGTGCAGAAGTAAACCTCCACCACCTGCGCGCACGCCCATCCAGAAGATAGCCAAGGGTCTCCACCTTCTGCTCCTCGGTGCATTGGAAAGTCTGAAAAGTCGTCTCCATGCGGTCTAACCAGTTCTCCGCATCCTCCGGAGACTCTCCTCCAACTAAGGGCTTAGGACCCATAGCTAAGAATCGACGCACAGTGAAACGCTCGTCGTCATGATGACGATGACGCCGTTCTCGACGAGGCTCCCGGTCGGCATCACCCCAACGCCCACCAACACTGCCATGAGAACTCTGGTCGTCACGATTTGACATCTACAAAAATACCTCAAGATGAGACTAAATCCCAAGAAATCTTTTGCATGCTCTGATACCATAAATGTAGTGACTCTTATCCGGATCACCTACTAAACAGAAATTATGCATGCAATTAACTTAATTAAACAGATATCAGAATAAAACTGCGGAATCCAATAACATTATACAATCCCAAGTAAAGGAATCTATAATTATCCAATAATATACAACCAAATCGAATAGCTGTATAAACCCAAACAACAGTAATAAAACCTAAGCGAAGCTCCAGCTGGCCAACCACTGACTAGCCCCTCCTGGATCCACCCTCCTCGTCCAATCGCAAACCTGCCCCATGGAATAGGGTGTCCAGAAAATACAGAGTACGAGACGTGAGCATAAAACGCTCAGTGCGAGAGTATGAGTATACATGCATGCAAAGTGAACTCCCTATAGACTCGAGGTCAAGGATCAGATAACAGAGACAGACCGGGCCCTGGTATGTAGCACGCTGTGCCGTCGCTTCAGGAGGTGGCTCCCATACCGAGATAACCGTGGAAACGCCGGACCCAAATCGATGGAAGTTCATCCACTAACAGGATAGGGTACAACCCTACTAACAGACATCTCGAAGGAGATACAGCAAGATGCAAATGAATGCAGCATAATATCATGGCATATAAATCATGCGGTCACATAATACATGCATACTCAGTCAGGATATCTCGAACAGTACTTTCGTACCTCAAAACAGTGCAAGCTCTACCAACTCTAGGTCCACGCCTATAGTCTGCTCTACACTGCCAAATGATACCACTATCATCAAAGTGCTCTAAAAGCCTTAACTAAGCTATTGCATACTCCTAAATATTTATAGGAAGCAAAAGCTATACCTTCGTCCGTCGTTAGCCCTTTGATGTCGATGCCTCCAGAACTTGGGCACGACTCCGCTACGACTACCGAACGCCTCTTCGACCTCCGGACCAAGCCTAAGAAGACTAGAACAGCTCCAAAAGGACTAGAAAGGAAAGGAGAACTCGGAATTGGCAAATGAAAGTGAAGTCTCGGCCTTCTATTTATAGACAACGATCGGAACTTCCGATCCTTGATCGGAACGTCCGAACCTCGATCGGAACGTCCGATCCTGCCATCGGAGCTTCCGAAGATCCTGATCTGCCATGTGTCAAAATATCACTTGATGACTCCGGATAGGGGTGATCGGAGCTTCCGGTCCTGATCGGAGCTTCCGATCCAACCACACGTCATGCCTGACGTAATATCGATCGGTGCCTCCGATCGCTCATCGGAGCTTCCGATCCTGTTCGGAGCTTCCGATCGTGCCTTCGGAGCTTCCGATCCGTCCGATACCTAATTCAATTAATTAGCATTAATCCTTTAATTACTCAATTAGGGTACGGGCTACTACATGAACACCCCCATGGCACCCAAAACGTGAGCATGATGCATAAAAGCATGAACAAGGTGCATACATTCATCCAAGTTCGAATCTTTTCTGAAAAATCCTTAAAAAAAATATGATGCTCACGCACACACACACATATATACACTGATATAGTACGTAAAAAAAATAAGAAGAATCATGCCTTTCACCGAAGAATTAAAAGAACGAAATTGCGTAGACGTTTCCGGGACGACGGGACGAAGATGGCTTGCTTTGGACCTTCAAAACGTGGCTATGGAGTCTCCTTGGCTGTTGACATGATGAAGAAGATGATGGAGAGTGGAAGTGGGGCGGCTAAGAGGGTAATCGGTTAAGGGTTTGGGGTAGATTAGGTTAGAGTTTTTATTTTAATAAAGATAGGTTTTTAGGATAATTAAAATATATAAATAAGGGTTTTTAAATTCAAAATATATATATAACTTAAAACTCTACTAACAATTCAAATCTGATAATAATTTACAAATCCCGAAATACATAATTAAGGGAATTTTAAAAATACTAAAAAGTCAATATTTTGGCTTATTTTGAATAAAAACGGACTCCTAAAAATATATAAAATTAAATACTGAAAATTTTGGGGAAATAAAACTCAAAATAATATTTTTGGGCTCCTAAAAGACTCATAAAATAATTTGGGTGGAAAGTTGTCATCTCGTCCGTCCACGGTCCCGTCAACGCGATAAAATAATTAAAATACTAAAAATCATAAAAATCACTAATTATGGGTTAAATACTTAAAAATAAATTAAATCATGCACAAATAATTCACCTAATTATTTAACCCATAAATCTAAAATTTAAATAATTAAATATCCTAATTATGCATGCGGATTTACGTATTTAAAATACCGGGTGTTACACCGGACATAAGAAAGAATCTTATATCAGGCTCTAGACTGGTCAAGGCCGGATTTAGAATAGTGTTTGAAGCCGGCAAAGTTGTAATCATGAAAAATGGACAGTTCCTAGGAAAAGGTTATATAGAAAAGGGACTGTTCAAGATGAATGTAATGACTGTACTTCGCGAGTTTGAAAGTAATAAAGTTAATGTTTTGAATTATTTGGTGAATGTTCTAATTTATGGCATACTAGATTCGGACATATTAACTTCAACACTTTGAGAAAACTCGGAAAGTTAAATCTTATTCCAAAGACTAAGATTGATTCAAACTACAAATGTGATGTATGTGTTGAAGCTAAATTAACTAAAGTACCTTTTCACAAAGTGGAAAGAAGTACGATACCTCTAGAACTAATTCACACTGACATTTGTGACTTAAAGTTTGTACAAACTAGAGGTGGAAAAAAGTACTTTATTACATTCATTGATGATTGCACTAGATTCTGTTACGTGTTTCTGTTGAGAAGCAAAGATGAAGCTCTAGAAGTTTTTAAAACTTATAAAAATGAAGTTGAAAATCAACTTGGAAAACGAATCAAGAAAATTCGTAGTGATAGAGGAGGTGAATATGTTGCTCCGTTTGAAGAATTTTGCAATGAATCTGACATTATTCATCAAATAACTGCTCCTTATTCACCACAATCTAATGGTGTTGCGGAAAGGAAAAACCGTACTCTTAAGGAGATTATGAATGTCATGATAATAAGTTATGGATTATCGCAAAACTTGTGGGGGGAAGCAATCCTTTTGGCAAATCATATTATTAACAAAATTTCACATAAAAAGAAGAATGAAACTCCTTACCAACTATGGAAAGGAAATAATCCCTCATACAAATACTTGAAAGTGTGGGGGTGTTTGGCGAAAGTAGAAATGCTGCATTTTTTGAGAACGTCTTTCCTTGTAAGGAAGAGAAAGAAAAGAGCTCTTTAAAAAGAGTTCATGAATCCACTTATGAGGAAACTCATGAAAGTGACGAACAAAGGCGTAGTAAGAGAGCTAAGATAGCTAAAACTTTTGGTCCTGGTTTTCTTAGTTATGCTCTAGAAAATGATCCAAGGACCTTAAGCAAAGCGTTATCTAGTCCGGACGCTCCGCTTTGGAAAGAGGCCATAAACAGTGAAATAGATTCCATCATGAAAAATCATACTTGGGAATTAGTGGATCTCCCACCAGGAAGAAAACCTTTAGGATGAAAATGGATCCTAAAAAGGAAATACAAAGCTGATGGATCTGTTGAAAAATATAAAGCAAGGTTAGTGGCTAAAGGATTTAGACAAAAAGAAGGGTTGGATTTCTTCGATACATATTCACCTGTTACGAGAATAACGTCTATTCGAGCTCTTATAGCAATTGATGCTTTAAATAATCTCGAAATTCATCAAATGGATGTAAAGACGGCATTTTTAAATGGTGAATTGGAAGAAAAAATATATATGGAACAACCTGAAAGTTTTATTGCTCCTGGTCAAGATAAGAAAGTGTGCAAACTCGTTAAATCATTGTATGGGCTAAAACAAGCTCCTAAACAATGACATGAAAAGTTTGACAAAACAATGATGTCAAATGGATTCAAGATTAACGAGTGTGATAAATGTGTTTATATAAAGGGCACGCCTAACTCATATGTAATTGTCTGTCTATATGTAGACGACATGCTCATAATGGGTAGTAGTCATGATATCATCATGAATACTAAGAAAATGTTGACAAAACATTTTGATATGAAATATATGGGAAAAGCAGACGTTATCTTAGGAATAAAGATTGAAAAAACGTTTGAAGGAATTACCCTAACACAATCTCATTATATTGAGAAAGTACTTAGGAAATTCAATGCGTATGATGTTACGCCGATAAGATCATCCGTGGATTTAAATTTACATTTATCTAAAAATCGTGGTGAACCCATATCTCAACAACAATATTCAAGGATTATTGGAAGTTTAATGTATATTACAAATTGTACTCGTCCTGATATTGCTTACTCAATAAATAAATTGAGTAGATTCACATCATTGGAAAGCATTGGAAAGAGTACATACTTAAAGTATTCAATGGACTATGGATTATATTATGCATCATATCCTTCTGTACTTGAAGGATATTGTGATGCAAATTGGATTTCAGACACAAAAAACTCAAAGTCCACAAGTGGATATGTGTTCACCATCGGTGGAGGAGCTGTGTCATGGAAATCTTCTAAGCAAACGTGTATAGCTCGTTCAACTATGGAATTGGAGTTCATAGCTTTAGACAAAGCAGGAGAAGAAGCGAAATGACTTCGTAATTTCCTAGAAGATATTTCATGTTGGACGAAACCAGTGCCAGCAATTATGATACATTGCGATAGTCAGTCGGCTATAGGTAGGGCACAAAGTAGTATGTATAATGGTAAGTCAAGACACATACGTCGAAGACATAATACCATTAGGCAGTTGATCTCAAATGGGGTTATCGCAGTTGATTATGTAAAATCAAAAGATAACTTAGCGGATCCATTGACAAAAGGTTTAGGGAGAGATCAAGTAAACTGTCTATCAAGAGGAATGAGATTAAAACCTACAAAATTAAAGAATATTCATAGCGAAAACCCAACCTTGTAGATTGGAGATCCCAAGATCTTGGTTCAATGGGAAAATCAAGTTATGAATGTTTGTGTGCACTTAAAACTTCGTTCTATTCTCATTCCTAGGATAAAAGTGCAACCTGTGCAAGTAGTGAGGTTAGGTTTTAACAAACTTTTAATGATTCATATATTTCTTTAAGAAATAGAGTATGACAGGATACTCATATAATAGGAGGTCACCTATTTAAGTTTGAAGACGGGCCGCTTCAATGAAACACTTAAGAATCCAAGATGTTGTCCAGGGCCAAAACGGACAAAACCGTGAAAACAAATAAAGTGTGAGAAAAATTATTGTGTGAATACTGTTGTCTTGGTTTACATCAACGGCTGAATAGTTCAAGACATCACGTTCACTAGGCAGCCTAGTAAATCCGATAGTATTTCACTAAGGAAGGTTCAAAGCCGCAAGCTACCTCTCCTCATGCAATAATTTTTCGCAAGAAACTCTGTTTTAGCATATACATACACATTCGCATAAATTACATTCATGTGGGGGATTGTTCGAAAAATTGTGTTGAAAAAAGGAGAAAATGTGAATGAGAATTTAAGCTCATCTCACATTGGAAAAACAAGGAAATGAAATTCAACTTAAATAGCCCAAGATAAGACAAGGGGTTGGGACCCCAAGGGGTACCCATGTTTGTTAAGGGGAGCGGACCTAGACTATGCTAGGTTCGAATCATTAGCCACACGCGCGCGCTGCCGCCGTCCGGCCGGCTGGGCTGGGCTGGGACATGATATAACTTTTTTGGACAAAAATCAATTAAATATTTTATTTTTACTTCCGAACCAGTGCAACCATTCAGCCCGAATCAGTGCAACTTTTCTTGTGAACGGACGCGACTTTTTGGTCCGAACCAGTGTGTCTCTTTGGCTGGAATCAGTGCGCCGCCTGAACCAGTGCACCACTTCGACTGAACCAGTGCGTCTGAAGTGATGCAACTCATCGAGGCAGTCTTTCAACGCCTATAAATACCTCACGTCTGACTCCATTTGAACTCGCTCATTTCTCATTCTCCTCTTCTACATACTCTCATAATAAAGAGTTTCTTAAAGCACTTTCGAGTGTTCGTGGTTCTTCGATTTTGTTGTGCTGCCAATCAAAGTGATATTAGCGTTTTATCTTGGGAGGCAATTTGATCGACCCCGTTAGCATCTCGGCGGGAAAATTTGTTTAAAGATGGAGAGTCAAACTCTCGGCTCGCTATATACTGTGTTGCTGCGTGCATATTGATCAAAGGTTGATAACAAAATTAACTTGTTAACCGGTACAACTTTCAAAAAAAAAAAAAAAAACTTATTAAACGGTACACATGTTATATTCATCACGATTTCATAATGTAGGCGTATAGGATGTGGTTCCAAACATCGGGCAATCCTGGAACACACCAATGCACACAATCTGCATAACTCCTCGGATCCCTCAGCTGCTCTTGGCTTATATTGCGAAAAAACTCTCGAAAAATGGATGGATGAGCATCCCTCCTGTAATCCGACATTTGTGTTACATTCAGATACTCCACTTTCAGGCCTCGCGCCGCCAGCCTCTGTATTGCCGATTCCGCCGCGCGCATGAAGCTGCGATTCGTGGTAAAACCCCAATGCCCCTCGTCTACAATAGGCTTCTTTACACCGTAGCAGTTTTGCTCCTTGTCCCAATCTTTTCCCCTGCCATGCAACCATACTCCAATTTTTAACATATATATTTTTAAACAACCAAAGTTTAAATATATATTTTGCATTATATGTAACTTGTGCATACATACACTTCATGATAAGGTGACTGGCTCATGAAGAACAACTTTGTTTTCCTTCGGTCGATATTGAACTCCAACCAATTCGACCATGTATTTAGTGCCATTTCGTAGGGGCGTAGCCCCTTTTCCACCTTTTTGTAGATCGAATCTGTTCCGTCAAATGAACCCCACCTGGCATAGAATTCGCGCATTAGATACCGGTAACTGGTAAGTGAGAAAAGTTGTCGTGCTATTAATTAGTTTCTTGGAATGGACTTACAAGAGTTGCATTGATTCCCCTAGCCACCACATGAATGAGTCAAATACGAGTATATCTGCATCATTCCAGAGCCTAGCATGCTTTTCAATGGCCTCGACTCGAACCATACGATCTTTTAGCCGGTGGATATTTGGATGATCATTGTTAGATTCAACTAGAAATGGAGACCAATAAAACCCTATGCTGGCATTGTATTCCTTCATGTATATAAACGAAGAAAATCGTTTATATAATTTATATATACGAACAAATCATACATTTCTTGAAAGAGACTTAATTTAATTTCTTTCTTTTTAAGAAGAGATCTGAAGATTAATAGCCTTACATTTGCCTCAAGGTTGAATAAATTCCCTGTCTTGATGACTGATTTAGAGGATGATGAGCTAAGACTTGACTCAATCAAACAAAGCAACGATACCCATTGATTTCTGTTCAAAGAATCGCCTACAAACACAATCCTTTTCCCTCTTATTTTCTCCAAGAATTTATTTCCATTGAATCTTAAAACATGCATAAAAAAACAAACACAGTCAGAAAAATATTTCGAGCAACAAAGAACATATAAAATAAGTACTTTATATAATTTGTTGGACGATATATAGTTGGAGGCATGCATTGTTATCGACAGCTATAAGGTTATCTCTGTCCCATAACTGTAATCGGAATCAAGTTCATTTGTTTGATCCCGACAGCAATTGATGCAATTATTAGAAAATAAAATGTTAGATGTGTATATCAACAATTGCATCTACAACCTGGCCTGTATAGCTGTAAGTTTATGTATGGCATAACAATTACCGGAAGGTGACACTTAAACTATTCATATTTTAAAATATTTAACTCGCACCGTTACTCTAAATTTTACGATCATGTACCTAGTTCATAAATTATTTCTTTCGACGTGTCTTTTTCTTAAATTAAATTAAATAGAGAAAAGAACCTTGGAAGATCACAGTGATGGGGCTGCCACCGCCAATTCCGATACTTGAGATCCTTTCTTCCATACTTCTCACAGGCAAAATCATCCTCCATGAAAGAACACTCTCCCTCTTTGTATAAAGGGTTCATTTTGTTGTCATAAACCCATTTACCAGAAAACAAGTTGCACGAGTTTTCTTTTTCTGGCTCAATTTGCTCTTGCCTACATCCTGGACTATCTTTTCTTGATTGCTATACATTTGAACTATTAGTGTTCCTTGATTCCCCAAAGTTAAATAAACAAAAGCGCATATCAGTGCTGCAATATATAGGAATCTAATGTAATGCACCTTAGTTTTCGAATTTTCGAAAACCATCTTCGTGTCTATTTTTGATCAAGTATTAATTTCTGATGATCAATGTCACTGATATTTATACATACTTATCATGCATGCAGATCATATTAGAATACTTTATCAAATAAATTATATTTTGCATGAAAACTGTGATTAATCATGGAGGTTCTTCACTGGTATGATTTCACATGGCTGTCAAATTATTGATCAGTATCTTAGTCAAATATTTAAATTTATAGTATAGCTATATTATGTGTCATGCCACCCTAACATTTCAAAGTGTGTGTGTGTATTTCTTGATATTACATTCTCTGCTGTATAAACAAGGCTTTTAAATGACCAGATGGAACTTAATTTATATTTCAAGAAGGATGGGTTGCGCTTGAATGAAAAAAATAATTCAAATTCATGGATTTCGATTATATTTTATGTTTAAGTACAATGAAACAATAGATGAAATTCTTAATCCGTAGGTACGTACATTACTTATTAACACATTAATTATATATAGTATAATGAATTTCAAATAACATCATTGTGTAAACTTGAAATTCATTCCAATTAACGTAAAATACTATATAAATAAGAAAAAAAGTGGATTTGAATTTTATAGATTTACTTATCTAAATAACAAAAAATACATATGAATATTTAAAATTCATGGATGTCGATTAGTTTTATTATTTACAGTGAAACAATTCAAATTTTAAATCTACACCTTAATTTTTTATTTACTAAAATAGAGTAGTATGGATTAATTCAAATGACATCATTATTGCGTGAACTTTAACTTTCATAGTTAACATGAAATATTATATAAATATGTAAAGGATATATTTTAAGTTTATGAGCTTTACTTCTTAAAAAAAAAAAGGAAAAATTGTTTTTTTGGTTTTGCATGTTTGTCACTTTACGATTTCAGTCCTTTATATTTTTAGATTTCAGTTTTAGTCCGCTATCTTTATTTTTTTGACAATTTTGGTCCTTTTTCCTGACGTGGCGCTGACGTGGCACCAATTCAGTGCTAATGTGGAGTTTACGTGTACAGTGCCACATAAGCATTTTCGAATAAAAAAGATCGAAATTGCCAAAAATCGGGACATGCAGGACTAAAACTGAAATATGAAAACATAGAGGACCAAAATCGTAAAGTGACAAACATACAGGACCAAATTTGCAGTTTTTCCAAAAAAACAAATATAAATTTAAAATTAATGGACTAGAAATTCATCAATCCAAACCCAAACTAAGAGATCATTTGACTAAACTCGTAGGTTATCATTTTTTTATGTTAGATAAAAATGAACCTTACACATAAAACGCACGACGATATTTTAAAAAAATATAGCATATTTTATCAGATATGAACTCGAAATGAAAACAAGGTTAAAAAAGGCAGAGGAACACTTCTTGCGGTATGATCAAGCATAGGAAATAATTATGTAATAAATCGTAATAAAGAGAATGTCATTATTGTGAAGACGTGCAAGCAAAAGGTTGTTTTCAATTGGCTAATCACTACTTTAAATTTTATAATTTTTAAGAATATATATCTGAGATTTCTTAGTATCTTCTAAAGATTTTCAATTTCTATCGGAAAGAATTTTAACATGTGCATGCATGTGATCGTATAGCACATGCATAGTTGTAACTCAAAATTTTTTTAAAACTTATATTGAAATCATATTTAGTTATCTTAACTGAAATTTCGGATTATTATTATTATTATTTTGGAGTATTATTATTATTATTTTGGAGTATTATTATTATTATTTTGGAGGATTATTATTATTATTATTATTATTATTATTATTATTATTATTATTTAGAGTGCGTGGATTCGAAAAAAAGTTTATGCTTGAATCAAGAAATTTCAAGGAAGTCATAAAATATGACTTTAATAGCTAATTTACTTTCGAATTCTTAATTAAAAATATATATAAAAGTATATATGTTATTAATATATTCAATCACACATAACTTATTATTTTGAATGGAAAAAAATTAATAAAATTCTAGTTATACCAAAATGATTAATTGAATATCTCATGAGTAGGCCCATTACATGCTTACAAGGGCGGAGGCACGTTAAAGCCCGGGTGGCCCATTTAATTTTTTTTTTATGTATTAGATATATTTTTAGAAATAATTTTTTTGTGTTATTTTTGAACCAAATGCTATATTAGTCCGGGTAGTCAAATTAAAAAAATTAAATAGCCCATATGCAGCCCAATTAAAAAAAATTAAGTAACCCATTGACCGATTATTTCGGTATTAAAAATAATTACTGACAAGTGTACCAGGTCAAGTTATAATATAGTTGGACAGAGTCCAAGTCGATCCCACAGAGACTAATGTTTAAATACTAAGATATAGACTATTCAAATTAATCTAGGCTAAATAAAATGAAGGATTTTTCTGATCTATTAAACTAATTAAATTAAAATAAATTATTCTAAAACAGAAACTTAAATTAAATTAAAAGAGCAGAAAAGCTTTAAGACTGATTCAAATTTTAGGAAAACGACCAGGAACACACAACGGTACCAGACATCGATAATTGTCACGTATTGGATTTAATCAAACAAAACTCATTCATATTCACGACGAAATTTCCTAGAATAATTATTAACCTATTTCTAGAATTAATAACCATATTTTCATTTAACAGTCCAATTATTTCTAAATGAATTTAATTAAACAAAAACGCATTCACGAGTTATGGAATTTCAGCTTTCGTCTAAAATCGCACACTGAAACCGAATACTATTTCTAGTCGGTTTAACCATGTGTTGATCAATATTTTTGAAGCTAAATTTCAATCTTTTCTTTTTCAAGTCCAGATCGAACGACATACATGCAATTAATTGGCCAGATTAAAAGCAAGAATTATTCACAAACATTAATCAATAAATATTCCATAAATCAAAATTCAATCAATCCGTTTCATGAACAAAAATCAATAATCTGGCCTTATTGTGTCCCCGATCAAAAGACGACTACTACATAATAATAAAATCAAACAAAAGTTTCATGTTTGAATTCATAATAAAATAAAACAGAAAAAGAGAAAAAGAAAATTCTCAGCAATAGTGCCGAATCTTGCTTGCGTTGCGCGTTTCTTCTCTTCCAAGCTCCAGCCGTCAAATCCCGAAAATCTCTCCAAAATTTATCAGTCTCAAATCAGAAGTTCAAAAGTTCCTTTCCAATTAGGGCTTTATTCCCTTTTATACCTCCTCTTTTTTTCGTCCAAAATAATATCCAATGTAGCCCAAAATAATCAGAGTTCCCAAATTCTCAAATTCTGCGCGAATTATTTTTTTCCATATTTGCGATGTACACGGACCCCGGACATGGTCCGTGCCTAGGTTTGTGCATTAAAAACTCCAGCCCAAACATTTTACGAAGCCACACGGACCCTCTTCCAGAAGGTGCACGGGGTCCGTGCATTTTTCTGTGACGAACATCTCAAAAGCCGATGGTACACAGACCCTTTTCCAGAATGTGCACGGGGTCCGTGTATTATTTTTCTTCCAATGTCTTTTGCTTCGAACATGCACGGACCCTCTTCCAAAGTATGAACAGGGTCCGTGCTATTTCCTTCCTTCAATTCTCTTGGCGACTTAAGATTTTTCCATGTTCTCCGGCCAAGATCCAACGTGGCATTGAATTGTTTGACTTTTTCTTTAATATTCAGTTCTTCTCAAATCTTAGTCAAACCTACAAACATAGAAAATATGACGATTTATGCACAAAACTCGGAATATAAATGCCAGATAAGCACGAATACGACAAAATAAAGTGCCAAATAAACTATAAAATTCGTGCTTATCAAATCCCCCACACTTAGCTTTTGTTCGTCCTCGAACAAATCAGAAGAAATTAGAGATGAGAAATATCGACACAGAGTGGCACAATCAAAACCTTTCAATCTACCAAATCTCGTCACACCCAATCAAAAGCTCATACTTCGAAAATCACAAGCCTCGCTTTCGTCGCAATTTAAAACTCGAAAACTACCAAGAAAAGATCAACAGAATGAGACGTGTGTAGTGTGAGTGTCAGAATTTATACTCCTCAAAAGTTTTTCGGTTTAAAGATCTCTCATGTTTATTCACCAACTAAAATTTTTCTTTCTTTTTCTCTTCTCATATGCTTATCTTTCATATCCCTCTCTACTAAATGTGGAACAATTATGACTCGGTCAATAGGTCTTTTAAGCTTATAACGTTCGGCCATGGTTCACGGCTACAATAAAGGATAGGAAAGCAAAAATGAGAGACAACAAACAAATTGTCATTTAGCGCAATTAAAAAGCTCCATTCCCCATCTATTATTGAATTTCATCACTTTCTTTTGATTCATCAGTGCAACCCATTCTCTTCTTCTTTTTCCTCCTTTTCTTTTCAGTACCCCTTAAATTTTTTTTTTTCGAGTACTCTTCTTTTCTTTTTCATCATTTTTTTTTTCAAATCAACCCTTTCTTTCATTCAAAAATAATTCACCAACTCCTTCAAATATTTTTTCTGTGAATCCTTGGAATTTTTGTATATTTAAAAGCACTAAAAGGGTTTGTTTCTCTCAAAACTTAGGTAGGAAAAATAGTGTATGGCTAAAAATCAAGTGGTCAATGTAGGACATAAGAGATGACGAATGGGGTCTAATTGTGTGCCATTGGCACACACCATTCGATTTTTATCAGGCTCAATGGGGTTACTAGGGAAAAAAATGATTTCTCAGGTAGTTTTGAAAGGCTCAAACGGTCTAAAGATCGCCTAAATCATCCCTAAGTCATAATCATTCAAATTTTCGCTTCGAGGACTAATCAGACAAGTTCTAGGGATAACAACTGCAATTTTTCTCTCTTTTACCAAATTTTTTTTTTCTTTTCATGAGATCACCTCTTACCAATTCACAATTAACTTGCATAAGTCTGACAAAAGTGCATGAAAGGTGTCTCATAAAGTCAATACAAAACTAGTTCATATAAAAGTCTCTCCTTGCAACTACAACTAATCTTATTCAGTTCTAGGCACAAAATAATTTTTCAGGCGATCAAAAATCTAGCAAACTAATTGGTATGTCATGTAAACCACAAGTGCTCATCTCTTTTTATTTTGAAAGTTTTTGCTAAGTGATGTGAAACAGAGCGTAATGAACGACCTACTCCCACACTTAGAATGCGACACTGTCCTCAGTGTTAAGCTAATAAAACATAAAGCAAGAAAAATAGTAATAGCAAAAACACTTCCCTGAAAAATGTCGTTGGCCATGTAACACAAGGGGCAGGTGACAGCCTGAATGATAAGACGCCCAACAATACGCGCGCGCTCTCCTCCTCAATCATCGATTTACTCAGATTCTGTAAAAATTTTCACCCACAAAAATTCACCGAGATTAAATAAAGAAGAACTAAAAATAAATTAAACAATAAAAACAAAACAAAACGAAATAAAAAATAAAATAAAAAAAAACAAAAGGAAAAAAAAACTGGGTTGCCTCCCAGCAAGCGCTAAATTTATAGTCTATAGCCCGACTGTGCTTCCCTTTCAATTTTAAGGTGGATCATTTGATGTCGTGGATCTATATCCTTCGTCACTACGATTTCTGCCTATGCTGTCATCCACCATCATTATGGGTCCAAGTCCTTTTATATCATCGATGCTCCACCCCATTGTCCGAATATAATCGCGTAAGAGCCTAGCAAGCTTTGATTCTTCCCTACCTGTCAAATAAGATGACACAATTACAGGTATACTTGAATCTTCCAACGTCACATATTTTAAATAAGAGGGCAAAGATTTATATTCAAGTCCAGAAGGCTCTTCGACAGAAAATTTTGGATTTTGCGAGATTGCAGTTAATTCTTTCGACTTCAAAGAGGACAATTTCACTTCATTTCGTACCTCAACATTGCTACCTACACATGTACCACGAGCATCAACATTCAGACAAAAATCATTGACTTTAGGATAAGAAGAATCACTTATAAACATATTAAACACCACTTGCTTCTCATTCAATCGAAGTATTAATTCCCCCTTCTGAACATCAATTAATGCTCTACTGGTTGCCAAGAATGGACGTCCTAATATCAAAGGAGTTTCACGATCATCATCCATATCAAGTACCACAAAGCCCACAGGAAAGATAAATTCATCAACTTTAAGCAAAACATTCTCCACTATTCCCTTAGGATGTTTAATTGATCTATCAGCAAGCTTGAGGGACATAGTGGTAGGTTCCATTACTCCTATACCCAATTTTTTTGCAAGTGAATATGGCATTAAATTGATACTAGCACCTAGATCACATAAAACCTTATCAAATGACATACTACCGATAGCACAAGGTATAAAAAAACTCCCTGGATCTTGAAGTTTTGGTGGGAGCTTGTTTAGAAGTACTGTCGAATATTCCTCATTCAAATTCACGGTACCCAAATTGGTCAACTTCCACTTATTTGCTAGAATTTCTTTCAAGAACTTAGCATAACTCGGTATTTGAGCTAGGGCATCTGCAAAAGGGATGTTAACATGGAGTTTCTTGAAAATTTCAAGAAATTTTTTAAATTGATGATCAAAATTTAATTGTCTAGCTCTTTTGGGAAAAGGAAGACTAGAAATATCAACATTAGAATTTAAGTCATCTTCCTTACCTTTCTTACCTTTGCGTGGAGAGAGAATGACTTGTTCTGGTGTGTGCTCTACCTTGACTTCTATCTCCTCTGTCTTGACTGTCATAGCTTGTTGCACAAAGATGGCATTCACTTCCTTAGGATTCTTCACTGTGTCACTAGGTAGTGAGCCTGGAGCCCGGGAAGATAACTGGTTCGCCAATTGTCCCAACTGAGTTTCAACCCTTTGCATCATGGCATCATGGTTCTGCCATCTCATCTCGTTTCCAGCTATGTATTTTGCAAGCATATCTTCAAGATTTGACTTGTTCTAAGATGTGTTGAAACCCGACGGCATAGAAGGTCCAGCACCTTGTGGAGGTCTAACTGTTTGCTGCGGAGGCCTTTGCTGTGCAGGCCGCTGAGGTAGATTAAAACATTGAAGCTCGACAGAATTTTCAGCCTGTTTCCACCCAAAATTTGGGTGACTTCTCCAACCCGGATTGTATGAGAAACTGTACGGATTAAACTGTTGTCTCCCTTGGTTCCCCACATAATTCACCGAATCTCCTTCAAAAACTGGCATCCCATCAAAAAATGCATCTGACATGAATGGAATGCCACTTGATGGTCCTCCAACTGCCTCAGTGCTTCCTTGGACTTGATTCACTTTTTTTACTGGTGCCGGTTTATTAGCTTGCAGTTGGGACACTTGATGGTTCAGTCCATCGAGTTTTGCTGTAATTGCTATTAGAGCATCCATCTCAAGGAATCCAACTTTCCTTTCTCTCCTGTTGTCTTGCCAACCAACATTGCTTTCAGCCATATTTGATATGATTTCAAGTGCTGCTGTAGGAGTCTTTCTATAGAGGCTGCCATTGGCAGCTGCATCAAGCATAGAACGAATAGATGAATCAACTCCATAGTAGAAAGTTTCTACTTTTTGGCCCACTGATAACCCATGCACCGTACATACTCTCAGCATCTTTTTAAATCTTGTCCATGCGGCATTCAAAGATTCCCCATCCTTTTGCATGAAAGACATGATTTCATTCCGCAACTGTGTAACTTTGGTTGGTGGGAAATACTTGTGCATGAACACTTCAACCAGACCATCCCAGGTAGTAATCGATCCCTCTCGCAAATCTCGAAGCCACTCAATCGCTTCTCCTTATAGAGAAAACGGAAAGAGCCTCAATCGAACAGCATCAGCAGTCACTCCATTAAATTTGAAGGTGTCACAGATTGACAAGAATTTCTCCAGATGAGCATTCGGATCCTCAGAAGGCGTGCCTCTAAATCTGACTTGCATCTGAATCATCTGGATGATGGCTGGTTTAAGTTCAAAAGTATTCGCCTGAACTGCAGGGCGAACAATGCTGGATCCATATCCTCCAACTAACGATCGATGAAGATCCATCAGAGTGCGGTTATTCTCTTCTTTAGCCATATCTTCAAGCTCCTCTTCAGATTCAAAATTTAGAGACAAGTTATGCTGCCTTCGATCTCTACGTATATGACGAAGAGTGCTTTCAATCTCTAGATCAAGTGGTATGAGGTTTTCAGAATCTCGAGCACGACTCATATAACATGAGATATACTCCTGAAAAAAAAAATAAAGCGCACAAATCAACCACTTGAATAAAAATTAAACAAAATAAAATAAAAATCTAGTCTCAAATAAATAATCAATCCTAATATTAAACAAATAGTCACCGGCAACGGCGCCAAAAACTTGACCGATTATTTCGGTATTAAAAATAATTACTGGCAAGTGTACCAGGTCAAATTATAATATAGTTGGACAGAGTCCAAGTCGATCCCACAGAGACTAATGTTTAAATACTAAGATATAGACTATTCAAATTAATCTAGGCTAAATAAAATGAAGGATTTTTCTGAACTATTAAACTAATTAAATTAAAATAAATTATTCTAAAACAAAAACTTAAATTAAATTAAAAGAGCAGAAAAGCTTTAAGACTGATTCAAATTTTAGGAAAACGACCAGGAACACACAACGGTACCAGACATCGATAATTGTCACGTATTGGATTTAATCAAACAAAACTCATTCATATTCACGACGAAATTCCCTAGAATAATTATTAACCTATTTTTAGAATTAATAACCCTATTTTCATTTAACAGTCCAATTATTTCTAAATAAATTTAATTAAACAAAAACGCATTCACGAGTTATGGAATTTCAGCTTTCGCCTAAAATCGCACACTGAAACCGAATACTATTTCTAGTCGGTTTAACCATGTGTTGATCAATATTTTTGAAGCTAAATTTCAATCTTTTTTTTTTCAAGTCCAGATCGAACGACATACATGCAATTAATTGGCCAGATTAAAAGCAAGAATTATGCACAAACATTAATCAATAAATATTCCATAAATCAAAATTCAATCAATCCGTTCCATGAACAAAAATCAATAGTCTGGCCCTATTGTGGCCCCGATCAAAAGACGACTACTCCATAATAATAAAATCAAACAAAAGTTTCATGTTTGAATTCATAATAAAATAAAACAGAAAAAGAGAAAAAGAAAATTCTCAGCAATAGTGCCGAATCTTGCTTGCGTTGCGCGTTTCTTCTCTTCCAAGCTCCAGCCGTCAAATCCCGAAAATCTCTCCAAAATTTATCAGTCTCAAATCAGAAGTTCAAAAGTTCCTCTCCAATTATGGCTTTATTCCCTTTTATACCTCCTATTTTTTTCGTCCAAAATAATATCAAATGTAGCCCAAAATAATCAGAGTTCCCAAATTTCCAAATTCTGCGCGAATTATTTTTTTCCATATTTGCGATGTACACGGACCCCGAACATGGTCCGTGCCTAGGTTCGTGCATTAAAAACTCCAGCCCAAACATTTTACGAAGCCACGCGGACCCTCTTCCAGAAGGTGCACGGGGTCCGTGCATTTTTCTGTGACGAACATCTCAAAAGCCGATGGTACACAGACCCTTTTCCAGAATGTGCACGGGGTCCGTGTATTATTTTTCTTCCAATGTCTTTTGCTTCGAACATGCACGGACCCTATTCCAAAGTATGAACAGGGTCCGTGCTATTTTCTTCCTTCAATTCTCTTGGCGACTTAAGATTTTTCCATGTTCTCCGGCCAAGATCCAACGTGACATTGAATTGTTTGACTTTTTCTTCAATATTCAGTTCTTCTCAAATCTTAGTCAAACCTACAAACATAGAAAATATGACGATTTATGCACAAAACTTGAAATATAAATGCCAGATAAGCACGAATACGACAAAATAAAGTGCAAAATAAGCTATAAAATTCGTGCTTATCACCCATATGTCTCAAAATTACGTTTTCTGTCATTGTCTTATTGATTAGATTTGATTCAATTTAAATTTCGTTTCTATCAATCTCCGTCTTTTAAATAATATTTTCCACTTTTATAAAGTAGATTTCTTCTTACCCTTTTTAATTTTTTCTGCTTTGTGATATTATTTTATTTTAAAAATGATTGCATTGCAATGAAGGATTTTTTTAGATTTGTAATTTTTTATTCATAAAAAAGTTTAATTGTTTCTTCCGTTCAAGTTTCTATTTATATTAGATTATGTATCCTGATATGATGTCATATTGAAAATAAATTTGGATTGTGATATTAGTCGAAAGTTTTTAAATTTTAAGTATGATTCCATAAAAAATTATTGAAGATCGAAAAACTTTTTAAAACTACAATGAAAAAGTATCTTATTCATCGTTTTAATTCCTATGTATTATTTTTTGTTTTTTGTTAAAAATTCTAGCCCGGGTGGATTTTGAATCCTGGCTCCGCCATTACATGCTTAAATTTAATTCGAGTTCATAATCAAGAACCAAAACTTGAGTCTAGCTCTAATGGTAAAGGTCAACCCATGAGAGTAGATGTTGAAGGTAAGACGTATTGGAGTTCGAGTTACACCAACAGTAGCCAAGAGAGTTGACAAAGGTCAAGATGAGTTAAGAGATATGCTAAAAAGTTAGAGATGAACTTGGAAGATGGGATGTCAAGGATGTGCTAAGGAGCTGAGGATGAGCTGAGGATGAGCTTAGGAGTTGGGGAGCAGAAAGTTGTGAAGGTGGGAAGATGCTAAAGGGGTGGGGAGCCAATGAGTTTAGGATGACAATGACGATGAGAGTAGCTAGAACGTATCTGAGGTGGGCGAGCCATTATCCTAAGATTTGTCTCGAGGACGGGGTCCCTTAATTTCAACCTCGCCTCAAGGGTGAGGCCATGATTTGGATCGTCCGAGGAAAGCGAGCCTCGGATGAAGAAGCACGTGAACTACACTCACGTGGTCCCTTATATAATATAAGTGGTTCTCTACATTATCTCCTATAAATACTGGGTTTGCTCACTTCATTTCAACTCATTCACTTTCATTTCAAGGGACATCCAACTCCCTCTTTTTTATTTGTTCATGTTTCTGACTTGAGTTTTGGATGAGCTATACCGGGACATCTTCTCGGTCGTCTCTAACACTCTCTAATTTGATTTCAGGTTCACCTCCAGACTTGAAGATTTGAGCTTAGCTAGATTGGACTCGGATATCGGCAAATGACCATCAAATTTAAATATCAGATTTTATATTTTAAAGAGCAATATTCCTGGCGTTTTGAGGCTTGTAATTGGAGGTGGAGATTTCAGAAATTGTTTCTGAGCAAGTTGTGGGCTCTTTTATCCCTTATTATTTGCGAAACCAAGTCAAAGAATTAAAAATTTTATTGGATTAAATAAACAAATTTTCCAAAAACTATGATATATCTAATTTTGATATCTAATCAAAATATCACAAATAAATTCCGATATTATGGCTAAAGTATCCATGAAAATCAAGGTTGATATTTTGGGCAAAGCTCTCTCGTAGATAAAATCATTATTGGTGATCACCGATTTCTTTTCCAATGTTTCTTTCCAAAGTGGTTGCATAAGATCACCCGGAAGTCTTTTAAAAGTTATAGTTGATGGTAGTTTTACAACTCAAACACAAATTTGTTTTATATCATAATGTAATATGCTTTTCCTTCTACATAAATTAGCAAATTCGGCTTAAAACGCGAAATATATTAATATGTATATACAATATTCATTTAAAAAATGCAAGCATTAAATTTTAGTTAATAGGCTAGGTACATATTTACATTTTATGTTTATGAAAAAATTGTTTTTTTAGTCTTGTATGTTTGTTATTTTGCGATTTTGGTCCTCTATATTTTCATATTTCAGTTTTAGTCCACTATCTTTATTTTTTTGGCAATTTTAGTCCTTTTTCTGATGTGGCGCTGATGTGGCATCAATGCAGTACTGATGTGAAGCTGACGTGTATAGTGTCACGTAAGCATTTTCGAATAAAAATGACTAAAATTGTCAAAAATCAAAACATACATGACTAAAACTGAAATATGAAAACATAGAGGACCGAAATCGCAAAATGACAAACATAAAGGACCAAAATTATAGTTTTCCCTTGTGTTTATTAAGGGTGAGTTAAAGGATAACCTGACATATGTTGTATGTATAACATGTATTAAAATTTCAAAAAAATAAAATTACATCCATTTTATCAAAAAAATTTGGTTCAAATTATATTTCAGACCACATTTTTACCTTGAGCCGCCAACCGGGTTGGGTTTGAATGATGAATGTCCAGATTGGAATCGGTTCCATTATAATGATTGAATTCTGAAAGTTTATTGTGCCGGCCGGCTGAAGAATAAACGTGTATAAAATTCAATACGCATGAAATTTGAAAGAAGTGTATATTCATTATCGTTATTTCGTTAATTAGTTTGAGGGTTTACTTAATACACATTAAAAACATAGTGGTTATGAGTTCTCACATCATAAAAAGTATATATTGTCATGTATGATGTGAGACGTATGATATCGCGGATCTCTGTATGAAAGATAAGTCGATCTGAATTATATATAAAGTGAAAAATAATAAGTTTTATTTTCCATGAGTTAGGTTGGGTTGCATTACGGGTGAGAAAAAAATATCAATTTTGATATACCAAGGTTACCGTAGCGAAAAAATACTGAATTTCGGTATATTGATGATTTCGCTACGGTATGTTAACGATATCGAATTTTTTGCTATAGTTAACAGTACGAATTTAAAAATTTCGGTATATACCGGAATACAAATTTTGGTATATCAAGGTTACCGTAGAGAAAAAATAATGATTTTGGTATATTGAAGATTTCGCCATGGTATATGTTAACATGCAATATCGATTTTTTTGGTACGGTTAATGGTACGAAATTTAAAATTTTCAGTATATATACCATAATACCAAAACAATATATAACATTTTTAGACAACGGGATTTTAAAAAATATAACTTGTTTCTGTATAAAACGGTATATACCGATACTATACAGAAATCTTTGTACATTTTAAAATTTCGATATAATTGGTATAAATGCTGGTTTTATGTACCATTTTTTTTTTTTTTTTGGTTTGAAAGTTTCGACACAATTTCAGTATAAAATTTTCTTATACCATTTTCGATACTATATATGATTTTCGATCGATACGGTACTGATGGGTTATTACCCAATTTGACTTTCTTCAGGGCCCAAGCTCATTGAATCAATCCATTTGGGTCTCATATTATTTAGTTATTTATTTGGACACTTTATCAAGACCCATAAATTCTTAAAAGCCCATAAGAGGCTTAAGCACATGAAACTCTCCGACTATCTATAAATAGCTCAAGTTCTCTCATTCTTAAAATACGCATTCTATAGTCACATTCTCTAGTTCTCTAGAACTTTTATTGGGCAAATATTGACTTGAGCGTCGGAGTGTCTTCGCCGAGCAACCCCCGGCGCTACTCACTTTGCTTTGTGATGCAGGTAAAAACCCACAAAATTCGGTCTTTGGAACATTTCGATTATTAATTCGGCTATTCAAATCTCCACAAATTACCCAAATTCTCTTCAATCGGGTAATATCATTTTTTTTGCTACATCAGATACAATATATATATATTTTTTTAAAAAAACTTGTAATATTATTGAATCACGATATTTAATTACAAGTTTAATCAACCACAATGAAAAATTACCTCGTACCCAAATAAAAGTTGAATATATGTCTCGATACGGTACAATATTGATGCATTCAAAAATTTACCTCGGGTTCGGTCTGGTAAAGTAAATATTCAAATTTCTCGCAAATCGGGTCGGGTCGGGTCGGGCATGACGATATTCTGCACAGATAGAAACTTCGTTAGAGAGCGCCGAAAGTGTTTTTGGCGTGACTCCTCCGATATTTAAGTCAGTGCTCAAAAAATAAGAAGCACATAACGAGAATAAAGTGAGTGAATATGTGAATAGAATAAGTAAATGTGTAAAACCATAAGAAATACATGATATTTATAGAGGCTGGGGGGTAAGTTATCTTGTTGAGGTAGAATTTGTGTTAGAGTTGAAAGAGTGGGTGCCCGGTTAGCCAACTTGTGGCTAAGGGCTTTTGTGACTCTATGTATAAATAATCTTTATTTAATATAATTTACATTCATTAATGGCATTTTCTTTGTCTTTTTTCATATTGTTATATTGTGATATACTATTGATGTTTTGATAAAGACCTTGAATATACTATAGTGTAAGTAAGATGAGATAGTGAATAAAGAGAGATCACTATTATGAAACACATCTTATAGTCACTGTATATTCTAAACAGTTCCTAGTCAAATGAGCCGTCTGCTAATAAGGATAAGGATCGCTCGAGATTGAGACTAGCATTTGTGATGCCAAGTACCACGTTTCATTGGTAATGGACATGGAGATGTTCAAAGCATGCAAATGGATATTCCTATGATGAATGATCGAACTACCCTATTCGGACTTTCCAAGTGGTTATCACTTATCGAGTGGATAAAGTCCGCGGTTTTGGTTGTACACCATTAGTCCTTACTACTTGAAACATCATTGAGACTCTATATGCTAGTACTGTACTTTGACTCGTTTACCGACTCTATTGGGGTAATCAGGTGTCGGGATTGGGTACAGTTACGACACACATAGGAGTCGATGCTTTGTTGTCAAGGATTCACCACATACTTGCGAGTGTGGATATCCTATGCGATCTGAGGAGATATTAGTGTGACGAATCTCTGGCCAGAGTACATGATGTGTTTTAGGTTACTCGGTTTTCCTAGTAACACATGCGATGTCCTTATTTGATCTCCAAGATGTAATGCATAGTTATCGAATCTCGAATGACTCTCGATGCACCAATGGTTGTTGATTCGATCGGGATATATGGATGAAGGGATCGTACTGTACGCTAACCAAAATCTACTGGTTCTTGCAGGCACTATCAGAGATACCTAGGGAATCATGGGGCGATGTTGCTAGACGCTCTTACCATGATTCGTTGGGCAATTCGGAAATTGTTGTTCCGAGTCACAAGGAGTTGTGAGCCCACGGCTACCTGTATCCCTAAACCATTGAAGGTCACACAAGTAATGGATTACTAAACCCCGTTGAGATAGTTAAATTTAAAGAGTTAAATTTAATGAAAGAGAAGTTGGACTTCTTAACTAAAAGGAAGTAGAATTTCCTAAAATGACATAGGGATGGGCATTTTTGGAAATCACTGAATTCGGATTCAGAAAAATTATCTTGACTTTAAAAGGTGCAGAAATGGTTTCTGTGCACATTGGTGAAATCGGTTTATCAATCGGAGTCATGATAAATTTTATATTAATTTCTATAATAACGGACTTGGCTTGTTGGGCTTAAGTTATGGATTGTGGGCCCTAAGGAGTTAGAGTCCTAATACAATCATAACTTAATCTAGTCTAAAAATTATCTATAAATAGATGAGTAGTGTTTGAAAATCAGAGGAATTCATTCTAGCAATTTTCGAACACTACACAAAATTTCTAAGGGATTTTTTGAAAATTCCCTTCTTCCTTTTGAGAAAATTCGGTCTGTGATTTTTTCGAAAAATCACTTTCTGAATTAACAGATCAAATCTGTTTATTCTTATCGATAAACATCTGATTGATTTCCAGTGCAATCAATCAGAGGGTTTCTGTTTTCTGTTCATGGACCTTATTTCGGAGATTGATCGTGAAGCCATCGGTTCCCGGGATATACAAGAAGAGCAGATTAAATTCTGTTGGTGTCCATAATCAAGCCGTTGCTTGAAGAGGTAAAAATTTAATTGTGATTTTATTTTTACTTGCATAATTTAATCGTAAAGTTTTGATACCCATGATATGGAATCGTTCCATATCGAAAAATAAAAATTTTTAAACTTTCGCTGCACCGGGTATCAATTCTTAATTGATCTGAACACGTTTTCCAACAGTGGTATCAGAGCCAGGTTGCTCTCAGATCAAACGATTAAATTAATCGATTGTACAAAATTTTTGGCCTCGGGTTTTTGAAACAAAAACAAAAATTTAAAATTAAATTTTAATGGGCACATCGGGCAGCGATCGTCGTTGCCCGGGGCAGCGATTGGATCGCTGCCCAGGGCAGCGCTGGGCACTGCCCAAGGGGCAGCGACGGGCTGCCCTGCTTGGGACCCATTTTGGGGCGCGGGCTGCCCGGGATTGTCCCGGGCAGCCCGGAAAAATTAAAATTGATTTTTTAATTAAAATTTTAATATTTTGGAATTTTAGTTTTTGGTCCGATCGAAAATTGTTTTTGATTGCTCCACGAGGCATCAGATCAAATTGTTTGAGTCCGAAATTTTTAAAATTAATTTTTGGATAAATTTGAATTTTTGAAAAATTTGTAAATCTTATCCGTTAAATTAGATTTTATAAAATTAATTATTTTGATACAATTGATGATAAGATATGATCTTATGAATGTATTAGATAAAATATGATTTTATCTTTTAATTATGATGTCATTGCATGTTATCCAATGTTTTAATTATTGAATTAATTATTGGATAAAAGGATGATCGATTGCCATGACCAATATTGTAGGTGTATGTTAGGTAGTTTACATTTGGTTTTATTGTTGTTGGATTTTATTAATGGGTTTGGTTTATGGCCCAATTTGAATTGTCATTTGTAATAAAAAGTGGGCTTGGTTTATGGCCCGTTCCCACCCCTTAAATATGTATCCCCTACTTGTCATCGAAATTTATTGTAAATTTGTTAGACTTAGTGGGAGATAAAGATTTGAAGACAATGGTGGGCCCAGCAGACGATAAAGACCGAAGAAATGTAAATGGAAGCTCAATGTAATAGGATTGCATTGCATACTTGCATATCACCTAGGATTGGACTTAGACTCGTGATTGGCAACCACGGGTCGATTAGATAATGGGATTGATCATCCTTAAATAATTTATGATATTATTGATGTATGCATGTTTAGACTAAATTGTATGAATCCCGCAAGCATACATAAATTGCATGATGAGACAAATTTTCAAAAAATTAAAAATCCCTCATTTTAAATATGATTTAAAATTGATATCAAGATAAACAAAAGGGAATTTAAATATTGTTTAAATATTCCTACCTTCTATCAACGATCAATGTATGAGATGCTACCCGCGGGCACGGTCCGGCTCATATTATTGGGGGGGCCCGTTCGTCGGAAAGTTGTACATTGGATCGACACATGTTGTAAGTTGGGTGGAACTTCCATGGGATTGGCTCATATTATTGGGGATCCACATGGCGACCGTCTATCACAACTTAATATTGATGGGTCATCTTAACATGTCACATTAAACGACATCATATTATTGGGCCCCTATTGGACATGAGGTAAAAACATGGGGGTTGCTTTGGAAGCAATTGGGCTCTACCTTTTGAAAATTATGGTTGGCTGATATTATTCGGGACTATAGTTTGTTAATTGGACTCCATGTTTCCACTAAGGAAACAAGTTTTCCGTTTTCACTAGAGGATAGTGAAATCGTTAAAATAGTGGGAGTGAAATTCATAAAATTAAATTTCGCCATATTTTATGTCTTAGTAAATTAATTAAACAATCATTGATTATTGTCTGTTTATTTTCAGTATTTCATTACAATGAATTCGCGCAATCCACTATACTCAATTCTCGAACAAAACAAATTGACTGGCGCAAACCATACAGAATGGTTCCATAAGTTAAGATTGTCCTGAGCTCGGAAAAAATTTTCTAAGTGTTAGAAAAGGCTCCTCCGAAAACAGCCCCGACTGATGTAACTTCGGAAAGTTTGGCCGAACTAGAGAAATGGTAGGACCATGATCTCAAGGCCAAATATTACATGCAAAGATGGACAAGTCTAAATATGTTTGCCATCACTGCAAGAAACCCGGTCATTGAAAACGTAACTGCAAGGAATACCTCGAGCAGTTGCGAACTGCAAAGGGTATGTTTTACATTGAAATAAATGTTTCACTTAATACTACTTCTTGGGTATTGGATACCGTATGTGGATCTCACATTTGCAATGATTTGCAGGTGATGACAAGAAGTCGTAAGCTTAGGATAGGTGAGACCCAGCTGAGGCTTGGAAATGGTTCCAGAGTTGAAGCTAAAGCAGTGGGAGACGTTTATTTAGTTTTGCAGAACAATTTTAAGTTATTTTTTATAGATGTTTTATTTGTGCCAGATTTAGTTAAAAACATTATTTCTGTTTCTATGCTTGATAGAGATGGTTTTTCTTGTAATTTTGTTAATGGAATTTGCAATATTTACAAGAATGAATGTTTGATTGGAAATGGACAACTTGAAAACGATCTACATAACTTAAAATTAAAAGACGTTCCAATTAATTATGTTGATAAACCGGTAACAACAAATAAAAGGAAAAACGATAGCCAAAACCCGGCAAACCTTTGGCATGCTAGGCTAGGTCATATTTCCTCAAGTAGGATGAACAAACTAGTGGGAGAGGGCATGTTTGATATGTCTGATATTAACTCTCTACCTACTTGTGAGTCCTGCCTAAAAGGAAAATTGACTAAATCTCCTTTCAAAGGGAAGCCTGAGCGTAGTCAAAACCTGTTGGATTTGATCCATACAGATGTTTGTGGACCATTTAGTATCGGTACTAAATTTGGACACACCTACTTCATTACCTTTACTGATGATTATTCGAGGTATGACTATTTATATTTAATGAAATATAAGTCTGAATCATTTGAAAAGTTCAAAGAATTCAAGGCTGAAGTAGAAAACAAACAAGGGAGAAGTATTAAAGCACTTCGATCGGATCGAGGTGGAGAATACTTAAGTACCGAGTTTTTGAGCTATCTAAAAGAGAATGGGATTTTCTCTCAGTGGACTCCTCCTATGACACCTCAGCTGAATGGTGTCTCGGAGCGTCGCAATCGAACTTTGTTGGACATGGTTCGATCTATGATGAGCTTCACTGAGCTCCCACCTTCGTTTTGTGGCTATGCGCTTGAAACGGCGGTATTTTTGTTAAACAATGTCCACACTAAAGCAGTAGATAAAACTCCATACGAGTTATGGAATGGCAAAGCTCCTAAGTATTCGTACTTAAGGATTTGGGGATATCCTGCTTACGTGAAGCAGACAGTGGGAGATAAGTTAGATAGTCGATCCACCTTATGTTATTTTGTAGGATATCCGAAGAATTCAATCGGATATTATTTCTATCATCCTTATGAGACAAAAGTATTTGTTTCAAGGAATGCCACCTTCATGGAGAAGGAGTTCTTATTAGATAAGAAAGGCAAGATGATGGAACTCGAAGAAATTCGAGAAGAACCCGAGATACAAAATAACGACCACACACCTCAAGAACCTTCAACGGACACACTTATATCTAGGAGATCCGAGAGGACTTCTAGACCTCCTATTCGATATGGTCTTCTTATTGAAGGGGATCAAAGTGAACCCGACATTGGACGTGATCCAAGAAACTTCAAAGAAGCAATTTCTGATGCGGATTCTAATTTATGGTTTGATGCTATGCAGTCGGAAATAGACTCGATGCATACAAACCAAGTTTGGTCTTTAGTAGATCCTCCTGATGGAATTGTTCCAATAGGGTGTAAATGGATCTACAAGAGAAAACTTGGGCCTGATGGTAAGGTACTTACCTACAAAGCACGATTGGTAGCAAAAGGTTATACCTAAAGACAAGGAGTTGACTATGATGAAACTTTTTCATCAGTCGCAATGTTCAAGTCCATAAGAATCCTTATTGCCATAGCAGCATGGTATGACTATGAGATATGGCAAATGGATGTGAAGACTGCATTTCTTAATGGAAACATTAAGGAAGAAATCCATATGATACAGCCCGAGGGATTCACATCCATGGGAAGCGAGCATAAGGTATGCAAGCTTCAAAGATCAATTTATGGTCTCAAACAAGCATCAAGAAGTTGGAACCAGAAATTTGATGAAACAATAAAGGACTTTGGTTTCATCAAAAACCCGGAGGAACCGTGCGTGTACAAGAAAGTAGTTAAGGATGCGGTGACGTTCTTAGTGCTTTATGTTGATGACATCCTACTCATTTGGAATGACGTAGGGATGTTGCAGTCAACAAAGATATGGTTATCAGGTAGATTCTTGATGAAGAATTTGGGTGAGGCATCCTATATTCTAGGGATACAGATCTATAGAGATAGATCTAAAAGAATGATAGGACTCACTCAAGCAACCTACATCGACACCATATTGAAAAAGTTTTCTATGGATGAGTCCAAGAGAGGACATCTACCTATGTGTCATGGAGTTTCTCTATCCAAGTCAATGTGTCCCAAGACTGACGAAGAGATAGAGAAAATGACACACATACCATATGCGTCAGTCATAGGTAGTATTATGTATGGGATGATATCTACCAGACCGGATGTAGCCTTTGCTCTGAGTGTCACAAGCAGATATCAGGCCAACCCCGGTTAAATGCATTGGAAATCCGTGAAGGATATTCTTAAGTACTTGAGAAGGAATAAGAATATATTCATGGTTTAAGGAGGAAGAGAATTGAAATTGGAAGGCTATACCAACTCTAGCTTCCAAAGCGACGTGGATGACTCGAAGTCAACCTCTGGATTTGTATTCATGCTCAATGGCGGTGCTGTCTTTTGGAAGAGTTCCAAGCAAGACACCACAGCGGATTCCACCACTGAGGCAGAATACATTGCAGCATCAGCTGCAGCTAAAGAGGCCGTTTGGATGAGGAATTTCGTCAAGAGTTGGGCGTAATTCCTGAAGCTGTTGGTTCAGTTCCGGTGTACTGCGACAACACTGGTGCCGTTGTAGTAACCCAGATTTCATTTTAAGATAATAATATGTTAAACATGATTAAGGATTGGTAATTAATCAATTTCGGAGTGTTATTGGACTTCGGAAGAGAATTTGGGCTTTTGACTTTGGGCCGGATCAGAAGCTCCGAACTCAGATCGGAAGCTCCGATCCCAGCCACTTCGGAAGCTCAGCGGAAGCACCGAGATCGGAAGCTCCGATCCTAGAACGGATGTTCCGATCTCCAGCTGCCAGCAATGTTCGATGACTCAGCCGCGAGTTTTGACAAGTGTTGAACGTAGAGCAGATCGGAAGCTCCGATCGCCCGATCGGAAGTTCCGATCCTGACGTGTCACACATGCACGCAGTGAGCTGGATCGGAAGCTCCGATCCTGAAATTGGAAGTTCCGATCCTGGCCGAGAATTTTGCCTATAAATAGGGCTTCTCAGATTCATTTCTAAATAAGAATTCTCGAGTTTCTTTCTTCAGTTATATAGTGTGAGATATACACTTGAGGGCCCTATCGGTTATAATAGAGGTTCTGGAATAACCAAGGTGTGGTTATAGTCATCCGGGACTAGCGACTCCAAAGGGCTAACTACGGACGAAGGTATGGTCCGGGAATTTATTTAAGTTTTGGGAGTACTTATTAGCTTAGTTAAGGCTTATAGAATTTATGTAGTGATACGGTGAACTTTTGAATATAGGCTTGAAACCTAGGATCTTACTATACTTGAACTAGCCTAGAGGTACGTACACATTGACTAAGATTGCCAGCGAGTATACATGTTTATATGTTGCATTTATTTGGCATTATTATATGGCATGATATCTGATTTACCGCTTTCTATATTCATATGTCATGTGCATATACACGTTGAGCCTATACCTTGTTATACCTGACTATAGAGTCGCTCAGCTATATACTCGATAGTCTGTCACTGAAAGTACCACGACGGCGGGGGCATTTATGTCTGTCTACTCTGGTGTACTAGACGAGTGTGGTTGCACCCAGAGGTTGATCCGTGCGGTGGCAGCACTCATGTGGCACCGGTTCTGAGCATGACTTTTCAGATGACCCTGTACCAGTCATCATGTTGCATGCATTATATACATATGTTTACTCATATCTATGTACTGGGCGTTAGTGCTCACGTCCTAGTTGTTATCTTGGACACCCTATTTCATGGGGCAGGTCGCAGGATGGACGAAGCTGGTAGTTCAAGGCAGGACTAGGGAGCAGGAGCTTTGAGAATTTTATTACACAGCAGGATTCGATATAGCTGTATAATGTTTACTGTTTAAGATTTCGATTTGGTTGTATCACTACATATTTAATCCTGGATTATGTTACTAAGCTGATATGTAAATTATGGTTTTGTTTCCGCATATTTTACTCTGTTAAGTAATTTTGTTGTATTAAGTTTAATGCATGCTATTAGTTGCCAGTTAGTAGGTGATACCATGCAGGGTCACTACATTTTTGGTATCAGAGCATGCTTAGATTTTGGGATTAGTACATGGGATTTAGTTTAGTCTTGAGTAATTCTTGCGCATTTGGGATTTTAATGTGCAATTCTTTTCAGGATATGGCTGACGAGAGTCACGGTAGTGTTGGCCAGGGAGGTGGTCATCATCATCGTCGCCATCATCATCATGATGATAATCATCGTCATCATGAGGGTAGACGTCGCTACTCTAGCAATAAGTTCATGCAAGTAAGACCGAAACCCTTGATGGGAGGCGAAAATCCTGAACAGGCGAGGAGTTGGATGTCTAAACTCGAGAGTACTTTTTGTGCTTTCGATTGTACTGAGGATCAAAAATTGGAAGTTCTAGAATTTGTTCTAAAGGATCGAGCACGTTTTTGGTGGGATGCCAAAGCTGCTCAGGCACGTATGAGAGAGGACAGGTGACTTGGGGGGATTTCTGTCGGGAGTTCCAGAAATTGTATTTTCCTCCGGCTGTTCGCCAAGCACGATCTATGGAGTTGCTTACTCTGAGGCAAGGATCAATGACTATTGATCAATATCAGCAATGATTTATTGATCTGCTACCTTTCAGTCCTTATATCAATGAGAGTGATGCATCGAAGTATGATATCTTTCTACAAGGTTTGAACCAAAATATCTACTCTCAGGTTGTTGTCTATGATGACCCGGTATCTTTTGAGACTTTGGTGAACCGTTGCCGTCTTGTGGACACTAGCAACAGGCGGGCACAGTTGATGATGCCAGCACAGCCTAGTGGATCTTTTGAGCCTCGAGCTCAATCTGTTATGCAATTTGGACCTACGTCTTCTTCTACTCCTACTACTTCATCTGGATCTCGTGGTTCACGAGGTATGTTCCGTTTTGGGAAGAAGAAGAAGAAGGAGGAGTTTTGTAGTCATTATGGAGGGAAGCATCCTGTAGCTTCATGTCGAAGAGCTACTGGTGCTTGTTATATTTGCGGTCAGCAGGGAAATCTGCGGAGAGATTGTCCTCAGCGCATGGGTTCTGCTAGTGGATCGGGATCACAGGTTGGATCTCAGGCTTCTACTTTTCCACGTCAGCAGCCAGCACCACAGAGTTCTTCTGGTTATCGTCCCCAGACTCAAGGGCAGGTTTTTGCTCTGTCTCAGGAGCAGGCTACAGAGGGAAGCTATCGCATGTTGGCAAGTACCTTTCTGTTATGTGGTATTCCTGCACTTGTATTAATTGATACTGGAGCGTCGCATTCCTTTATTTCTAGTTGCTTTGTTAAGAGACATAGATTACCTTATGTATCATTATATATGGATTTAGTTGTATCTACTCCGTTGGAGCAAGAGATAGTAACTAAGCGTCTAGTGATGGGTTGCCTTCTGGAGTTTGAGGGTAATTTGTGAGCAGCTAATTTGATGATATTAGCGATGACAGATTTTGACTGTATCTTGGGAATAGATATGCTGACTTTGTATCACGCTACTGTGGATTGTTATCAGCGTCTGGTACAGTTTCATCCGGTTGAGGGTGATAGCTGGTATTTTTATGGTAAGGGTGCGCGACCTCTGATGCCACTTGTTTCGGCTCTGAAGGCATGTCATGTCTTGGAGTCAGGTGGGGAGGGCTACCTCATCTATGCAGTTGATATGTCCACGAGTAGTACGGGTATTGATCAGTTACCGGTTGTCAGCGAGTTTCCTGATGTATTCCCTGATGAGATTCCTGGTTTTCCTCCGGTGCGAGAGGTTGAATTTGGTATTGATTTAGTACCAGGAACTACGCCTATATCCCGAGCACCTTATCATCTGGCACCGTCAGAGATGAGGGAATTGAAACAGCAATTACAGGATTTTCTTGATAAGGGATATATTCGTCCGAGTGTTTCTCCGTGGGGAGCACCTGTTTTATTTGTCTAGAAAAAAGATGGATCGATGCGATTATGTATTGATTACAGGCAGTTGAATCGTGTCACCATCAAGAATAAGTATCCTTTGCCGCGGATTGATGATCTGTTTGATCAATTACAGGGTACTTTTGTTTACTCCAAGATAGATCTGAGATCTGGTTACCATCAGATGCGGGTACGAGACTCAGATATATCTACGACTGCTTTCAGGACCAGATACGGGCATTATGAATTTTTGGTAATGCCATTTGGTTTGACGAATGCACCGGTAGTCTTCATGAATCTGATGAATCAGATATTTCGAGAGTATCTGGATAGATTTGTCATCGTCTTCATTGATGATATTCTTGTCTATTCTCATTACAAGGATGAGCATGCACAACATCTAAGGATTGTTTTACAGACGTTACGAGATAAGCAGCTGCATGCGAAATTGAGCAAATGTGAATTCTGGCTTGATCGGGTAGTGTTTCTCGGTCATGTGATTTCTAATGAAGGGATATCTGTTGATCCTAGTAAGATAGAGGCAGTTCTGAACTGGTCTCATCCGACGACGGTTGCTGAGATTCATAGTTTCTTGGGTCTAGCTGGATATTACCGTCGATTCATCGAGAATTTTGCACAATTGGCAAGGCCTTTGACTCAGCTTACTCGGAAAGATGTTTCCTTCATATGGTCCTCGGATTGTGAGGAGTCATTTCACGAGATGCGTAGACGTCTTACTACTGCACCTGTGCTAGCTCTACCTTCTGGATCAGGAGGTTATGTTGTCTATACTGATGCCTCTGGTCAGGGGTTAGGATGTGTTCTGACACAGCATGGACATGTTATTGCCTATGCTTCTCGACAGTTGAAGACGCATGAGAGTAATTATCCAGTACATGATCTCGAGTTAGCCGCCATTGTATTTGCACTCAAGATTTGGAGGCATTACCTTTATGGCGAGAAATTTGAGATATTCACGGATCACAAGAGTTTGAAGTATTTATTCACTCAGGCGGAGTTGAATATGCGACAGAGATGCTGGATGGATCTTCTGAAGGATTATGATTGTGAAATCAAATATCATCCAGGTTCTATTAATCTTACTGTTGATGCCTTGAGTCGGCAGGTGAAACTTTCTGCACTTCAGACTAGTGAAGTATCTCATATGATTCAAGAGTGTTGTTCATTGAGTTTTACGCTCAAGCACAAGAAAGGGAGATATGGGATTCGATTGTATACTATTCTATCTGAGCCAGCATTGTATTCTAGGATCAGAGATGCTCAGATATCTGATGTTAAGACTCAGCGTTTGGCACGTCTAGCCAATGGAGTTAATACATCTGGATTCCATTTTCAGGCAGATGATTTATTGTGCTTATCTAATCGAGTGGTTGTACCTAATGATTCGGAGCTCAGGAATAATTTTCTTTCTCAAGCTCACAGGATTCGATTATCAGCTCATCCTGGTAGCATGAAAATGTATAAAGACTTGCGAACTAGATTCTGGTGGAAAGGGATAAAGAGGAGTGTGTATCAATTTGTTTCGAGATGTTTGGTTTGTCAACAGGTCAAAGCTGAACATCGACGACCAGGTGGATTACTGCAGAATCTTGAGATTCCCGAATGGAAGTGGGAGCACGTGACTATGGACTTTGTTACCCACTTGCCTATGACGTCACGTCAGTGTGATGCTATCTGGGTTGTCGTTGACCGTTTGACGAAATCAGCACACTTTATTCCTTATAACCGGGAGTATTCTTATGATCGCATGGCACGCTTATATGTCCAGGAGATAGTGCGATTACATAGGATTCCCGTGAGCATAGTCAGTGATAGAGACCCGTGATTTACCTCACGTTTTTGGGGTAGTTTTCAGGAGACATTGGGTACCACTCTGAGTTTGAGCACTGCATATCATCCGGAGACTGACGGGCAGTCAGAGCGGACGATTCGTACGCTGGAGGATATGCTACGTTCTTCTGTCATGGATTTTGGCTTATCTTGGCAGGATCAGTTACCTTTGATCGAATTTGCCTATAATAACAGTTATCATCGTAGTATTGATATGACACCTTTCGAGGCATTGTACGGTCGACGGTGTCGTACTCCGTTATTTTGGGATGAAGTCGGGGAACGACAAGTCGAGGGTCCTGAATTGGTGCTGCAGATTGTAGACAAGGTAGATTTGATCAAGCATAGGATCAAAGTTGCTCAAGATAGACAAGCCAGTTATGCAAATATTCGCCGCAAGCCACTTCAGTTTGAGCCTGGTGAATATGTGTTCCTTCGAGTATCACCTTTCAGGAAGGTGATGAGATTCGGCGTGAAAGGCAAGTTGTCTCCTCGTTTTATTGGACCTTTCCAGATACTGGAAAAGATCGGAGATATTGCATATCATTTGGATTTACCGCCAAATCTTTCCAGTATACATAATGTTTTTCATGTGTCGTTACTTCGAAAGTATATAGCTGATGAATCTCATGTGATTCAGTCTACTGATATTCAGCTAGAGCCAGATCTATCTTTTGTTGAACGACCAATCCGTATCCTAGACAGGAAGGAGAAAGTTCTTCGGAACAAGACGATACCACTTGTGATGGTACAGTGGCAGCGCCGAGGCGTTGAAGAAGCAACTTGGGAAACTGAGATTCGTATGCAAGCGGAATATCCTGAGTTGTTTGCTTTGTACTTTTGATTTACCATGTAAGATGTAATTACAGTTGTTGTAATAAAACATGGTTTGATGTTTCATATTGTTATCTTGATTTTGTCTTTAGATGTTATTTCGCAGACGAAATATCTAAAGGTGGGGAGAATGTAGTAACCCAGATTTCATTTTAAGATAATAATATGTTAAACATGATTAAGAGTTGGTAATTAATCAATTTCGGAGTGTTATTGAAATTCGAAAGAGAATTTGGGCTTTTGACTTTGGGCCGGATCGGAAGCTCCGAACTTAGATCGGAAGCTCCGATCCCAGCCACTTCGGAAGCTCAGCGGAAGCACCGAGATCGGAAGCTCCGATCCTGGAACGGATGTTCCGATCTTCAGCTGCCAGCAATGTTCGATGACTCAACCGCGAGTTTTGACAAGTGTTGAACGTAGAGTAGATCGGAAGCTCCGATCGACCGATCGGAAGTTCCGATCCCGACGTGTCACACATGCACGCAGTGAGCTGGATCGGAAGCTCCGATCCTGAAATCGGAAGTTCCGATCCTGGCCGGGAATTTTGCCTATAAATAGGGCTTCTCAGATTCATTTCTAAATACGAATTCTCGAGTTTCTTTCTTCAGTTATATAGTGTGAGATATACACTTGAGGGCCCTATCGGTTATAATAGAGGTTCTGGAATAACCAAGGTGTGGTTATAGTCATCCGGGACTAGCGACTCCAAAGGGCTAACTACGGACGAAAGTATGGTCCGGGAATTTATTTAAGTTTTGGGAGTACTTATTAGCTTAGTTAAAGCTTATAGAATTTATGTAGTGATACGGTGAACTTTTGAATATAGGCTTGGAACCTAGGATCTTACTATACTTAAACTAGCCTAGAGGTACGTACACATTGACTGAGATTGCCAGCGAGTATACATGTTTATATGTTGCATTTATTTGGCATTATTATTTGGCATGATATATGATTTACCGCTTTCTATATTCATATGTCATGTGCATATACACGTTGAACCTATACCTTGTTATACCTGACTATAGAGCCGCTCAGCTCTATACTCGATAGTCTGTCACTGAGAGTACCGCGACGGCGGGGGCATTTATGTCTGTCTACTCTGGTGTACTAGACGAGTGTGGTTGCACCCAGAGGTTGATCCGTGCGGTGGCAGCACTCATGTGGCGCCGGTTCTGAGCATGACTTTTCAGATGACCCTGTACCAGTCATCATGTTGCATGCATTATATACATATGTTTACTCATGTCTATGTACTGGGCGTTAGTGCTCACGTCCTAGTTGTTATCTTGGACACCCTATTCCATGGGGCAGGTCGCAGGATGGACGGAGCTGGTAGTTCAAGGCAGGACTAGGGAGCAGGAGCTTTGAGAATTTTATTATACAGCAAGATTCGATATAGCTGTATAATGTTTACTGTTTAAGATTTCGATTTGGTTGTATCACTACAGATTTAAGCCTGGATTATGTTACTAAGCTGATATGTAAATTATGGTTTTGTTTCCGCATATTTTACTCTGTTAAGTTATTTTGTTGTATTAAGTTTAATGCATGTTATTAGTTGCCAGTTAGTAGGTGATGCCATGCAGGGTCACTACAGCCATTGCTCAGGCAAAGGAACCAAGGTCTCATCAAAGATCCAAACACGTACTGAGGAAATACCACATCATTCGGGAGATTGTGGAAAGAGGAGACATCACTGTCGAGAGAGTGGCCTCTACAGACAATGTCGCTGATCCACTTACTAAGCCCTTGCCAGGACCATTGTTTGAAAAACATCGCGAAGCAATGGGATTGCGTAGTGTGACTTGTTGGCTTTAGGGAAAGTGGGAGATTGAAAGAGTGGGTGCCCGATTAGCCAACTTGTGGCTAAGGGCTTTTGTGACTCTATGTATAAACAATCTTTGTTTAATATAATTTACATTCATTAATGGCATTTTCTTTGTCTTTCTTCATATTGTTATATTGTGATATACTATTGATGTTTTGATAAAGACCTTGAATATACTATAGTATAAGTAAGATGAGATAGTGAATAAAGAGAGATCACTATTATAAAACACATCTTATAGTCACTGTATATTCTAAACAGTTTCTAGTCAATTGAGCCGTCCGCTAATAAGGATAAGGATCGCTCGAGATTGAGACTAGCATTTGTGATGCCAAGTACCACGTTTCATTGGTAATGGACATGGAGATGTTCAAAGCATGCAAATGGATATTCCTATGATGAATGATCGAACTACCCTATTCGGACTTTCCAAGTGGTTATCACTTATCGAGTGGATAAAGTCCGCGGTTTTGGTTGTACACCATTAGTCCTTACTACTTGAAACATCATTGAGACTCTATATGCTAGTACTGTACATTGACTCGTTTACCGACTCTATTGGGGTCATCAGGTGTCGGGATTGGGTACAGTTACGACACATATAGGAGTCGATGCTTTGTTGTCAAGGATTCACCACATACTTGCGAGTGTGGATATCCTATGCGATCTGAGGAGATATTAGTGTGACGAATCTCTGGCCAGAGTACATGATGTGTTTTAGGTTACTCGGTTTTCCTAGTAACACATGCGATGTCACTATTTGATCTCCAAGATGTAATGCATAGTTATCGAATCTCGAACGACTCTCGATGCACCAATGGTTGTTGATTCGATCAGGATATATGGATGAAGGGACCGTACTGTACGCTAACCAAAATCTACTGGTTCTTGCAGGAACTATCAGTGATACCTAGATAATCATGGGGCGATGTTGCTAGACGCTCTTACCATGATTCGTTGGGCAAGTTGGAAATTGTTGTTCCGAATCACAAGGAGTTGTGAGCCCACGGCTAGCTGTATCCCTGAACCATTGAGGGTCACACAAGTAATGGATTACTAAACCCCGTTGAGATAGTTAAATTTAAAGAGTTAAATTTAATGAAAGAGAAGTTGGACTTCTTAACTAAAAGGAAGTGGAATTTTCTAAAATGACATAGGGATGGGCATTTTTGGAAATCACTGAATTCGGATTCAGAAAAATTATCTTGACTTTAAAAGGTGTAGAAATGGTTTCTGTGCACATTGGTGAAATTGTTTTATCAATCGGAGTCATGATGAATTTTATATTAATTTCTATAATAACGGGCTTGGCTTGTTGGGCTTAAGTTATGGATTTTGGGCCCTAAGTAGTTAGAGTCCTAATACAATCATAACTTAATCTAGTCTAGAAATTATCTATAAATAGATGAGTAGTGTTCGAAAATTAGAGGAATTCATTCTAGCAATTTTCGAACACTACACAAAATTTCTAAGGGATTTTTTGAAAATTCCCTTCTTCCTTTTGAGAAAATTCGGTCTGTGATTTTTCCGAAAAATCACTTTCTGAATTAACAGATCAAATCTGTTTATTCTCATCGATAAACATCTGATTGATTTCTAGTGCAATCAATCAGAGGGTTTCTGTTTTCTGTTCGTGGACCTTATTCCGGAGATTGATCGTGAAGCCATCGGTTCCCGGGATATACAAGAAGAGCATATAAATTCTGTTGGTGTCCATAATCAAGTCGTTGCTTGAAGAGGTAAAAATTTAATTGTGATTTTATTTTTACTTGCATAATTTAATCGTAAAGTTTTGATACCCATGATATGGAATCGTTCCATATCGAAAAATAAAAATTTTTAAACTTTCGCTGCACCGGGTATCAATTCTTAATTGATCTGAACACGTTTTCCAACAAGAGTAAGACTCAATTAGGATGACGGCTAGGGCTCTTTGAACCGCCTTATGAACCTTATCTAATCCCAAATTTATGGAGATTTTATTCATGCAAGGACTCTCAAGTGTTTTAAGTCTTCCAATTATTATCCTTTGTATTGGGCCCGGGTCGGGCGCCTATCTCACCATAACAGGGCTCGGCCCAATGCGATCAGGGGCTAAGACTTAGATCATGAACATAATATTTTTGTGTTGGTTGGGTTGTTCATCAACTTTGGGTCTTGCCATAAGATATATAATGAACTTTGTATTATCTTTCTTGAACATGAATTATCGGGTTCGGGTCGGACCAGACCCATATATCTTTTAGGAGCATCAATAGTACCTCCCCCTTTTGGTCTAAAAGAAATATGAAGTTTAGACCATATGGTATGGTCGGATCCCGAGCCCATGTAAGAACTCTTAAACCAAGTACCCATAATATTCCCGAACCAGATGGTGACCACTCTGGTCTTACGTGAAAACTATGAAGACCGAGCGTAAGTAACAATCCTGAACTGTATGATGACAGGACCATAAGCTTTCAAACAATAGTCAAACAAGATTTTATTATTTTCGAAGTGTTTGGAATTTTGAGACAATTACATCGTGCCGAGCTGGTCGGACTTTTGAGTTTGACCACGAATTGTGTGATATATGCCGAGCTGGTCGAGCTTATGAATTTTGATCACGAATTATGTGATATATGCCGAGCTTGGTCGGGCTTTTGAGTTCGACCACAAATTGCGTGGTATGTGCCGAGCTTGGTCGGACTTTTGAGTTTGACCACGAATCGCGTGGTAAGTGCCAAGCTTGGTCGGACATTTGAGTGTGATCACGCATTGCGTGATAAGTGCCGAGCTTGGTCGGCTTTTGATTTTGACCACGAATCACATGGTAAGTGACGAGCTTGGTCGGGATTTTGAGTGTGATCACGAATTGCGTGATAAGTGTCGAGCTTGGTCGGGCTTTTGATTTGACCACGAATTGCGTGGTAAGTGCCGAGCTGGTCTGGCTTTTGAGTTTGACCACGAATCGCGTGGTATTACATGATAACCATGGATTGCGTGGAATTACAAGGTGCCGAACGGATCGGGCTTATAAAATGTCGAGCCACAGATTGGACCTTATTGATAGATTTCATGCCCGATATCCGTAAAAAGACCCAAACAAAAAATACAAGGCAATAGAAGTCCAAAAAATCTGATCACAAGAAAACAAACATGTAATTTTGATAGTAGGAAATGCCTCAGAATATTATAAATTTCAAAAATAAAAATTTAATAATTTAATTCCAACATAAATATAATTGAAATACTTGTCTCGTTAATCATGTGTTGTCGATGACATGTCTTTGGATGTATTGTAAGATAACATCTTCTATTCTTTGATCAAAGAACCGATTTGATGTAGCAAGTGAAAATTGATCTCCACTGTCCAGAATGTGTATCAAGATGTTCAAATTTGAACTAGATCCGACGGTTCAATTAATTCTTATGATTTTTTGCAAAATTCTGATATGCAAGCCATGCGAAGGACACATAGAATCTGTGCGAGCAAGCAGCGTCTGTTCGGCGGTCCAGATCTGATTTTACAGACCACCAATAACAATCTCCACTGTTCATATCCTTGATAACATGATTATAAATATGCATACCAAATTTGAACTCGATCCGACAGTTCAATTAATTCCTATGATTTTTGAAAGATTCTGATATGCAAGTCATGCGAAGAAGACATTGAAGATGTGTGAGCGAGCAGCGTCTGTTCGGCGGTCCAGATCTGATTGTACAGGCCACCGATCACAAACTCCACCATTAATATCTTTGATAACATGATTATAAATAGTCATACCAAATTTGAACTCGATCCGACAGTTCAATTAATTCCTATGAGTTTTTCAAGATTCTGATATGCAAGTCATGCGAAGAACACATAGAAGCTGTGTGAGCGAGCAGCGTCTGTTCGGCGGTTCAGATCTGATTCTACAAGCCACCAATCACGATCTCCACCTTTCTGATTCTAGAAAACATATTAATGAATATGAATACAAAATTTAAAGCCGATCCGACGGTTCAATTAATTTCTATGATTTTTGAAAGATTCTGATGCGCAAGACATGCGAGAATCCGAAATTTGTTTCTTCTTTTCTTTTCTTGTACTCACCATCTTAACCCTTTGTTTTTAAATTCCCACAGACGACGTCAATTGATGCATTCAAAAATTTACCTCGAGTTCGTTTTGATAGAGTGAATATTCAAATCTCTCGCAAATCGGGTCGGGCATGACGATATTCGACACAGACAGAAACTTCGTTAGGTTGCGCCGAAAGTGTTTTCGGCGTGACCCCTCCAATGCCTAAGTCAGTGCTAAGAAAATAAGAAGCACGGAACGAGAATAAAGTGAGTGAATATGTGAATAAAAAAAATGAATGTGTAAACCATAAGAAATACCTAGTATTTATAGAGGCTGGAGGGGTAAGTTACCTTGTTGAGGTAGAATTTGTGTTAGAATATGACTCAATTAGGATGACGGCTAGGGCTCTTTGAACCGTCTTATGAACCTTATCTAATACCAGATTTATGGGGATTTTATTCATGCAAGGACTCTCAAGTGTTTTAAGTCTTCCAAACTCTTATCCTTTGTATTGGGCCCGGGTCGGGCGCTTATCTCACCATAACAGGGCTCGGCCCAGTGCGATCAGGGGCTAAGACTTGGATCATGAACATAACATTTTTGTGTTGGTTGGGCTGTTCATCAACTTTGGGCTTGCCATAAAATATATAATGAACTTTGGATTATCTTTCTTGCACATTGATTATCGGGTTTAGATCGGATCAGACCCATATATTTTTTTGGGACATCAAGTATATTATCTCTAAGTTGAATATATGTCTCGAAATTTGACTCTGACGGTATCATATACAAGAGTTTTTGTGATATTTATTTAAGATATCACTTAGCTCAAGTGGGTTATGTTTCGGGGTATTTTGTTTAACAATTTATCAAAGATTTATTATTTAAATTTATATACGAAGATAACTTAAATTTTATGTAAAAGCTAATTCTCTGTTGCCCGAAATGAAAGCTATACACATTTCAAGCTTTAATTTTTGATTTTTGACTGAGTTTTCAAAAAAGAAAAAGAAAAAAAAAAAGAAACAAATTAAAGTGAAGTGAATTGACTTGACCTACCGATTTAAAAGTTGGAAAAGCTCCCGATCGGGTCCGCCAACTCAAGATACCGATCAATTGCACGCTAGCTTTGATTTAAATCGATTTATTAATTAGTGTTTAATTTTTAATTACCTTTACAAATATATGATTATATGTTTTTATTAACAAATTTGTTACGAAACGCTAGCTTTGATTTAAATCGTTTTATTAATGAGTGTTTTTCACATTAAAAAAAATATGATCATAGGTTTTTATTAACAAATATGTTTTAAAAAAACATCATAAGAATTTAAAAGTAATTACTTCAAATTAAATTTGTAAATGGACTATGAATTCAAATATTTCAGTATTGAAAAATTTCACATGCTTTTGTAATCTCGGAATAATAAAACATAGTCGGCACAAAGTCAATAAAGACCCATGCAACTTGCATTCATCTTTAAAAAAAAAATATATATCATATTTATATGTGTTGTGAAAAAGTAAAAATTTACGGTAAAAAGTAAAAACTCAAAAACTCAAAATTTATCAAATTCTACACTTTATAAAATTTTTCTCTCTTCACAATTGTGTTTTTCTACACAAATGGAGAGACCTATTTATAGATCTCAATTGGAGATTAGTCAAAAATTAATACATCATTAATTACATCATCACACACTAATTTTCAATATTTTACAACTCAATTTTCAACTTTCAACCTTCAACATTCAACAATAAATAATAATATATATTTATATATATTTTCAACACTCCCCCTTGTGATGATGATCATGATAGAATGACTATCTCCATTACGTGTTGTATACTGCCTCGTTAAAAACCTTACTAGGAAAAACCCAGTGGGATAAAAATCATAGTAAGGGAAAAAGAGTGCAGCCACGTAAACTCCCCCTCATGTTAACATGAGTGATTCTTCACATATTCCGCAGATTGCGCATCCCAATGTTGTATATATGCTTTCTGAATATCGTCGTGGGAAGTGCCTTTGTGAAGAAATCTGATGAGTTCTCACTTGATTGAATATAACGGATATCAATATCTTTATTCTTCTCAAGCTCTTGAGTGTAGGCAAAGAATTTAGGAGGAATATGTTTAGTTCTGTCACTTTTGATGTATCCTTCTTTCATTTGGGCAACACATGCGGCATTATCTTCATACAGTGTGATTGGATTCTTGTCCACTGATAATCCGCAAGAAGTTTGGATATGCCGAGTCATTGATTTAAGCCAGACACATTCACGGCTTGCTTCATGTAGTGCAATAATCTCGGCATGATTTGATGAAGTTGTAACAAGTGTTTGTTTCTGTGATCGCCAAGAGATTGCAGTGCCTCCACGAGTAAATACATATCCGGTTTGGGAACGTGCCTTATGTGGATCAGATAAGTATCCAGCATCAGCATAACCAATTATTCTCTGATTTGTATCTTTTGGATACAAAAGTCCCAAATCCGTCGTTCCTCGTAAATAACGGAATATATGTTTAATTCCGTTCCAGTGCCTCTTCGTTGGACATGAACTGAATCTTGCCAATAAATTTACTGCAAAAGATATGTCTGGTCTAGTGCAATTTGCAAGATACATAAGGGCACCAATGGCACTTAGATATGGTACTTCAGGACCAAGAACAACTTCATCATCTTCACATGGACGAAATGGATCCTTTTCTATATTCAATGATCTGACAACCATTGGAGTACTTAAAGGATTTGATTGATCCATATTGAAACGTTTAAGGACCTTCTCTGTATAATTAGACTGGTGAACAAAAATTCCACATTCTTTTTGTTCAATTTGTAAATCAAGACAATACTTGGTTTTTCCAAGGTCTTTCATTTCAAATTCTTCCTTCAAGTATAACATCACTTCTTGAATTTCTTTATTCGTTTCAATGATGTTTAAATCATCAACATATACAGCAATAATCACACATCCCGATGTTGTTTTCTTGATGAAAACACAAGGGCATATTGGATCATTTACATATCCCTTTTTCATCAAGTGTTCACTTAGCCGATTATACCACATTCGGCCGGATTGCTTTAACCCATACAATGATCTTTGTAATTTCACAGAATAAAATTCTCTGGGTTCTGAACTTTGTGCTTCTAGCATCTTAAATCCTTCAGGGATTTTCATGTATATATCACTATCAAGTGATCCGTATAAATAAGCTGTAACAACATCCATTAGACGCATGTCCAAGTTTTCAGACACTGCTAAACTGATCAAATACCGAAACGTAATTGCATCCATAACAGGAGAATATGTTTCTTCATAATCAATTCCAGGTCTTTGAGAAAAACCTTGTGCAACAAGTCGAGCTTTATATCTCACTATTTCATTTTTCTCATTTCTCTTTCGAATAAAAACCCATTTGTACCCAACAGGTTTAACACCTTTAGGTGTAAGGACTATAGGTCCAAAAACACTACGTTTATTTAGCGAATTTAATTCAACCTGGATGACATCTTTCCATTTTGACCAATCCTTTCGAGTTTTGCATTCACCAAAAGATTTTGGTTCATTATCTTCATTTAAGATGTCACATGCCACATTGTACGAAAATATCTCATCAATATCTTGTACATTCTTTCGGTTCCATATTTTTCCAGTATTAATATAATTGATAGAGATTTCATGATTCTCGTCAGTTTGTGGTTCTGACAGAATATTTTCATCATCGTGTGTTTCTTCTGGAACACCATTTTCTATTTTCTGATCATCATTTTTCTCTATGTATTTTCTTTTCCGAGGATTTTTATCCTTTGAACCGATTGGCCTTCCACGCTTCAGGCGTTTTATGACATCATGAATGTCTTCATTTTGTTTCTTTGGAATTTCAACTCGAGCAGGGGCATTTACAGCAGGTATATATGATTTTGTTACCCCTTTTGTGTCTGCAAATGCATCTGGTATTTGATTTGCTATTCTTTGCAAATGCACAATTTGCTGTACATCTTTATCACATTGTTTAGTTCTAGGATCCAAATGTAATAATGATGGTACATACCATGTGATTTCTTTTTCGATGTGTTTCTTTTCTCCCCCTAACATTGGGAAGTTATTTTCATCAAAATGACAATCAGCAAACCGTGCTGTAAACACATCGCCTGTCTGAGCCTCAAGATATCTAATGATTGATGGACTATCATAGCCGATATAAATACCATTCTTTCTTTGAGGTCCCATTTTTGTTCTTTGAGGTGGTGCAATAGGCACATACACCATACATCCAAAAATTCTCAAATGAGAAATATCTGGTTCTTTGCCAAATACAAGCTGCAATGGGGAGTGTTTATGATATGCACTTGGCCTGATGCGAATCAATGCAGCAGCATGTAAAATTGCATGTTCCCATATAGAAATAGGGAGTTTCGTTCTCATAATCATTGGTCTAGCAATCAATTGCAGACGTTTAATCAATGATTCAGCTAATCCATTTTGTGTATGAACATGAGCTACAGGATGTTCAACAGTAATTCCCATCGACATACAATAGTCGTTAAAAGTCTGGGAAGTAAATTCTCCAGCATTATCAAGTCTTATTTTCTTGATCGTATATTCGGGAAATTGATTCCGCAATTTTATTATTTGAGCCATCAATTTTGCAAATGCCACATTCCGAGTGGATAATAAACATACATGTGACCATCTGCTAGAGGCATCGATCAATACCATAAAGTATCGAAATGGTCCACATGGTGGATGAATTGGCCCACAAATATCACCTTGAATACGTTCAAGAAATATGGGTGATTCCTTTTGGATTTTAGCTGGTGATGGTTTTATAATAAGTTTTCCCAAAGAACATGCTTTACACTGAAACTTATTATTCTGAAAGATCTTCTGGTCTTTCAGTGGATGACCACTTGTATTTTCTATAATCCTTCGCATCATTATTGAACCAGGATGTCCCAATCGATCATGCCAATTTGTTAGTATTGAAGAATTTCCAATAACCATATTTGATTCGATTGGACTTATATGTGTATAATGCAATCCAGTAGGGAGCATTGATAATTTCTCAACCACATATTTCTTCCCTGATTTATATGTGGTAAGACACATATATTTCTGATTTCCATCAGTTATCGTCTCAGTATCATATCCATGAGAATATATGTCATTAAAACTCAACAAATTTCTTTTCGATTGTGGTGAATATAAAGCATCATTTATCAGAAATTTTGTACCATTAGGTAACAAAAAATGTGCTTTTCCACAACCTTCAATCAAGTCTACAGGACCTGATATGGTATTCACCATTGTTTTTGTTGGTTTTATTTTCAAGAAATATCTTTCATCTCGCAGAATAATGTGCGTTGTACCACTATCTGGTATGCAAATTTCCATGGTATTATTTCCATGTTTGCTCATAGCATTTTCCATATCAAACTTCACAAAAATGCAATAAAAAAAAATTAAGTACAATGCAAAATATAACATTCTTTATAAGAATGCATGAAAAATATAACATGTTACATTCTAATCCCACCAATATATTAATCATTGTTCTCGAAATCATTTGAAAAATCGGCAGCATTGAAATAAGTTGAACCACTTAAATGGTTACTGTTTTCAACAAAACTGGTCTCTTTTTCTTTCCCCTTTATTGATACTTTAAAGAGCTTACATAAGTGCTCAGTGGTACATGACCAATGTCTTGGAGTGCCACATTTATAACAAGCACTCTCATATCTTTTTGAGTGATTTTATTTTCACTCATATTTTCATGCTGCCTTTTTGTGTGGTACGTGACGTTCTTTTGAGATTAGTTATTGAAGTAACTATCTCGATTATTTTCATATCCACGGCCGTAACCACGACCGCGATCATTTTTACGTCCACGTTCATGACCACATCCATTTCCTCGACCACGACCAAAATCTTATTTATGCCTTTGATTTTGGTTTTCATTTTTCATTAAGACATTTGCTTCAGGAAATGTTGTTGATCCAGTGGGTCGGGATTGATGATTTCTTATTAACAATTCGTTGTTCTTTTCTAGTGATATTGAGCGCAACGAATTCAAGCTTTGCCAAGTTTGACATGGTGGTACTAGAAAAATAACAATGCATTTTATAAGTTAATTTCCATAAATATGACAATACAAAATAATGGAAGAACGTAAATTACAAGTGCGTATACAAATAGAGAAAAAATATGTGTTGGAAAATCGCTGGTGAGTAAAAGACTCGTGAGCATGATGATCATAGTCGTGATGAAAAATATCCTTATAAATGTCATCATCTCCATCTTCGAAAAAACCGAGGATAAAATATTTTGAGAGAAAGAATGAATTTGGTGTGATTGAAAATGAGTTTGAGTGAACATATTTATAGGGCAAAAACTAGCCGTTTTGTTACCGTTTGTGACCGTTGGGGGTAAAGAAAAAATTGAGTATGTGTTGAATAAAAATTCGTGATAATCATGTAATGCATATAATGATAATCATAATTAAATAATTATGTATATCATATCACATTATTATAAGGTCAGTGTCGTAGACAGCCTTTTATATAATGTTGTGAAATTATACCAATATAGTTAGTATAAAGTCAGGTATAGTATATCATATCACATTATTATAAGGTCAGTGTCGTAGACAGCCTTTTATATAATGTTGTGAAATTATACCAATATAGTTAGTATAAAGTCAGGTATAGTATATCATATCACATTATTATAAGATCGGTGTCGTAGACAACCTTTTATATAATAACATGAGATTATACAAATATGGTTAGTATATAAATACACAATAATATATATCATATCACGTTATTATAAGGTCAGTGTCATAGACAACCTTTTATATAATAACATGAAATTATATATTAATATAGTTAATATATATACATAATAAATATATATCACGTTATTGTTTAAAAATCTTAGAGGCTTTTATACTTGTCGTATCCCTTACCGGGAGTGTGGGATGTCGTCTTAACATCCTCCCAGGATTTATAACAAGTTTTAAAAAAAACTTATTTTTTCATAACATGATATAATATATTAATATATACACAATAAAAATATATAAACAGTAAAATAAAAATTCTTACTTGTTGAATATTTTTTGACTTCTTCTTGTATTTTGGAGCGTCGGAAAATATAGAGAACCTTCGAGCGATCGTGCTGATAACGTGTTGTGAAAAAGTAAAAATTTACGGTAAAAAGTAAAAACTCAAAAACTCAAAATTTATCAAATTCTACACTTTATAAAATTTTTCTCTCTTCACAATTGTGTTTTTCTACACAAATGGAGAGACCTATTTATAGATCTCAATTGGAGATTAGTCAAAAATTAATACATCATTAATTACATCATCACACACTAATTTTCAATATTTTACAACTCAATTTTCAACTTTCAACCTTCAACATTCAACAATAAATAATAATATATATTTATATATATTTTCAACAATATGATACATAACAACAAGTTGGTTAAATTTATTTGTTTAGGACAGCTATCAGAACCCCAACTTGCAGTGGGCAACCTGTTCGCGCGATTGATTCCTTTCAACTTTATTTCTATTAATATCGATCGTCTACCAATAATATTATGTATAATTAATGTATATTATATTTCAAAATAGTTTTGATCAAATTAAGCCAAAACGATTTCTCCCGTCCATCTTTCTTTGTATTTGTTCACATTAAATACATAGCAAATAAATAATACAAAGAGAAACCATCTGCCACTCACAGTCACAGTGCCCCCTCATTGCATCCAAAAATCGACCATTCAACTGTGTGAATTACATATATGGACAACAATAATAATGTCTTATTTTAATTTTCCTTAAACTCTATAATCTGATTTAGCAATTAGCTAGCATGCAGGGCCAGTTTCTTGGATGCCATTCAATTAATGAATACCTCCAACTCCAAGAAAATTAATAAATATCATATTCAAGAACATGAATCCACTGGAAATAACTCGAAACAATTTATATATATATATATAATAAAATAATAATGTTAATATGATCAAGAAGAGTTACGTCTGGTTGATTTCTCAGCCATCTGAGCTAACGACTGAAGATTGCATTTGACTATGGTGTCCACAAAAACTCGGGTTTCTTCTTTGGTATTACCTTCCGGCACGTCAACGACGTAGGACTCCACGACCACCGTGCCGCCGCCGTCGGCCGCCTCGCTGACGGTGGTCACGGACCGGTAGTTGGCCAGCCGGTGGTCGCCACCTACCATGCTGAAGCTGATCACGTGCCGCTCATCGTCCAGGATCTCCAACCGCTCGACGCTGCTGGCGGCGGGGAGCCCGGAGATGACGCGTATTTGGCGGAGGGTCCCCACGCCGCCGTCTCCGAGGATGACGTGGCAGCTCTTGACGAAGTGCTTGTAGGCTTGTGGGTTGTCGAAGCGGCGGACGACTGACCATACGGCCGATACTGGGGCGGAGATGCGTCGGGTGACGGCGGAGCAGCACTGGTTGGCTCCCGCGTCGTGGTCGTGGTACACGGCGACGTGGTCCGGCACCTGGGCGGCGGCGGGATGGCAGTAGGATTGTTTGCATGCGGCGGTGGTGGGGGCTTCGTTGATTCTTTGGAGTAGAAGGGAAGATTTAGGGGGATCGGAAGGCATTTTTTTGGTGGTGCGAGGGTTTTGATTGATCGATTTTGCTGGTTTTATGATCGGATCGGAAGAGGCACCAAATTAAAAGTGAATTAAATGGCCTAGAAATTAAATCAGCATTTTATTGTATTGTCTGGTAGAGAATAGATATATTTAGAAGCCATTAAAATAGGATCCACTTGATGTTTTAAAAAACAGAAAAAGAAAAAGAAAACATCCACTTGCTCCAATATCTAAAATTACGAAGCCACCCTTTTGTAGTATATATATAAAACCAATATTTTCAATTCAAATCGAAATATCAATCAATCAAGTATTTGGAACTCGTGAAGTTCTCGCCTGGCTTAAGAGTTTATTTGTTCAGAATGTGACTGTGGAATCTGATGTTGAATTTGTGGTCGATGTTTTTTTTCATAATTCTATTCAGATTCTTACTTCAATAGTATCACAATATTCCCCAAAAAACAAAAACAAAAACACACACACACACACTATCCAATGTCATATACATAATCGTATATCCAACACCTTGATACATTTTGGGCCGTGGGGTTGATGTTTTAAGTTTCAACATATAGAGTACACTATTTTAATTGGGATCATTATAAAGCTAACATATGGATAATATCGAAGTAAATGTTATGCATATGGACAAGTATATATGATGGTATTTTAATCTAAGTGACCCACAGCAATGAAAAGATGCTTACCTTTTCATGTTATTTGTAATTCAGTATCATGTTTTATATCGAGGGAGCAAGTTTTGAAAAACTTTTATAAATATATGTATATATATCGACGGCTGCATGACACTATAATTTTTGTATATTATTATTATCATCATCATCATCTTTCAAGTAGGATATATTAAAGAAAATGTAGGACATATTAGCATATAAAAATGTTTGTTTAAAATTATAGAAATATCTTTGAGATCCCGATGTATACAATTCTATTACGAAATATCAAGAAAAAACGTGTTTGTGCAGATTGTGGTGTATCTTATCATATCTCTTAGACATTGTTTAGTTTGATGTATTATTAATTTATGTATAACTTATCCCAATCAATTTTGTCTTATTTTTGTCATATTATTTATCTATTTATTAATTAATAATTTTACATCAATTAAATCAAATAAATTATAATCTATCCATCAAATCAAATAATGTATTAACTATTTTTTCTTATTTATTTTTAATTTACATTATATTACTTATTTATGGATTACTTATCCTATCACTCAAATCAAACAATGTCTGTACCAGCAAATCAAATCAAATGTTGTAGGAGAAAAAAAATCTCAGTTCTGTACTAAAAGGAAGAAAAAAATCTCACTGCCTATAAACATCCAGGTAATATACGGATAAACTCGAAACATCCTCGTTTCCACTTGTATTTTCCCGTGCGTGAATTGTATCGGACACTCTCTTCGATATGGTGATATACCTAGGGATGGAAAATAATAAATAATGTCGAAATACTGCATATGTGGTATCCAAAAAAAATCATATATATTGAAAATTTCAATACATTTTGATATTGTAACGAAATTTTCGGTATCGATATCGATATACGTTTTTAAAAAATTTGTATTTCGGTACGAACAACATTCATATTTTTTAAAAAAATTAATTAATATGCATATAATTAAGTATTAATTAAGTCGATATAGACGGTATAAATTTATGGTGAAAAACAAAAGTTTTTTAAAATAATATCGGTATAGACGATATTATTCTGAAATCGTACCGAATTTCGGTATACCGAAATTTTTCGATTTCAATAAGCACAGTATGAAATTTTTCGGTACGATATGTGGTATTTTTTAAAAAGATAGGTATACCATACCGAACCAACCCTAGATATACCATATAAATCTCAAGTTCTTTTACCAAAGTTAAAATCCTTACATCTTCATCTAGAAAAGAAGAGACCACATACACCCAAATGTTATGTTAAACTAAATTATGTTAGACGATTTTATGAACTTAATTATATCTATGACTATGAGACGTATTGATCAAGTTCATATATATAGTGAAAAATAATATTTTTAACATAAAATAATAATAATAATTTTTTATAAGTTGGATCAAGTCGAATATTCATTTCATAAAATATACTTATAAGATATCTCATACGAAGTTTTTGTGAATATTATAAATTGCATATGTAGTGGCATAGCTCGAAATTAATTTTTCACGTAATGATGCTAAGTCTATTATTTGGTCACAAAGCGGCGGCAATTTATTATAAAATTGAATGCATGAATCATGATCAACTTGGTTGAGAAGAAACGAGATCGATCGGTGGCAATTTTCATTCTAGACATTCTCCTTTGCCAATTTACACTTCTATTTCTTTCTCTTCACAAAATTTTATTAAAGGAAAATCGAGAAATATTTTTTTAAAAATTCTCTCAAATATTATATTAATATCTATATCGTTCCCACCAGTTCTTGGTGAGATGTGAGTAGTTCGAGAAGCTGTCCGAATGGCACAAAAATTAAAGGAACAACAATGGATAATTGAATACGATTTAATGACGGTTGTTAATATCTCATCACTATCTAGTCCTCTTTTGCTATTGAAAGCTGAATTAAGCACCCACAGCCAGACAAAATTAAAATTCGTATGTTACGAGCTCTTTCTAATCATTAATGCACAACACAATTAGTGCAACAAACAACTAATATCTTAAATAACAGACATTGAACAATTGATCAACACAGCAAGATAATTTGACTATGCATAAATATATATTAAATCTTAATATAAAGTATAATTGTATGTGTTTAATTGGAGTTCGAACTTTATTTAATTATATATTCTCATAAACATAAAAATAGTGCGAGGATATAAAGATTATTGGTCTATTACTTAATAATAATATAGTGTAGATCGATAGTAATGATTTCAAAAATAATAATAAATATGACTACATGAGATCTATACTCATTTTGAGCATTAACATATATGTCATTTTCCTGGTAAGGATGGGACGATTCAATTATATTAATTAGAAATAGTATTAGAAAAATTATTATTTTATCAAGAGTTTGAATGAAAGTTAACTGACATTATTAATTATATGATCTAGACCATACTATAATACGAGAGATGTTGAATCCGATATTTTGGTGATAACAAACAACAACTCATCGTATAGGAATGTGCTGCCAACCATTGTATTTCAGGAATCTACTACAACTTCTATCGGAAGCTTGTCAACCGCCTTTGCTCTCGACCGGCTGAAGTCACAAGCCTATCGACTGGCTATCAAAACCAGCAGAGGATAAATCTATCTACCGGAAGCTTGTCAACCGCCTATGTCTCTCGACCGGTTGAAGTCTCAAGCCTATCGACTGGTTATTCAAACCAGCAGAGGACAAATATCCCTACCGGTAGAATGCCAACTGCCTATCAAGATATCTCGAGACAAGAACCTGTGACAAGATGTTCTTTTCAGGATCCTTTATTAAAAGCAGAACCGGCGTATCAGAAGATTTGTTGACTCCTGCAAATCAAGACAACAGGTTGTACCAAAATGGCAAAAACACAGAATGACTGCAGATAAAGCACTCGACCGTTTATTCCAGTTTTGGACCCTGGAAGTTGTCTGCAGTGTACGATCCTCATGCAAAATCATCAATGCATTTATGAGCATTAAATGTGCATTCAATGCAGCATCAGAACGTTCAAAATAAAGACGTTGATGATTGACCTATTTAAAGGGAGGATTGCTCAAGAAGTGAATAACAACAATAACAACAAAAAAAGGAACAACAACAAGTGATACGAGACAACGAAGAGAGACATTTCAATCACTTGAATAATATCAGAAGTTCTGATCTGATATACTTGAGCACACTTACAAGATCATTCATTTTGCTGCTCAAATAAACCCTCGCCTACAGTTCACATATCTGATCGTCAAGGATCATCCTAGGGTTTCCAAGCCTCTCGACCGCTCTGCAGTTTGAGAAGCTCAATTCAACTATACTCATTGTTGAAGAGACTTGAAGCTACTCTGAAAGTTTCCACCAGTCTGATAAGAACTGAGAATCTTATCTGTGTAAATCTAGGAGTTTCGGATTAGGCATTGGATAAGTCCTAAGTCTGAAGTGGGTGTATTACAAGACGTTGTAATAACCAAAGTCTTCTAGTGAATTCCTTCCTAAGTGGAAGAAGGGGAGACGTAGAAGGATTAAGCCTTCGAACTTCCATAAAATCGTGCTTTAGCCTTTACTGCCATTTATCTTACATCCTGCTCATACATTGCTTTATAAACTTTGCATCACTAAAACCTCTGAACTAGTTCCGCACTATTTAAGTTGTTCAAAACGTTTTAGAAGTTGAGAAAACAGATTAAGTGAACTAAACCTCACTTGATCATTTTAAAGAAGAAGAAGAAAAGTTTCAGAGTGTATTCATCCCCCCTCTACCCTCTGAACCGATCCCAACAAGTGGTATCAGAGCGGGTTCCTTTCTCAACTGTTGATCTAAAGTTTTAAAATCATGACTTCTTTCAACAGAATTCCTATGTTTTCTAAAGAAGAGTATGATGATTGGAAAATTCGCATGCAGGCACATCTTGCAGCACAGGATGATGACATGCTATATGTCATAACAGACGGTCCTATCAAAATTATGAAGGTCAACCCAGCTCTAGCCGATGGTGCAGGACAAATGATTGAGAAACCAAGAGCTGAGTGGACCACTGAGGACAAAAAGAAGGCCAATCTTGACAATGTGGCCCGGGACATCCTATACAAAACACTGGACAAGAATATGTTCAGCAAAATCAAGTCATGTTCCACAGCAAAGGAGATTTGGGAGAAGCTCACTCAGCTGTGTGAAGGGAATGACCAGACAAAGGAAAACAAGCTCACCTTGGCCATTCAAAAATATGACAACGCCAAAATGAAGCCAGGGGAAACCATGGCTGAATTTGATGAACGGTTCAGTAGTATCATTTGTGATCTTATTGCTTTAGGTAAAACTTATACTAACCGTGAAATTGCTGTGAAGGTTATGAGAGCTCTGCCCAAAGAATGGGAGATCAAGACAGTGGCCATGAGAGAGTCGAAAGACTTGAGCAAGGTTGAACTGCATGATCTCTTTGCAGATCTTAAAGCCTACGAGTTCGAGCTCAACATGAGAACAGAAGATGAACCATCTACCTCTCAACCAACCAAGGCCTTAACCTCAACCGTGATACGTCCACCGGTCGAGGAAGCTCCAAAGAGATCAGCTGAACAAATCAGCAATGAAGCCATGACACTCTTTGTCAAGAAATTTGGTAAATTTATGCGTAAAAACAATTCTAATTTTAAAAATTATCATAAATCGGACCATACAAACGATGGTCCTACTTGTTTTAACTGTGGCAAGCCAGGCCATTTCATTGCAGAGTGTACCAAGCCTAAGAGCAATGATCAGAAGCAATTTTCTGAAAGAAGAAGGGGCAAGGAGGACAAGAGGACCCTTAGAAAAGGAAGAGACCAAAGGGTTCTAGTAGCAGACAAAAGCAAAAGCAAGTGGGCCGAGTCTGACTCCGACAACTCCAATACCGGAAGCTCTTCAGATGACAGCGATGATGAAAAAGTGGAATGCCTTATGGTCGACATCGAAGAAGAAGCTGAGGAGGTATTTGACTTTGGCTCACCTGAATTTACTCACAGTGATTTGGTTATTGCTTTACACGAAATGGCTAATGAATACAAAGCATTATCCAAGGAGTTCGAGGAAGTAAAGGCAAAAAGAGCCGACCTAAAAGATAAGTCAAGCGAATCAAGCTGCATGCAGCAAAAAGAGCTTGATGGTCTTAAGGTCAAGCTAAGTCTGCTGGCTACTGAGAACGACACCTTGAAAAGAGTATTCCAAGCTACCTTGATTGAGAATAAAAAACTACTTGAAACCATTAAGGCTTGGAATAAATCTTCTGTAACCATTGACAAGATTCAAGAAATCCAAAGACCGGTACATGATAAGACCGGTCTAGGGTTTGGAACAAATGAACAGTCTATGGAGTCATGTATTCAGTCAAGCCTGGACAAAGGCAATCTTAACAAAATAAGATTTGTCAGGTTCAGCACGATATATGAACACGATAAGTGCAGCTTTGACAAAAACCAGAAAGTATCTAACGAACGAAGTTCTAAGCATAGAGGGCTGGGATATGTGGATCCCCAGATCTCTAATCAAAGAGGAACTTGGATCAAACCTAAACCTAATGAAAGAAGAAAGGGAAACCAATCTAATTTCAAAAGGCCATGGAATGAGCCTAACTACTCTAAGAAAAGATGGTCAAAGGAGAAGCCTTACCAGTACTTTAATTGCAGGCCAGTTCAAAAGAGGTACAGGCTAACTGATAAAAATCAAAAAGGCAAGCAGCACACAGTAACCTCACAAGCACACACATTTACTGCCTATCGACCGCACAGATTTCTGGACACACACACGGGCAAACCTGTAAGGGTGTTCCAGGTGTGGGTCCCGAAAGGGCTAATCCGACCTGGACCCTACTAGATATGGGTACCAAAAGTTCTTCACCCTTTGCAGGTACTAAAAGTCCAAACAGGCGAGAAAACCACTTCTATCAAGGACACTACCTGGTATTTAGATAGCGGTTGTTCACGACACATGACAGGGAATCCAGAACTTCTAACAGAAGTGGTGTTGTGCAAAGGACCAAAGATCAGCTTTGGAGACAACTCCAAAGGTAAAACCATGGGTAAGGGTAAGATTATCCATGGTAACATCATTATTAAAGATGTGTTACTTGTTGACAAACTATGTTATAATTTGATAAGTATTAGTCAACTATGTGACAATGATCATTCGGTCGAGTTTCACAAACACACTTGCCTCATAAAAAATGACAAAGGTGAGACTCTTATGACCGGTGTACGAGACCTAAACACCTACAAGGTAAACTGGTCTTGCTCACATATTTCCTCACCTACTTGTCTTACTGCTCATCATGATAAACATTGGCTGTGGCATAAGCGATTAAATCATCTAAATTTTAAGTCCATTTCTAACTTGAGGAAGCATGATTTGGTTTCTGGACTGCCCGAAGGAGATTTTATAAAAGACAAAGTTTGTCCTGCTTGTCAACTAGGAAAGCAGGTGAGAGCAACTTTTAAAAATAAAGGGTGTATGTCTTCTTCCAAATGTTTAGACTTACTTCACATGGACCTATTTGGTCCTATACCAGTAAGAAGCTTAGGGGGAATGAGATATGCTCTTGTTGTTATAGATGACTTTTCTCGATTTACTTGGGTCATCTTTCTCTCTTCAAAAGATCAAACTGCACCTCACCTGATTAAGCTTTTAAACGCTTGCAAAATGAACAATCTACTGTGATAGATAGGATCAGGAGTGATAGAGGGACTGAATTTTTAAACACCACTCTTATGACTTATCTAGATGATCAGGGAATCAAGCATGAGTTGTCAGCTGCTAGATCCCCACAGCAAAATGGGGTGGCTGAAAGAAGGAACCGTACTTTAAAAGAAGCAGCCAGAACTATGATTGCTGATTCAAATGTTTCTCAAAGGCTTTGGGCAGAAGCAGTTAACACAGCTTGCTATACTCAAAACAGATCTATGATTAATAAACGATTTAACAAAACTCCATATGAGATCTGGAATGGCACAAAACCTGATATTTCATACTTCAAAATTTTTGGGTGCAAATGCTTTATCCACAACAATGGCAAAAACCATTTGACAGCCTTCGATGCCAAAGCAGACGAAGGAACTTTTATTGGTTACTCAGCCGTTAGCAGAGCTTATCGAGTGTTCAATCAAAGATCACTAACGGTCGAGGAAACCATTCATGTTGTTTTTGATGAATCTACTCTTTGTACAGAACAAACTCAAGGGAGCATAAATGATCTGAGTCATAGACTGGAAAACACAAATCTACAGGAAGAGAGTGACAGTGATCTATATCCTCCAAAGAAGGATGATCCAGCTCCCTCTACCGTTTGTGATCAAACAAGGCCAGAAGTGGATCCACCGATGGATAACGATCCTCCTGCCAATAATGATCCAGTAAACGAGGACGTTCATCAACCAATTGATGACAACCCTTTAGGGAATTATTTTAGGTGGAACAAAAATCATCCACCTGGGTTGGTCATAGGTGACCCTTCTGCTCCTCGAAAAACACGTGGTCAAATGATTAATGAATTCTTGCATGCAGCTTTCATATCTCAGGTAGAGCCCAAGAAGATAGATGAAGCCCTATCAGATGCCAGCTGGATCGAGGCAATGCAAGAAGAACTGAATCAATTCACCCGCAACAATGTTTGGCATCTAGTTCCTCGACCGGAAAATCAAAATGTGATTGGAACTAGATGGGTGTTTCGTAACAAGCTCGATGAATATGGCACTGTTGTGCGTAACAAAGCTCGACTTGTTGCTCAAGGATTTAGACAAGAAGAAGGCATAGACTTTGAGGAATCCTTCGCGCCAGTTGCAAGACTAGAAGCAATCCGCATCTTTCTTGCTTATGCAGCCTTCAAAAATTTTAAAGTTTATCAAATGGATGTGAAGTCTGCATTCCTCAATGGTCTACTTAAAGAAGAGGTGTACGTTGAACAACCACCAGGTTTTGTCAATCCTACTCATCCTCAATATATCTATAAACTTGACAAAGCTCTTTATGGATTAAAACAAGCACCACGTGCTTGGTATGACACATTACTAAAATTTTTACTGGAACATGATTTCCAAATTGGAACGGTCGATAAGACCCTATTTAAATTTGTAAAAGGTGATCATGTGTTACTAGTACAAATTTATGTTGATGACATTATATTTGGGTCAACTAACCCCAAGTTGTGCTCAAAGTTCTCTAAGCTAATGCAGGAGAAGTTTTAAATGAGCATGATGGGCGAGCTAAACTTCTTTCTTGGACTTCAAGTGAAGCAACTTGAAACTGGAATATTTATCAATCAGTCCAAGTATGCCAAGGAATTGGTAAAGAAGTTTGGAATGGAACAATGCTCAACTGCATCTACCCCCATGAGTACATCAATCAAGCTTGATAAAGATGAAGGGGGAATTCCGGTCGAGGTAACCATGTATCGAGGCCTTATTGGCTCATTGCTTTATTTGACTGCCAGTCGACCGGATATTATGTATTCAGTCTGTCTATGTGCTAGATTTCAAGCAGCACCTAAGCAATCTCATTTCATTGCTGCCAAACGAATCATTAAATATATTAAAGGAACTACTAATGTGGGTCTTTGGTATCCCAAAGATTCAAATCTTAATCTTATTGGCTATTCAGATGCAGATTATGCAGGGTGTAGAATTGATCGCAAAAGTACAAGCGGCACATGTCAATTCCTTGGAGATAGACTGATTTCGTGGTCAAGTAAGAAGCAGACATCAATTGCTACCTCGACCGCCGAAGCAGAATACCTTGCTGCTGGCAGCTGTTGTGCTCAAATACTTTGGATTCAACAGCAGCTTAAGGATTATGGAATCCGGTCGAGTGAAGCTCCAATCTACTGTGACAATACAAGTGCCATAGCCATCACTCACAATCCAGTGATGCACTCTAGGACAAAGCACATTGATGTCAGGCATCACTTTATCCGAGATCATGTCTTAAAGAAAGAAATCAAGCTGGAATACATCTCTACCGATCAGCAAGCAGCAGACATATTCACCAAGCCTCTACCGGACGCTAAGTTTTCATATTTTCGAAATATTCTTGGCTTAGTAGATCTGAGTTAGTATGCATGTTTTTAGGGAGAATGATTGCCATTATGCCATTAAAAGCTTAGCTATTACATTGCCATAAATATTGGCATATCATCCGCCTTTAACCAGTCTCTGACAGGCTTAGTACTAGCAGCCTTGTGCTTTGAACCAGTTGATATTAATTGGGCGCGGTGATTATATTCTTCAAAACTTTTTGAATTTCAAAAAATACTTTTCATGACGTCACCCTATGGCCCATAGATTCCTATATATACTGCTTTATACTCGTATATCAATCTTTCACCTTTGCTAAAAGCTTTCATATTGTATTAAACGCATCATCGAATTACTCTCTAGATTTTGCTTACTTTCTGCTCTAGTTCCTATTTACAGCTATCATGTCGATCCAGAAGACCTGCCTGGCAATCAACTTTGACTCCGTGGTTAAGGCAAACAATGCAGGAATTACAGAGGTCTTCACCATGCTTGAAGCCTCTGGACTGAAGAAATTTCTGGAATGCAGTGCCATCTGCGATTTGCCTGTTTTGAAGGAGTTCTTCACTACCGCTCAAATCGAGCATGGGACTATCAAATGCGTGATCAAGACAGAAGTCTACTCTTTCAATCAGCAGTTCTTCGCTAGCACTTTTGATCTGCCCTCCAGGGGTTTGACAAAATGCACGGATCTTCCAGACGGTAACTGCTCTTACTGGTTGAAGGAGTTCTCAACCACTGATGCTCCAATCAAACTGCCGGCCCAGAAGACATCTCTCAAAGCTCCATTCAGGCTCTTGACCAACATCGTAGCCAAGAATCTTCTGGCCAAGGCTGGTTCTTACGACAAAGTGACACTGGAGAAATTTCAATACATGGCGTGTATTGCCTCCAAGATCAACATAAACTGGTCAGACATTCTGTTCAATATTCTATGTGAAATGATCAGGGGCAAAGGGCAATCCGAGGGATTTGCTTTGCAAATCTGCCATATCTTGGGCGTCCTTGGAGTGGACTTCTCCAAAATTGAGCATCTGCATCCCACCAAATGGCTCAACAAGTCCACGATTCACAAATTCCTGAACAAAAAGGAGACTGCGGTCGACACCTTGCCCGCTACCGCAAAGATTATTGCTATCCCACAACCGCTTTTAACGGTTCCGGTCGTGGCCAAACCAGTCGACACCAAAAAGTCTGCCAAGCGCCAACTGATCATCGAATCTGACTCTGAAGACGAATCACGTGAGAATGTTCCACTGATTCAAGCTTTCAGCAAATCATCTCCTTCTCTATCCAAAGCAGCTGTGTCATCTACGCCTGCAGGCGAGAAGAAGAGGCAGCACAAGAAGCTAAAGTCTCTGTCTGGCCTTGCTCCTACCCTGCCAACGGTCGAGACCACTACCGCTGCTGCTTCTACTGCTCCTCATCCTACAAAGGGTGTGACAATCCGGGAAGGTGCCTTATCAGCTCCTAAGGTCACTCTAGCTGATCCCAAAGACAAAGGGAAAGGTGTGATGATCTACACACCCAAGCTCAACCAGCAGCTACGGTAGAACTCAATTTGATCATCTCTCACGTGCTCCGTACTGTCAAGCGTCATCTACAACGTTTTGACAAATGGCATCACTCCCGCACTCACTTGACACTCGCTCAAATATTTCCTAAATGGAAATCTCTAAACGTCATTGAGCAGAAGATGCTTCTATTTGCTGATACTGAAGATATCGTGGAGGCTTTGGGAAGAAGACAGCTCATAGACTTGAAGCTTCGAGGAAGCCTGCTATCTCTGCTAATTAATGAGCGTGTCAAGAATTTCAAATCCAAGAGTCCTACCGCTGCCGATGACTTTGTGATTTTGACTGGACTACAGGATAGTCTACGTCAAATCACTCAACTACTTCAGCACTTCCAAGCTCTCAACAATGTCAACACACCAGCTTCAGCAGCCTGTTTACAAGCTTATGTGCTGGAAGGACAAGTGATGATGAAGACCTTTCTCACTCAAGATCAGGGTGAGGAAGACGTCTATGCTTTTTCTTCTTCAGATGGGATTCTGACCGATCTCATCACTGCCGACCTCTTTCAATCATCTGCTCTAAAATCGAGTGTGGCAGCCTCTTCATCGGTCGACCCCTCCTCCACCGCAGTCCAAGCAGTCACTCAACCGGAAGTAGTTGTGATTGCTCACTCCTCTCCAGTGACGACCGCTCACTCCTCTCCCAGTCGTCCACAAGATGTTTTAGAAATGGTAGCACAAGAGATACCTGTCACCTCTGTGACAGAGGCTCCTTGCAGTAGTGCAGCAATAGTGCCCCCAATGGAGACACCAAGCACTATTGTATCACCTGCATCTCCAGTACAGCAAGTGACTGATGCTGATCAAGCACATCAACCGTCTCCATCCACTGAAAAGTTTATGGAAGATCTCATTATGGATGAACCAAGTGCTGATCCTGATACTCCACCAACCATATTGGCTGCAGTCGAGACTATTACATCTCCAACTGTACCATTATTGGAGGGTCCATCATCTAGCTCTCCAGCCAGATCACCATCACCACATCATCGTGAGTCAAGCCCGGTTTCACCAAGAAATGACCCACAAGGGCAAATGCTTCAGACTGATGATTCTTTGATTGACGCCATGGCCGCAGCTCTAGATCATACCTTGATTAATAGGCTACATGAGCTCACGCAAACGGTTAGGTCCTTCTCTCAAGATATCACTAACTCCTCCTTCTCCGTTGATAATTCACGCCAGACGATGATTCGGCATTTCGAGACCGTGTCTCGAGACCTTGCTCGTATGACCACAGAGATCACTAATCATCATCGCACTCAAATCAACACGCTCTCTACCGTCTCTGAACAAGTTGTCCGATCCGAAAATCGCCTTCACAAGCAGTTGAATGATCGGATGGACACTATGCAAGCTACTCTACTTGCTCAACTCGATGCAAAGATTGACAATATGCAATCCTGCCTTGGCACTCAACTCACTGAGATCATCGTTCGACTCAACCAAGGTGATGCCAAAAAGGGGGAAGAAGAGCAACGTAGAGCAGCAGAGGCAAGAAGACGAGAAGAAGAGTCCAGAAGAAAGGAAGAAGCCGACAGAAGAAGAAGAGAAGGCGACAGGTCAGGCGATAGGTCGGGAGGAGCCAGTTGGTTCAAAAGATGAACAATCTTCACTTATCTCAGCTGCATCTCATTTTTGACTTTCTTCTGTAGGTGTAATAAAAATGTTTATTGTACTTAATGAAATTCATTCTCTCAATGAAGTTCATTGTACTGCTTTCATATTGTTCTTGGGGCACTTAAGTTTTGTCATCACCAAAAAGGGGGAAATTGTTGAATCCGATATTTTGGTGATAACAAACAACAACTCATCGTATAGGAATGTGCTGCCAACCATTGTATTTCAGGAATCTACTACAACTTCTACCGGAAGCTTGTCAACCGCCTTTGCTCTCGACCGGCTGAAGTCACAAGCCTATCGACTGGCTATCAAAACCAGCAGAGGATAAATCTATCTACCGGAAGCTTGTCAACCGCCTATGTCTCTCGACCGGTTGAAGTCTCAAGCCTATCGACTGGTTATTCAAACCAGCAGAGGACAAATATCCCTACCGGTAGAATGCCAACTGCCTATCAAGATATCTCGAGACAAGAACCTGTGACAAGATGTTCTTTGCAGGATCCTTTATTAAAAGCAGAACCGGCGTATCAGAAGATTTGTTGACTCCTGCAAATCAAGACAACAGGTTGTACCAAAATGGCAAAAACACAGAATGACTGCAGATAAAGCACTCGACCGTTTATTCCAGTTTTGGACCCTGGAAGTTGTCTGCAGTGTACGATCCTCATGCAGAATCATCAATGCATTTATGAGCATTAAATGTGCATTCAATGCAGCATCAGAACGTTCAAAATAAAGACGTTGATGATTGACCTATTTAAAGGGAGGATTGCTCAAGAAGTGAATAACAACAATAACAACAAAAAAAGGAACAACAACAAGTGATACGAGACAACGAAGAGAGACATTTCAATCACTTGAATAATATCAGAAGTCCTGATCTGATATACTTGAGCACACTTACAAGATCATTCATTTTGCTGCTCAAATAAACCCTCGCCTACAGTTCACATATCTGATCGTCAAGGATCATCCTAGGGTTTCCAAGCCTCTCGACCGCTCTGCAGTTTGAGAAGCTCAATTCAACTATACTCATTGTTGAAGAGACTTGAAGCTACTCTGAAAGCTTCCACCAGTCTGATAAGAACTGAGAATCTTATCTGTGTAAATCTAGGAGTTTCGGATTAGGTATTGGATAAGTCCTAAGTCTGAAGTGGGTGTATTACAAGACGTTGTAATAACCAAAGTCTTCTAGTGAATTCCTTCCTAAGTGGAAGAAGGGGAGACGTAGAAGGATTAAGCCTTCGAACTTCTATAAAATCGTGCTTTAGCCTTTACTGCCATTTATCTTACATCCTGCTCATACATTGCTTTATAAACTTTGCATCACTAAAACCTCTGAACTAGTTCCGCACTATTTAAGTTGTTCAAAACGTTTTAGAAGTTGAGAAAACAGATTAAGTGAACTAAACCTCACTTGATCATTTTAAAGAAGAAGAAGAAAAGTTTCAGAGTGTATTCACCCCCCCCTCTACCCTCTGAACCGATCCCAACAAGAGATATTATAAATACATCTTAATTTAATAAAAATATATAATAAAAACCTTTTTAGAAAATTTTTTGTTTAACATTACAATCATATTTCAACAAAATACTTCTTATCTTTATCTTTATGTGTATCTTTGAATTTTTAAATGATGATAATACCTTTAACACACCAAAATATTACCACCAGCTATTTTAAATTTTTTTTAAAACTTTAATACGATGCTAGATGTTTCATAAGAAAACATTATTTAATATCAAAAAATTTTAATGTACACAAGTATTTATTTAATATCAAAAAATTTTAATGTACACAAGCATTGCGTGCAAGTAGAGCCGTCAATGTGAGTTAGGCTCGCCTAGTCGGCCCGTCCTGCCACACAATTTAAATGGATTAAGTTCAAATTTTTTCAACCTAACTAAAGGTGGGCTAACCCTTTGAGGCCCGTGACCCATGTGGGTTAGCCTGTCGTGGGTCTGGAGAATTATTAATTTTTTTATTTTTATTGTGATATATATATTTTTTTAATGAAGGTTGTGAATTTTTTTTGTATTAATTACTTTATATAAAAAACTTATACTTATGAAATCAATAATTTAACATTTTATTAGGGGAGTGTTATTCACACTCCATTTTTTTGTTAAATAGACTCCATTTTTAATTTTTGTACATTAGTTGATAATTGTACCCTTTATTTGATTGCACTTATTTTTAATAAATAATCATTAATAGTCTTAATTCCTAAACGGTTACCCAAAGTATTAACTATTCAAAATTATCGTGTAATTTTTATATATTCTTAAATAAATAAAAACTCAAAATAAAAATTAAAAGTATGATTTACTTAACTAATCATGGGTTTTTTTAATTTTAATTGACATATTATTTTATTTATTTATGATTATTTAAAATAAGTAATGTTGCTTAGATTCCATTGTTTTAATATTTTAATCAATCGTAATATCTTATAAATGATATATTGCTAATAAAAATTTAAAATAATATATCATTGATAAAATTTATAGTTGAAATATTTTTCAAATAACACTCTTCATTAAAAAAAAATAATAGACATATATATATATATATAATAATTTAATATTTATTATTTATTGATATAAAATTGATAGAGTGAAAATAATAAATTATGTTATAAATATAACGTTGATAATCATTTGATAGATTTATTAAATATTATAAAAAAATAATATACATGCATTATTATTTTTAATCTCAAATTGTAACATAATTTTTATTTTCTAAGTTTTAAATTTTAATAAGTTTTTGGTAAATTAAAATGTTTTATATCTCAATATTTAATATATTTTTTATGATTTTATGGTTACTGATATTTTGTGCCATATTAAAATTTGCTATAAAATATGTATAATATCATAGATTAACATATTTTTTATATTCTATATTTTATTTAGGTATGATAAAAACTTTTGATAATTTTGTAAAATATTTTATTTTATTTGTTAATGTACAAAAATATTGTATTTGAGTGATTTTTTGAAAGTAAATAAAAAATTTAAAATATAAGAAAAGTTAGTTTAAGGGCAAATTTGTCTAATTATAAATTGCTTATAGAAGGTGTGGTGTGATCAACATTTTTTGGAATGTAAATAACACTCTCCTTTTATTAATATGTTTAGTATTTATTTATTTATTTATAATTAATTATAATAATTTCTATTTTTTTATTTGAAGTAAGCCAATCTGCGGGCTGGCCCGCCTAACTCGCAACCCAGCTTGAATTGGATTGAGTTGAAGAATTTTAGCCCATGGGGATGGTGGGCCAGTCCACCCTCAACCTGCCAAACAGTGAGTTTTTGATGAATTGACCCGATTCACAATGGATTGACCCGATAGCTCTACATGCAAGTGATGCTAATCTATATTACTATGTAATACGTGCCAACACCTTAGATAATTATGTTGATTATTTAATTGATAGACAAAAATATCATTTCTTTCATTTAATAAATTTTTCTATAAGAATTTATTTTAGTAAATTTTGAAAATAAATAAATGATTTATTGATGATAATCAATAACTCAAAAATGTACAAAAAATATTTAATTTCGTTAAAAATATATTGTGCGCGCGAATTCAGACGTGCACGACTGTAGGGTGTAAACGAACCGAATTGAGCTGAATAATAGTAAAAAAAAATTAAGGCTCGAATTCGGTTCGAATTAAGTATATTCGAATTCGAGCTCGATTCTAAGCTCAAAAATTTCAAATATTTTGGCTCGAGCTCAGCTCGAAATGAAGTTCGAGTTTGGCTCGAAATATTTGAACATATTCGTGAACTATTTGAACTATTGCTCAGATATTATGGCTCGAAAACGCTCGAAATATCCGAAAAGATTCGAAATATATATATATTTATTATTTAATTATATTATATTAATAAAATATTAAGACTAGCGAACTATTCAAAAACTATCGAACAAAATAATTTTGGCTTGAGCTCGACTTGAAAAAAGTTCGATGATGTTCGGGTTCGACTCAAGCTCGATAAATTCGAATGCAAATCAAATACTTAAATCGGCTCGAAAAACTCGTGAACGAACTCTACTCATTTACACAACCGACACGAGGGAGAGGGAGGACTAATATGGTATAACTGGAGGACTAATAAGTATTAACTCCTCCGGAAGGACTTGGATAGTAACGTGTGTGAATACTGAATATTCGTAGAGACTTCAGAGGGTGTGAAGATCTTAGAAAAGTCGGGTCGATCCTCTTTCTCGCTTTGAAATTAGGGCTCCGGGGGACTTTATCTTCGATTTTCGAGGGTATCTGTAGTTTCACTCGACGGATTGTTTTATTGGTGGTAGTAAATGGATCAAATTTTGAATAAGGTGGGGGCTTACTGGTTGGGTCAAAAGGCCAACAAGGAGATTGGCTCAGTTGGCGATGATATCAACGTAAGACTTTGGATTATTGTTTTCAACTTTTGTTGTTTCTTTGAATTTACGGATTTTCACTTTCATTTCTCACCTGTCTGCTGAAATTTGGTTTGTTTGGCTGTTGCGTGTGCTGTATTTGATGGGGTTTGATTTAGAAATCTTGTCGCAGATTTAAGATGTGGATTTTCTAGTGCTGTGCAGTTGAAGTTTTAGCTGAAATTCTGCCTTTTTGGGATCTTGTTAGTTTTGGGAAGCTAATAATTGGTTTGGATAATATTGAGTGTTGTAATTGTGATAATAGGTATACGTTGATTATGATCTTGCGAATTTCAGACAATTATTTATATCAGCGTCGTTGCGATGTTTGTATGATTATCGCTTACTTTCCCAAAGCATTGGCTTTTTGGACGAGCGAATAATTTGTCAGTCGTGTGAAAATTTACTTATGTCTTCTGTTTGCTTATTGGTTATCTATGGGTTGACTGATATCAAGGAATTGCTCTTTTCTTAAATTGCACCTCTTCAATTGAGAAGAATTATGGCAATGTTTTTTGGTCTCAACTTTGCTGTGCTTCTCAGTGAAGCAAATGAAGTATGGGTTCAGATTTCTTCAGTCTTTTCTCTGAAATGTGAATTCAAATTTGAATGATTAAAGAAGTTTACTCATGAAATATAATCTTTAATATACTAATGTTGGCTGAAAGTTCATCTCTTCTAATAGAAGCAGTTGCGCTGAAAATTTTATTCGAGGAGACTTTTTTGTTGTTAATTGATATGTATTTTGACTGAGTTTTTTTCTGGCATATAATAAAAATCACAAGGAGCTGTGGAAAATTCTTCAATGCAAGTAATTTTTTTTTTGAAACTTGTGGAAGACACTGAATTATAAAGCTAGTAGCTTGAAATGGAAACTGTGTTATTGCCATTACCTCAAGTTTCCCACAATAGTTTTACTGTCTCATGGTTATATATCTTTAATCTCCTTTCTTGTTTCCGTCTTTCCGAGCTATATGCAATGAACATAACATTTAATGACTCAGTTCTTCGAAGAACTCTATGGACTTTCATTGTATGTCTTTCATTGTATGTTCTACTGTAATCACAATTCTTTTGGCGATTGAATTTCTTTGAATTTACTTTTAATGAGTAAGATGTCATCTGCATTTAGGCTTCGCACTAACCTTTGTTTTATTTTGTCAGTCGTTCTCAAGCAGTATTGAAGGGGGAGCCAAGTGGTTGGTTAACAAGATGAAAGGTTTATGTTTGTCTTCCTAAGTTGCTTTGGTGTTCCTACTTTCAATTTTTCTTTGAATATGAATGAAGGAGTTTACCCGCCTTTTCTGTATTAAGTTTTTTCTGGAAGCTTAAAACAGCTTGACGTCTGTTGTGATGGCTATATACTCAAGCATCATTAGCATGAGTTATTTTCTTTTAGATGCTTGCATCTGTTCCTGGCCTAGTGGAATTCCTACTAAAACCATTTTCTAATAATAATGCCTCCTTGAAATATCGGTCTCTTCAAGACAACAGGCGCAAAAGTCAATCTTCTAGATCTCATTCCCCGTTTAAATAATGAACATGGCCTTCCCCTTATCAACAAAGTTGATGTAGAACAAATTCGTAAAAGCAGCGGTGGAAATGAATCAAGTCGATTGAATGGCTGCTATAGAATTTCTCAAATGTATTTTTTTACTGGTGACAGAAAAAGGAGAATTAAAATTTTATCGGTTTTGTACCATTGCGTTTGTTTGTTACAAAAGTGTTGTGCTTTGATCACTCAGTATGTGGCTCCCTTGAAGTTATCCTGTGCTTGTTTTAATTGAGTAGATAATGAATCTGTAACTTTTCTGAACCAGGAAAAATGCAAAAGCCATTGCCAGAGCTCCTCAAAGAATATGACCTTGCAATAGGCATCTTCCCACGCGACTCCACCCATTATGAGTTCAACGAGGAGACCAGAAAGATTACTGTTTACATTCCATCGGTCTGTGAAGTGGGTTACAGAGATTCATCTGTGCTGCGATTCTCAACCATCGTAACCGGTTATTTGGAGAAAGGCAAGTTATCAGATATTGATGGAATCAAAACTAAAGTGATGGTGTGGGTCAAAGTGACATGCATTTCATCTCAGAATTCGAAGCTCTATTTCACAGCTGGCATGAAGAAATCTCGGAGCAGAGAAGCGTATGAGGTTCTTAGAGATGGTATAAGCGTAGAAAAATTCTAAGATGGTTATCTGATGTAATGCCTAGTTTGAATCCTTACTGTTATTATTATTATTATTTTTGTTGCATATGCTCTCTCCGCAGATGATTTTATTATTAGTTCTTTTGTCATTATTTTCAGAGTCAAATTCCGCTAGCACAAAAAAATATCTTCTTCCATATAGTCAAGGAAACCTTCTCAGCATTTTTCGATGTAGCATAGAATGTACAGGTTCGATATATAAACCAATCGCAAATACAAAGACATCGAGCTGCCCTTGATTGTCAAAATATTTGTCACAAGTTTAAACACCAACTTTTCTTACAGTACCCAAAACTAATAAAAAAGAATTTGAAAACTTGGAAACAAAAACTATACACAATATAAAAGAGGCAGGATAAATCAGAAAGAACGTAGCGAAAACAAATTGAAATCTTGATCAAATGGAATTAACCATCACAATCGTTTACTTTCATCATTTTATCCTTTCACAAAAATACTTTAAACCCACCAAAACTGATTTAAAAGTGTAGTAATAAACATCGGTGTTGATTAATTCTACAAATCTAATTAAAAAATATTCAAAAAATCGAGAGTTTTTCAACCTGATTTATGTGTTAATCCTGGTTGCCCGATCAAAACGCAACCCAACAGAAATCAAATTGAAGAAAAAACAAATAACAGGAAGATTAAAAAAAATTAAATTTCTGGGGGGAAATATGGATCTCAGACATCCAAGGAAGGATAAAGCAGCATAGGCTCTCAAGCCTGGCGAAGGCGAGAGCCCTTAGGCGGCCACTGCGAATGTTTTGAGAAACAAGCCTTTCCATTTGCATCATAGATCCAAATTGAATTGAAAACAAACTAAGAAACTCGAAACTAAAATAAAAGAATTCAAGAAAAACATAATGACAGAGAAAAAAGCACAAAGCTGGTGCGTACAAGGCGCGGCTGGAGGCTGGTGATGAGAAGGGAGTGGTGAAGGCCCCAATTTATAGAGGGACTAATGTAAGAAATTAGGGTTAGGGTTAGGGTTAGGGCTAGGGTTTGCACGATCTGACGGCGGAGAATTTTGACTCCGGTGTCATTAAACAATTTACAAAGGAAGGTAGGTTTTTTTGCTATTTTAAAGAATATTTTTTACCAAAATAACAAACTTTTTTTTTAAAATTAAAATTTTTTGTTATATACTTGAGGTTTGAGATCCGCATCCATTAAAATTAAGATTCTTTTTCTTTTTATATATATATATATATATATATATATAGAGTTTTGTTATGCTGCCCACCTCCCGTGTCCACCTTCATGCCCACCTATGAGGTGTCAATCATCCATTGGATGAACCATTTGTATATGATTCATCTCATTCATTGGATGATTGCCACATCATAGGTGGGCATGGAGGTAGACACGGAAGGTGGGCAACATAGCAAAACTTATATATATATATATATATAATCTTGACAAATATAATCGGGTGACATATCTTTAAATAATAAAACAGAAAATATTTTTTGAAAGGAATATTAATAAATCGTATAAATTAAATTATTAATAATAGTAGTAATAATGTTTAGACTTTCAAACTAATAAAAATAGAAATAATAATATTGTCAAAATTAAGGATGAACAAAACTTCGGAGAAAATGAACCGAATTGTTTGATTAATTGAAAAACCCAGTTTTATTACTTCAAAAAGAAAAAGAAAGCAGTTATATTCGTAAATTAATTTAAACTAGCGACGAAACATACGCGTTGCGTATGTAAAATATTATATACAAATATAATGTATTGTATATTGAATAATTTGTTAATTTTAAAGTGCTTGTTTATTTATTTTTATTTTTTTTTTCAAATATAAAAAAAATTAGTTGAAATTCAGTTTTAGATTGATGGAAATATATATGATAAAAAAAAAAGGTGATGTGAGCAACTGAAAGAAAAGGTAGGATAAGTATGTTGGAGAGAGGGTGTAGAGATAAAAAAAAAAAATTTGAAGAAAACAGACCATGAGATCAAAAATAATTAAAATAAGCTACGCTCATTTAATAAAATAGTAAAAATTGGTTTACTTGCTATTACTTTTACAAAATATCGATTAAATCGAATAAAACGAGTTGCTAAGTACAATTCAATATTTATTAGGATTTTTTCAAAATATAATTCTAATGCTTTCAACTTTTCGTGAAAATTAAATTGGAGTTGAATAAACCGAAAATAATGAATCCACGATAATTCAAAATTATTTGATTTTAGCAAAATCTTTAAAAAAAATTTAATAAATATCTTCGAAACCGAATTTTTTTTAAAAAAAAAAAACCCCTAAAATTTGAATTAAAATGACGTTTTGAATTAAATCCGCTTTACTGATATGATTAGGGTTGTGATATCGAATAAAAATATCTTTTTGAAATACCATACCAAAATTTTTTCGATATATTTTTTAGGTATATCGATTTTTTTTCGATATCTATATAGTATGAGTATGAATTTTTTCTATACAAAAATTTCAAATTTTCGATATCAGTACCGGTATGAATTTTTTTCATACCAATATTTTTTATACGATATACCAAAAATACGAAAACCTGGGGTAACCCACCCCTAGATATGATATTTTGAAATTTTTCATCCCAAATTATAGTAACATTATTAATTATTTTATTAAATTTTTAATTTTAAAATCGTTTGTACTATTATGAATAATTTATTTCATATGATGTATATAATATAAAAAAACAATTATATTATAGTAAACAAAAACTATAAAAGAAACTACCATCTTATGAGAAAACTCAAGGGGGTTAGAAAGTTGAAACCCCTGCCCCTTAAAATAAACACATCCGAAAAGGGGGGTCTCAAACCTTCGGAGGAGTTGTGGTCAAAATACCAACTATTGTTGCTTCCATCCACATAAAGTGTTAGGCATTTAAGAGTGATTATAAATCTTTTCTTAACAAATTTAAACATAATCTAGTCACTCTCAAAATTCGCACAAAACTCCAACATAGAGATCCAACCAATCCAAGCAACAAAAGTTTTCAAAGTGAAGATAAATATGTCAAAACTCAAAGGGAACTTAAAAATTCTTGAAAGGAAATGTAGTAGCACAAATGAAGACATCAGCATGTATAGGTCCCGCCAGTGAAACAAAACTACCTTAAAAGGCTCCCATAAAGATTTCTAAGCTGTTGCTGCAGACTGAGCATTGATCCTCTTCCTGGCCTCCTCAATGATAGACAACTTGATACCTTTGCCCTTTGGAAGAGAAGCCCAAGGCTTTGTCCCCTTCCCGATTGTGAAAACATTGCCCAATCTGGTAGCAAACTCATGCCCAGTAGCATCTTGAACGTGAATAGTCTCAAAACTTCCCTTGTGCTTCTCACGGTTCTTGATCACTCCAACACGTCCTCTGTTCCTACCACCAGTCACCATCACGACGTTCCCTACATCAAACTTGATGAAATCAACAATTTTGCAGGTCTCAAGGTCAAGTTTGATGGTGTCGTTAGCCTTGATCAGTGGATCAGGATAACGAATCGTCCTTCCATCGTATGTATTGAGGTAAGGAATGCCTTTGTTCCCAAACTGAACTGAACGAACTTTACAAAGCTTAAACTGCAGGGTGCAAAAACAAAAAATCCATGTCAAACTGAAATAATTGAGGACTTGTATCAAAACATTTGTTTGTGTTTCATCTGACCATCAAATTAATACCGAAACTACAAAATAAACTTCCAACCAAGTAATAAAAAATATTTCATCTAGTTTTTGTTTCTGCAGTTGTATAACATCATCTCTACAATCTTTTATGAGTCCAAATTTGGGGGCCAAGCCTGGAATGAGCTTAAGATTAAATTCCCTCAGTAAATAGAAAAAAAATCAATAATATATCAAATGAACAATCATTTAAAACTAAGGAAAAAGAGAATGACCTTGGCCTCCTCATCCCGTATAGAGTGAAGACGGAATCGACCCTTGGTGTCATACAGCAAGCGAAAATTTTCATTGGTCTTTGGAATAGAGACAACATCTAGAGAAAGGGATGAGAAAATTAAGCATTAATTAATCAACATATCCAGAAAAAGCAAAAACAGTCAAGGTATAAGTCTAGACAAATATATATACATTTCAGAGGTGAAAACACTTTTCTTTACAAACAGAAATAGAGCATACATGGTTGGTGAATAGTAATTTCTAATATGCCTGTTTTACATAATCCCCAGACATCACTGGTTGGAACACATAGGCCACTCAAATATTTAAATTGCAGTACGGAGTGCATACCCATGAACCCAGAAGGATACGTCTTATCTGTCCTGACCTTCCCATCGACGAGCACATGGCGTTGCATCAAAATAGAAATGACCTCACGATAAGTGAGAGCATATTTTAGTCTATTCCGTAAGATAAGAATCAAGGGCAAGCATTCTCTAGATTTGTGCGGTCCAGATGATGGTTTAGGCGCCTGAGTATATATGCATAAATTAAAATCAACCATAAACATACTGGGACAAAAAAAAGGACACAAAGTAAAAATCAAGAAGCAAATGAGGACAAGTAACTTACAAAAGCACCACCAAGCTTATCCAACATCCAATGTTTTGGGGCATTGAGCCTCTTCAAGTGTTTCTTCAAACCTCTGGCCTGTAATTAATTGAATAGCAATAATATAACACACTCATTAACAATGCCACATATGGAAAATATTTCCGACTTCAATCAATTAATCAATTTTACATTTTTAATATCACATACAAGTAGAGGAAAGCAACAAAGATGTGCTTCATTTCAGTGGAACAATGGGTAAGGAAAAGTTACAGGTAGACCATTTCATTTATTTACATAAAAATGGCCGGAATTTTTTTTTCGACCATTCTATTTAACCTCATCATAATGAAGAAAGTCGATACATCTTCCAATAACAAATTAGATAATTCATTTTACTACTAACATCAGTGTTACAGTTGAATGTATTGCCGTTCTTCTACGACTCACAAGAGATACAATTTCGTCCTATATTTAAATGGCCACGATAATTCCTAAGACATACAAAGTCATTCCATGCGTTAAGCCTCCAAGTTTTCCAGTTGCACGATAAACCTTACATAAACAAATTTCAAAACAACGAAAGAAAGCACGAAGGAGAATCCTAGATCTACAACGGAGAACTGAAATTCCGTAAATCACAGTCCAAAAATGCGTCTTTAACCGAATTACTAATAATCTCAGCTCAAAGAAAGCACAAGGTATGTAATAATCAAGACATAAAATCATTCTCACACACAAGTTAACACACAATTTGCTGAAAATACGAAAAATAATCGTTTATATCACTGACCATCTTCTCGTTGGTGGCTGAAACAACCTGCCGCGCCGCCGGGCTCTTCTAGCTTCAATCCTCTTCCGACTGCTGTGAAGGCTCCATCTTATAAAACCTAGTTCTCTTTATAAATGTGGGCCGAAGCCTTGTTCGGGGGGTGCTTTTGGAATTTCAGAATTCTAGTCGGGTTTTGGGATCCGATCAGACCCGATACAGTATTCGGACTTGGATACCAGGCAAGATATCATTCAGAAATAATTTGAGATATATATCTTTTTGTATTCAGTTTTATATATATATATATTTGATGAAAATTTATTATAAAAATATTTTAAAATATAATATTTAATCAGCTTATTACCATTTACTTGAGTATCTTTTATTTAATTTATTTCCGTCGATTATGAATTTAAAAATGACACACCAATTATATTAAAAAATATTATCTTCTAAAAAAAATGATTACCAATTTTTCTTCAAAATTTACTAAGATCCATGGTCACTTTTTCCAGAGGTTACAAATATTACTTCATTTGTGGTTTTATTTTCGTTTTATATTTTTTTACACTCGACCAGATTCCAAAATTCACCAATTTGTTATCCAAAGCTATAAAATTCATTTAGAACAAGTACGTAATTCGACTCATTTTTCCATACCGATGCATAGTTTCTAATTATTATTGCTTTGATGGACTTGGATTTGAAATACGTTTGACAAATATTTTTGTTGAGTGGACCTATAGAATAATTCTCAACGTAGTAACTCTATTTTTAAGGACTTTTAATAAAAATCCCATTGCTACGCTTTGATATTGAGAGTAAAATATGGAAACATAGGAATTGAAATAAATTACAAACAAACATACAACTGCTTATATTTATGTAATACATGATACATTCCACTGCCTTGAAAAAAAACATGGCAGCTAGCTCACTCATGAACTACTGAATGAATCAAGATCGAAGCCTCGTCATCCGGTGGAGCTGCCACCGCAATCTCCGGCGTCAGCAAGTGAGAGATGAGACCGTCAACTAAACCACCGCCGCCGCCGCCTTCTTCTTCTTCTTCTTCTTCTTCCGACGGGGTTTTTTCATTTTCTAGTTCAAGCTTCCCATCTTTTAGTTCATCCTCTTGGCTGTCATTTTTGGCAACAAAAGCAGAAATCAAGTCGCTTATCACCCCACTAGCATGATATTGCTGATCTTGTTCTTCGTCCTCGAGTAGATGCAGTAGATCTTCAACCCCAGCTTCCATTCTTTGATTAACATATGATATGTAATATAGTTGTTCAGTTCATGTGTGGAAGGCATGCACTATATATATATATTACACAGACGGCGGAGAATATGGTCTTTAATTCACAGAGTTCCACGTAGCTGCATGTTGTTTTATCTTTATTTCGTTTCACCCAATCACCTGCATACATCTGACTGCCTCTGGCATCGATGAAAATGTCTCAAAGGTCGGTTACTTTGTAATTTTATTATTATTATTACATATATACAAAAAAAAAAAAAAAGATAGATAAAGTGCAAACGAATCGAATTCAGCCGAATAGTGGTAAAATTTTAAGACTCGAATTCGGCTTGATAAGAGTATATTCGAGTTCGATAATTTCAAATATTTTGGCTCGAGCTCGGCTCGAAATGAAGTTCGAGTTCGAGTTCGGCTCGAAATATTCGAACCTATTCGTGAACTATTCGGATATTATGGTTCGAAAAGCTCGAAATGTTCGAAAAAGTTCAAAATGTATATATATATTATATAATTATATTATATTAATTAAATATTAAGGCTCACGAACTATTCGCGAACTATCGAACAGAATAATTTCGGCTCGAAAAAAAGTTCGAGCATGTTCGAATTCGGCTCGAGTTCGATAAGCTCGAATACGAATCAAATATTTATCGAGCGGGCTCGTAAAGCTCACGAACAGGTTCGGTTCGTTTGCACCCCTAAAACCGACGACCACTAGAACTTTTAATTATTGGCATTTTTTCAAACAAGCCAATATGTGATATCGATGCTTGGCTAATTCTGTGAGAAATAAATTAAAGGACGAGAGTGCAACTACAAATATATGCGTATGGTTCCCATTCTTGAAAACTGGATTATGATAAAATAAGACAGAATATCTCTTCAACAGATGCTACACCAGGCTCAAGCGAAAAAGCGTAGACAAATTTATTAGTTCTTCACAGGGAACCACAAGTTTCAAATGCAGTCAGCTTCTCTGGATCAAAAGTCGAACTTTTCGACCAGTTTCTTATTTCTCTCAACAATATCTTAGATTTCGAGTAAAAGAATTCATGGAGAATGGTAGATGCATCGACCATAAAATTCAAAACATTGGAAATTAATGTCATTCTCAAGCTGCAGGCCTGATCATCCAGGCATGTAAATAGCTCCGGCCAAAACTAATTCCATGACCAATAAATACCTTTTCCAATACAAACTCGAAGAACACAGAAACAGCCCATCTGAATTAAGTTGCCAATCCAAGAAATGTTGTGTAAAATAATGGACAGAGATGCTCCTCTCATCCATATTTGACCACAAGTAAAACACGTCTGGAAAATTTTTGAACACCAAATATTGAAGTATCTTGGGGCCGGGGTTCATTTGGCGTGAAACTAATAACATAGTAAAAATTCCAACGCTAGCTATGCAATATGCAAATTAATACAATGCAAACAAAATGGTGGAAGTACACGAGATTTTGCAAGAGAATTGCTGAGCTTTAGGATGATCTTGTTCAAGTTTCCTGATGATACTCTTCCTCTGCTCTTCAACGGAGACTTGCCCACACATTCTATTTGAAACACAAAGACGGCCATTCACGAATTGTTGGCCATAATCTTGGATTGGAATTTATACCTAAAGACATCAAAGACTTATCTAATTAAGCGTCATCCTTAGCATCTGGTTCAAGTTGCTGTTTCTCTTCCAACTCTTTCTGCAGTCAAACTTTTCTACCCATTGCATTTTTTTGTTCCCTTTTTGTGTTTTACCTACAATAACTCACTGATATTGTGATTTTCAACTACTTCATCCAGTGTAAGTCACCACATGTCTTGCATCTGATTTAATCCGTTTCGCTATTATGAAATAAAATCTTGTAAACAATTAAATTTAAATGAACTATTACAATAATTATACGTACCTTAAATACATTAGTCAGTTCTTTGGGATATAACCGGACGATGGTCCACAGGTACATTAATTTCAGTGGACCATGCAAGAAAAATAAATGAAAAAGACATTGTTCTTTTGCATTTAAACAAACTGAGCAAAAATACAACAATTCTCACAGAAGTGCACGCATGTATCAGTTGTCTTAACTCTTAAACAACTGTTGTATGGTATAGAGCTGTACAACTACAATCAAACTATGTTGCGCAGAAATATAATGAATCAACCATTCTTCCTTGGCCTCCGTTGAAGATTCCATTCATTATTCTCGCCAGCTGAATCATCTCCCAACAGGTTCTGCACACCAACCCGTCTTGGTTCATTCGCCACAGAAAAAATGAAAACATAAAAAATGTCGCATGTTCACGACCCTACGTACATTGGAAATCACATTTTTAACAGCACAAGAGAGAAACAAGAATCAAAATTGTCTATTTTTCCCTCTGACCGTTTTGGTCTTGCTCGGGGGCACGCTCTTGTGCTTTTCGATAAAGTTCAACTGTATCTGAATGGTTAGGATCGAGACAAAGAGCTGCCTCACAGTCTTGGAGGGTGGATGCAACATCGCCCATTGAATCGTGGAATGCTGCACGAAGATGAAGTAGTTGTAGGTCCAGCTTGAATGCTATGGCTTTGGTGAGCTCTGCAATTGCATCTGCTTCCTTGTGGTCATCCATGTAAACTGAAAACAACTACTCCATGCTTAGTAACATCATAAAGCAGTAGATCAAAGGGCAAACTTAGCTGGGGTTGAATACATATGATTGAATATTTCTCCGCAGAGTACGTTAGGCTGCCTCACACAATGGCAAAGGGACACTGGTCTTAAGCATCTAACTTGGCTAAAGAGGGGAAACAATCCCATGGAACATGTCTAATATTGTTTAGGATGCAAACCACCGAGAACTTACCTGCAGCACGATATCGATATGGATACGTTCTTAACGGATCGAGTCGTGTTGCCATGCCAAGATCACTTTTGGCCATCTCTCGATCACAGTATTCTGAACGTTTCTCATATGCCGATGCATTGCATTGCACCTTTTCAATTAACTTTGTCATCTCATCATACGCAGCTTTACGCTGATTTTTGAGATGGTAGACACGTGCCAAACCTTGATGTGCTCTTGTATGTTTAATGTTCAACGCATTCATGTAGCAATCGACAGCATGGTCTAGCTTATCAACATCTACGTAAACGCTTGCCAGATTACTTAAAGCCTGCACAGTATAAACATTAGGTTGCTGGTATTTTTGCCTGCTAAAATGACAACAATTTCGTCTAGTGGAAGAGAATACTTACTTGACCTTTCCTGAGGCCATCAGATGGGCACCTGAGAGCTTCTTCAAGAAGCTCGATGACATAGAATGACGATTTTGAATCTGTCGTGGTTTCAGACAGTACATATGCTTTAAGGAAAAAGGCTTCGAATGATCTCTGAATAGCGATGGATTCTTCAGCTTTTGCTATGGCCTCTGCACGATAACCAGTGTCGTATAAAACCCAACCTTCATACACAAGTCTTTCATTCTCAGACATTGCGTGATTTCGGGCCATTCTGAGACTTCTCATCGCCGCCTTGTGGCAATTTAATCTATAATAATATAAGTTACTTTTTCAGCGAATCAGTAATAGAAAGAGAGACATTAAATTAAACCTCAGAAAAATCTGATGGAAAGGAACTACATAGTGAAAAATCACATTCTCATAAAGAAATAAAGATGAACATCTAATCATAAATTTCCATATAAGTATTCTGCGATACATGCTTATGAGCCTAAAGGATCGAGCTTCAGGTAAATAAAACGAATTCATTTCATATACAAACAGTTACCGCAAGAGAAGGAGAGATTGGCGAAATCGTAAAAGGCTCTTTCCCGGGTCATTGGCCAGCATTTGGTGAACAACAGCTAGAGAACCAATATCATCTACTGAAGACCATCTATCGTAAAGTTGCATCCAGCAATCAGCTTGGCTCCACTGCTGCACATGATGGCATAAAAGTTCGACCAATTGATCACCATGTAATTTCCCATGAAACATCATATAATTGGGATCCAACGTCAAAAGGGCTCGAATGTCTCTTAAAGCCCCTTCATAATCCTCGAGGGAAATCAAGAACCAAGCCCGGAGCTCGAGGCAGTCCGGAGATACCTTAAAACCAATAATCTTGTTAATCTCAGTTATGGCAGTGCCGAGTTTATCCTCCTTCGCCACCACGACAGCTCTATACTTGTAAGGATACGTGAGGGTTGGGTCCAATTCTGTTGCTGTATTCAAATCCATCATCTTTTCTTTCCCGCTGCTATATAAAGATCGCTCTTGATACATCCATCCAGTGGGTGTATAGTCAGAAATGAGGGAGTTCAATAATTTGTATGCCTTGAACTTGTGACCGCGCTTGTATTTAGCTCGTGCCACGCCGACTAAAGAATAAACGTGACCCAAGTCAACAGCCTCCTCGAACCATTTCTCAGCATCCTTATATTCCTTTCTTTGGAGCATGACACAACCCAACTGGTGAAAAGTAAGTTGCTTCTGCCATTTCTCGGTAGCACATTCGCCTTTTCTTTCCAAAAGCATCGCCGTTGTGTTAGATTTCATGTCTTCTTCCATGGATACCTGGCTTAGAAAATTGTATAACAAAAATGATGCATGTCCCACAAGTGCTAATCTCTCCCTAGCCTCGGAACTGCAAAAAAGCTTCACCACATTTGGATTTTGTAATGAATTTGGGAGTTCTCTCAAGATCACTTGTAAGCAAGCTGCCACTAAGAGATATGCCCCCTCTTCTAACCCATACTCGATAAGAATCATAGCATTATCCATGTCATTGACCAAAGATGCTAAATATGCATCACAGGATGATTTCATCCCATCACAACAGAACCGATTAGCCAAAGATAGTAGCTCCAGGACGGTGATTGGATCAAACGAATCCACCTTGTTTGTCCTGCTGAATAACTCCGCGGCACTCATAGCCTTTGCAGAAATACCATTTTGTGAAAAGTATATTCTTTCCCTCCGTGATTCAATAAAGCTACCATATAACATTGCTTTAAAAGGTCTTGAAAGAGAGGAAAATTTAAACCTATTGCATTTGATCTCGTCATCACCGATACAAAACCAGATATCATAATCATCTTCATCCATGTCATAATCGTGACTCAATGAAATCGAACATTCTTGAATTTCTACATCTGATTCCATTTTCTCACCTTCTTCAAAATCTCGAGGGCATGAACAAGGGTCGTTTGAAGATTCAGGATTATACCCTGAAATCAATGAACTCCTCGGGCACTCCATGCTCCACCTGCAACAATCCATGGCTGATACCCCAAATAATGCATCCTCCCTCCTTTCAAACCTCAACCAAGACGAAAGAACAACCTTAGAATGGATGTCAACCGCGTGTTGTCTAGCTGATCTAAGGCATCTCCTAAACAATTTCGGTTCAGGCAACCCCTTAAAGATGGAACATTGTTCTATATATACCCCAGATCTATCAAATTGAGGGCATTTCTCAAGTCTCCGATAAACATCAGCTAAAATCTCCACATTATCAACAAATTTAAGACAAGGATCAATGATGGGTTCGATGAAATCTATCTGAGGAAGCCCGTAAACCGACAAGGCCTCCTTTAAAACACTTGTATTCCCATTATTACTTTGAGAGAAACTCTGATTATGTCGATGAGATTTCGACCTAATCGAATTGACCCTTAAATGCTCTTGCAAATGCTGAAAGAACTTTTCTCCCACACCAGTTCCAGCGGCTGCTCCGCCGCTGACACTGGGGTTGATGGAACACAATGGGGTCCCTTTGCATCCATCTACCATATTCAAACTACGCATTGAATTGAAAATATGTTGCTGCATTTTCCTCAATCAAATACCACCCTACAACGTAAACAATAAACCAAAAAAAGAAAATATTATAAAGGAAGCAAATACCAAACGATCGAATCCTCCACACCTGCAAACTTTCGCACCGTTGATCAAGAAAACCAAAAACTTCGGGAAAACCAACAATGATTCTGAAATCAATTCCCTTCTATTATTTTGTTTTTTCCTTTATGGGTTTGGCAAAAAAAATGGTACTTGATGATTGCTGATAGGAGGGACAGCGGCGGTGGCGGCCGTTAATCTCAACGGCCACTCCTCTCTCACCTCTGTATGAATAAATTCTGTATCTATATACGTATATATCCACAATTTTTTCTCTCTATTCTCCTTTTTCCCGTTTTTAACAACAAAGCTGTCTCTTTTCTTCTAGCTCTCTCCGATTTATTATTTCACCCGTTAGGAATGGAGAGCCGCTGAAGCTGAAGAGAAAAAGCTGTGTTGCAATAATTTTTTTCACATTCCCCGTCCCGTATCTTTCGGGGAATTACATACGAATATGGGGTGGCACCACTTTTAGAAACGACAACGTTGTGCTGATAAGTGATTTTGGGCTTAAATTTGGTATTATTATACTGTCAGATTATCCATTTTGGGCTTTGAGAATGAAGTCATTTTCGGCCATATAACATGTCCAAATTTTGATATCAAAATACGAAATTTGACGTATTAGATTATATTTCGATCACAATCTACTGTTATTAATTCAAATTATTGAGGAGCTTGAGCATATCATATAAAAATGAGAAGTCTTATCTTTCGCACAAATGGAATAAAAGAAATTTCTTCTCAAATTTTATTTTATCTATTATAGTCAGGGGCATTCCTGAGACATATTAGGCCCGGGGCGGATAAAAAAAATTCATCATTTCATTAATTTGAACATATATATATATAAACCAATCGAATATTACAGTCAAAGTAAATGATAATATGTAATTAAAAAAACTGCACATCACAATTAAACGTTCTACATAATTTTTTAAAATAACTTATTCACTAACCAATAATATTTAAATTGCACTCTTCTCGCATTTTTTTAAGCAAAGTCATCATTTTTTTGACATTTTATGTAAGATGAATAATTGTGCAAGAATAAAACTATGTTAACTAAACTCATATGCAATACAAAAATAATACTAAATAATGAACTTGAAACGAACAAAAATAAACATACATAGAAGAATAATAAATTAGTGTAATATGAATTAATAACATAACAATGCAACAATCAATTAGTAATTAGTAAATGAAAAAATGTGACTTTTTTTTAAAAATTACACAATTTTAAAGTTTCAATCCGAGTAATTATCATGGTTTAATTGTATAATAAAAAAAAATAATAACGATATGTCTACCTATGAACCAATGGAGATTTGAGATAAATTTTCGTATTTAGAGTAAATTGTTTGCAGGACCGCGGGAGGAGAGAAAATGAAATTAAAAAAAAATTAATGGCTACAAGAGTTTGTGATGATTTAACTGATAAAGTAAAAGTTTTGCAATAAATTATACAATAATTATTTTTTATTTCGTCATATAATTTTTTATTAACTAAAATTATATAAATATTAATATAATACTAATTTAAAAATAATTAGGGGCTCGTCTCAAAATGGGGTCCTGGGCGATGACCCGGCTCGCCCTACCTCAGGGCCGCCCCTGATTATGGTAGGATCACATATGCATTTAGGAAGTGAATAAACACTTTAATTTTTTTTAAAAAAAATCTAAAACACCGAAATTTCTTGCGACCGATCTTATAGGGTTCGCCATACAAAACTAAAATTTTCTCAACACTCAAAAAACTGCTGGACCACAAATATAGTGTAAAAAACGGTCCAATAGAATTTGTGAATAAATATTTAATTGATGCCTCATTGATTTTGTAATGGAAATCGGATATATGTATTAAAGGAATTTTTGACCGGACTCGACTTATTAAAAAAATATGACATTCATATTAAATTATTAATTTTTTTATTGTATATATGAATATGATATATCAATCCGTCTCACGAAAATAGATCCATGAGACCGTCTCTAAGAAATATTTACAAAAAAAAAAATATTTATAAGACATACATGTCGTGTGGTAATCGGTTCAAGATTTTTCAAATAACTAACAAATATATAATTATGAGATTTATTTTTTTCGTTAAAAAAAAACGGACTCTATAAGCACGCAACGCATGTAGTAGATCCTAATACGATTAATAAATCAAGAGTCTCTAATATAATTAACTTTTGGTGAAGTTAATTTTCAATATTCCAAAATTGTCCTTAATTTAATTTTTTTTACACTTAATTTTATCTTTTTGAGCAAATTATTTTCCAATTTATTTATGTCACGATACACTAAATTATCCAAAACAGAAAAACTCCACCAAAAATAACAATCGATTTAATTGTTTTACGGTTTTATAAAACGTCTCTATTGAATTTATTTTTATATCTAGGGGTGTTCACGGTTCGGATAACCGCCCGATCGAAACCGGAACCAAAAATTCGGTTTTCGAATTTCTGGATTTTCGATTTTTGGTTCGTTTTTTTTTTTTTCTTTTTTTGGTATTTGAATTTCTTTACTAATCAATTTATATGTACATTAATGTGCGGTCAAAAAATTAATTTTGTGGAAAAACTAGAAAAACAAAAGTTATAATTGATAATTCGTTGTTTTTTTTTTAAAAAAAAAGACAATTGATTTAATTATTTATCTAATTATTCAAATATATTGTAGATTCAACTTAAAAAATGTATTGATTTAGTGATTTTAAAGAATATTGATTTTTTCTTCAAAAAAAAGAATATTGTTTTTTAAAATAGAAATAATTAAAAATTAATGAAGTTATTATATTATATTATATATACACGTATTTGCATTATATATTACATTATTTTTATAAATTAATTTAAATGTTAATTGTTATAAATCATCATAGAAATAGAGAGATGAGTAGAGATAATTTATGACATGAGAGAGAATTCATATGAGTCAATACTCAGGTGCAATTTTCATTGAACTCAATCACCCCTATTTATTTATAGAGAAAGATTACAAGATACAAATCTTTACAAATATTATCTTGACATATTTATCTTGATCATATATTTTAATAAGATAATCATCTATAATAATAATATATTTATAACACTCCCCCTTAGATGATTATTTGCACAAGCAACCAATTCTTCAAAATCTCCATTTGGCAAGATGGATGCTCGGGACTTCATCGGGACTCGAGTGATGCGTCGTTAAAACCTTGACAGTAAAACCCCGTGGAAAAAATCTGAACGAATGAAAAAAGAGTACAACAACATATACTTTATTTGGATGTCTTCCCGACAATAGATGTGCCTCGTTAAAACCTTATCAGGAAAAATCCAGTGGGACAACATCCTAATGAAGGAAAAAGAGTACGACATCTCGCGATATATGTTAATTGCATCATTAAAAATCTTGTTATGAAAAATCACGTGGGAAAAATCATAGACATGGGAAAAAGAGTACAACTTTAATTGCTCCCCCTCTTGCAAGCATCAATTTCAATTATCAACTCTTAATATTTCAATCTTATGCACTGATTTGCCAAAAATTGATTCAGATGCTGATTTTTTCATAGGTATGCTACTTCAAGACCAAATATCTTTTTTTCTTCAAGTTTGGCAAAAATAATATTTTGAGCATCAAATTCTTCGATGATGTTTCTATATATTGCACCGTCAAAACAGTGCATCCATGATAAGTGTAAATATTTTCTCATAATCCTCTTGAAATATTTTGAGAAACTTTGTAAAAATTTTCTCATATTGCTACATATCATTGTTATTGAAAGTTCAACAAATTGTAGTTCAAAATAATCATCATTTTGCGTAATAGCAAAACACACGAATGACTATATCATTTTGATCCAAAATAATTTGTGAAATCTCACCTTTCAATGTACTAATTATTCTTTCAATAATAACATAATCCAAATTGGATTCATTGAAATAATTGTCGTTCACGCTTCTAACGTCCTTTTTCATTTATTTGCAAGTAATATAAGATATGGTCCTATAGAACATCGATTTATTTCATAACGACCAGCCTCCATTGTTCTTTTCACATTCACATGTTCACTCATTTTCTTTGAAGGAGTTTCGTCACTAAAGACAATTTATAAATATTGTTCAACTTGAACACAAATGAAGCTAAACGATCTTACACCCAAGATCAAATAATGTATTTGAGATTTAAACTTTGAACATCATGTTCACTTTATATTTCATTGGGATAGATCTCAAATATTCTTGTAGCTTCTATTTCCTCCCCCTCAATGTTGGAAATATTGTTTTACAAGAATAATAAATGAGAATTTTGCGTAATAAAATCTCATTTCTCAAGATAATTGCTCATAAGATTCAATTTATTTCCAACATATTTACAATCCCTTCAAGAGATTTATTGTACTGAATTTCTCGCACAAACATTAACTTTCAGTACATGAGAATTTGACATAATATTTATAATATATCTTTCAGATATCCCCAAATATGACGCATTTGTTTTCATGGTTTAATAGTTGATTGAAGGCAAAATAAATCAACTAAACCAACGTATTTATAATCATAAAATTGATATGCATATCCCCTTTTTTGATCAAGCTTGTCTTGATTATATATTCAGGAAGTTTTTCTCAATACGTATTTTGGCAAACATCATTTTGCGCTTCGTGGCCCCACGTTATTTATTCATTTCAGATAATATGGGGATTCTCTACCAATTTGAGCTAATGATAGTGATATCAAATTTGATAAGACAATAAAAATTCATAAAATCTTCTGGATATTTGATTAAAAAACATCCACATTTATCGATCCAGAAACTTTTGGCTTATTCATTAATAACTTTGTGCACTATCAATAGTTTTTCAACTATTTATATAATTTGAATGCTCAATTCAATCAATTATGCCAAACTCTGAAATTATTTGTATCAATGATATTTTTGGATCTCTTTAGCTCTTCTAGAAATATTGATTTGTAATATATTATTTAAACCAAATCAATATCTACTAGATTCAAAAATCCATTTACGTCAATATTATATATCACTATTTTATAATATCAAGCACATCATATCAATTTTTTTTCATCGTCAATCAAACGATCTTCCAGATCTTTCATACATTCATATCAACATACGATGAAACATATAATTTGGGTAGACATAAACGGTCTCCACAAACTTTTATATCTTGCTTGATAGATATCAATAAAATCTCTTTACGTACTTCAGGTACGATAGTGATGCGAAATACCGATGTACATTTAGTACAATACTTGATTATGACGTATATCTCAATATTTTGTGGCGAATTTATAATTCATATCTCGCTTCATACGAGATGAGATATTCTTCCTTGAAGAATTAAACTACACTGTATCAACTGTGTTAATTGGCACTGTCACATTCACTTAAAAGAATAGACCACATTAATTAGACAACTTTCATAATTGTCTTTTCTTAAACAAAATATTATAAATAATATATTATATTAAAAAAATTTAAATTGAGAAATCAGACGTACCTTTTCAAATTTTTTTATGCACCAAGTATATCTTTTTACCTTCAACAATGACATTCAATCTCACAAATGTCATCTCACATTGAATTTGTATTCATTTTCAAATTCTTGTATGCACTAAGTAGATCTTTTACCTTTAATAATGACATTCAATCTATTACAAATGTCATTTTATATTAAATTCATGTTCCTACATGTAAGATAATAACATGTGATAAAAATACTATATCATTCATTTAAAAAGTGATAGCTTAATCAAAGATTTTGAAAAAAATTCAAAATTTATATCCACAATCAAAATTGAGAAATTTAAAATCCATAATCAATTTTGTGGAATAAAGATGTAACAACCCAATGTATCCTTAAAATTTAAAAATTCTCAAATCATCAAATTGCATAATCAATATCTCATGCAATATATTGACTGTTGGAAATCGGTGTTCAGATCAATTAGAATTGATACCCGGTGCAGCGGAAGTTTAAAAATTTTATTTTATTAATATGGAACGATTCCATATCTGGGTATCAAAACTTTTACGATTAAATTTGTGTAAGTAAAATAAATAATCATAATTAAATATTTTATCTTAAAATCTCGAAGCGAGATTATGAACACCAACAAAATTTAATCTGCTCTTGTTATATATCCCGGAACTGATGAACGAACGTTTCTTCAATCAGGTTCACGAATAGAAAACAAAACCCTCTGATTGACTGCACTAGAAATCAATCAGAAGTTTGCGTAGAGAATAAACAGATATGATCTGTTAATTCAGATTGTAATTTTTCATAAAAATCACAAGCCGAATTTTCTCCGAAAGGGACAAGGATTTTCGAAAAACCCTTAGAAAATAATATGTGTGTGTTCGAAAATTTGATGAATGAATTGCATGAAATTTTCGAACCCACTACATGTATTTATAGATTCTAGACTAGGTTAAGTTATAATTGTGTTAGGACTCTAACTCCTTAAAGCCCACAATTCATAACTTAAGCCCAACAAGCCAAGCCCGTTGTTCTAAAATTTAATATAAAATTCATCGTGACTCCGATTGATAAACTGATTTTACCAATGTGCACAGAAACCATTTTTGCATCTTTTAGAGTCAAGATAATTTTTCTGAATCCGAATTCAGTGATTTCCAAAAATGTCCATCCCTATGTCATTTTAGGAAATTCCACTCCCTTTAGTTAAGAAGTCCAACTTCTCTTTCATTAAATTTAACTCTTTAAATTTAACTATCTCTACGGGGTTTTAGTAATCCATTACTTGTGTAACCCTCAATGGTTCAGGAATACAGCTAGCGTGGGCTCACAACTCCTTGTGACTCGGAACAAAAATTTCCGACTTACCCATAAAATCATGGTAAGAGCGCCTAGCAACATCGCCCCATGATTCCCTAGGTATTACTGATAGTGCCTGCAAGAACCAGTAGATTTTGGTTAGCGTACAGTACGGTCCCTTCAACCATATATCCCGATCGAATCAACAACCATTGGTATATCGAGAGTCGTTCGAGATTCGATAACTATGCATAACATCTTGGAGATCTATTAGTGACATCGCATGTGTTACTAGGATAACCCATTAACCTAAAACACATCATATACTCTAGCCAGAGATTCGTCACACTAATATCTCCTCAGATCGCATAGGATATCCACACTCGCAAGTATGTGGTGAATCCTTGACAACAAAGCATCGACTCTTATATGTGTCGTAACTGTACCCAATCCCAACACCTGATGACCCCAATAGAGTCGGTAAACGATTCAAAGTACAGTACTAGCATATAGAGTCTCAATGATGTTTCAAGTAATAAGGACTAATGATGTACAACCAAAAACGCGGACTTTATCCACTCGATAAGTGATAACCACTTGGAAAGTTCGAATAGGGTAGTTTGATTATTCATCATATGAATATCCATTTGCATGCTTTGAACATCTCTATGTTCCATACCAATGAAATGTGGTACTCGGCATCGCAAATGCTAGTCTCAATCTCGAGCGATCCTTATCCTTATTTGCGGACGGCTCAATTGACTAGGAACAGTTTAGAATATACAGTGACTATAAGATGTGTTTCATGATAGCCATCCCCATGTGCTACCACATCTTACATACACTATAGTATATTCAAGGTCTTTATCAAAACAACAATAGTATATCATAATATAACAATATGAAGAAAGATAAAGTCAATGCCATTATAAAAGTGTAAATTATATTAAACAAAAGATTGTTTTACATAGAGTCATAAAAGCCCTTAGCCACAAGTTGGCTAACCGGGCACCCACTCTTTCAATCTCCCACTTGCCCTAAAGCCAACTAGTCATACTACGTAATCCCATTGCTTCGCGATGTTTGTCAAACAATGGTACTGGCAAGGGCTTAGTAAGCGGATCAGCGATATTGTCTGTAGAGGCCACTCTCTCGACACTGATGTCTCCTCTTTCCACAATCTCCCGGATGATGTGGTATTTCCTCAGTACGTGTTTGGACTTCTGATAAGACCTTGGCTCCTTTGCCTGAGCAATGACACCTGTGTTGTCACAGTACACCGGGACTGGACCAACAGCTTCAGGAATTACACCCAACTCTTGGATGAATTTGCTTATCCAAACCGCCTCTTTAGCAGCAGCTGATGCTGCAATGTATTCTGCCTCAGTGGTGGAATCCGCTGTGGTGTCTTGCTTGGAACTCTTCCAAGAGACAGCACCGCCATTGAGCACGAATACAAATCCAGAGGTTGATTTCGAGTCATCCACGTCACATTGGAAGCTAGAGTCGGTGTAGCCTTCCAACTTCAATTCTCTTCCTCCATAAACCATGAACACATTCTTAGTCCTTCGCAAGTACTTAAGAATATCCTTCACGGCTTTCCAATGCATTTGACTGGGATTGGCTTGATATCTGCTCGTGACGCTCAGAGCATAGGCCACATCCGGTCTGGTAGATATCATCCCATACATGATACTACCAATGGCTGACGCATATGGTATGTGTGTCATCTTCTCTATCTCTTCGTCAGTCTTGGGACACATAGACTTGGATAAAGAAACTCCATGACACATAGGTAGATGTCCTCTCTTGGACCCATCCATTGAAAACCTTTTCAATATGGTTTCGATGTAGGTTGATTGAGTAAGTCCTATCATTCTCTTAGATCTATCTCTATAGATCTGTATCCCAAGAATATAGGAGGCCTCACCCAAATCCTTCATCGAGAATCTACTTGAGAACCATATCTTTGTTGACTGCAACATCCCTACGTCATTCCCCATGAGTAGAATGTCATCAACATAAAGTACTAAGAATGTTACCGCATCCTTAACTACTTTCTTGTACACGCATGGTTCCTCCGGGTTTTTGATGAAACCAAAATCCTTTATTGTTTCATCAAATTTCTGGTTCCAACTTCTTGATGCTTGTTTGAGACCATAGATTGATCTCTGAAGCTTGCATACCTTATGCTCGCTTCCCATGGATGTGTATCCCTCAGGCTGCATCATATAGATCTCTTCCTTAATATTTCCATTAAGAAATGCAGTCTTTACATCCATTTGCCATATCTCATAGTCATACCATGCTGCTATGGCAATAAGGATTCTTATGGACTTGAACATTGCGACTGGTGAAAAGGTTTCATCATAGTCAACTCCTTGTCTTTGAGTATAACCTTTTGCCACCAATCGTGCCTTGTAGGTCAATACCTTTCCATCAGGCCCAAGCTTTCTCTTGTAGATCCATTTGCACCCAATTGGAACAATTCCATCGGGAGGATCTACTAAAGACCAAACTTGGTTAGAATGCATCGAGTCTATTTCCGATTGCATAGCTTCAAGCCATAAATTCGAATCCGCATCAGAAATTGCTTCCTTGAAGTTTCTTGGATCACATCCAATGTCGGGTTCACTTTGATCCCCTTCAAGAAGAAGACCATATCTAATAGGAGGCCTAGAAGTCCTCTCGGATCTCCTAGTAATAGGCGTGTCTTGTGATGATTCTTGAGGTGTAGGATCGCTATTTTGTATCTCGGGTTCTTCTCGAATTTTTTCGAGTTCCATCATCTTGCCTTTCTTATCCAATAAGAACTCCTTCTCCAAGAAGGTGGCATTCCTTGAAACAAACACTTTTGTTTCAGCAGGATGATAGAAATAATATCCGATTGAAATCTTCGGATACCCTACAAAATAACATAAGGTGGATCGACTATCCAACTTATCTCCCACTGTCTGCTTCACGTAAGCAGGACATCCCCAAATCCTCAAGTACGAATACTTAGGAGCTTTGTCATTCCATAACTCGTATGGTGTTTTATTTACTGCTTTAGTGTGGACGTTGTTTAACAACAATACCGTCGTTTCAAGCGCGTAGCCCCAAAACGAAGGTGGGAGCTCAGTGAAGCTCATCATGGATCGAACCATGTCCAACAAAGTTCGATTGCAACGCTCCGAAACACCATTAAGCTGAGGTTTCATAGGAGGAGTCCACTGAGAGAGAATCCCATTCTCTTTTAGATAGTCCAAAAACTTGGTACTTAAGTATTCTCCACCTTGATCCGATCGAAGTGCCTTAATACTTTTACCTAGTTTGTTTTCTACTTCAGCCTTGAATTCTTTGAACTTTTCAAATGCTTCAGACTTATATTTCATTAAATATAAATACCCATACCTAGAATGATCATCAGTAAAGGTAATGAAGTAGGTGTTGCCACATTTAGTACCAATCCTAAATGGACCGCAAACATCTGTATGGATCAAATCCAACAGATTTTGACTACGCTCAGGTTTCCCTTTGAAAGGAGATTTAGTCATTTTTCCCTTTAGGCAGGACTCACAAGTAGGTAGAGAGTTAATATCAGACATATCAAACATGCCCTCTCCCACTAGCTTGTTCATCCTCCTTGAGGAAATATGACCTAGCCTAGCATGCCAAAGGTTTGCCGGGTTTTAACTATCGTCCTTCCTTTTAATTGTTGTTTCCGGTTTATCAACATAATTAATTGGAACGTCTTTTAATTTTAAGCTATATAGATCGTTTTCAAGTTGTCCATTTTCAATCAAACATTCATTCTTGTAAATATTGCAAATCCCATTCACAAAATTGCAAAAAAAACCGTCTCTATCAAGCATAGAAATAGATATAATGTTTTTGACCAAATTCGAAACATATAAAACATCTCTAAAAAATAACTTAAAATTGTTTTGCAAAACTAAATAAATGTCTCATATAGCTTTGGCTTCGACTCTAGAACCATTCCCGAGCCTTAGCTGGGTCTCACCCATCCTTAACTTACGACTTCTTGTCATCACCTGCAAATCATTGCAAATGTGAGATCCACATCCGGTATCCAATACCCAAGAAGAGGTATTAAGCGAAACATTTATTTCAATGTAAAACATACCCTTTGCAGTTCGCAACTGTTCGAGGTATTCCTTGCAGTTACGTTTCCAATGACCGGGTTTTTTGCAGTAATGGCAAACGTTTTCATCTTTTATCCCAATTGAAGCTTTGGTCTTTCCCTTCTTATTTGGTACAATCTTCTTGGGCGGGGCAGAACGTTTCTTACCCTTTCCACTTGGTCCTTTCTTAGAGTTAGAAGAGGAGCCAACCAAGAGTACCGGTTTATCCTTTTTTAGTGTGGCTTCATATGTGACAAGCATATTGACCATATCTTCAAGGGTGGCCTCTATCTTGTTCATATTGAAGTTTATCACAAAACCGTCAAACGATGAAGGAAGTGATAGAAGCAACAAGTCCGCGCTAAGTTCATGCTCCAAAGTCAAGTCGAGTGTTACCAACTTTTCAATGAGCCCAATCATGCGCACCCCATGCTCACGGACCGAAGTCCCATCTCGCATGCGGCTCGTCACGAGCTCTCTGACGGTGGCATACCTCTCCGACCTTGACTGAGCTCCAAAAAGTTCCTTGAGGTGCACGTGTATGTCAGCAGCATTCACGGCATCCTCAAATCGCCTCTAGAGTTCATCAGACATTGAAGCTTGCATATAGCATTTAGCCTTGATATCATGGTCCCACCATTGATCAAGTTTTGCCAATTCTTCCGGACTTATATTAGCCGGTGCTTCCTTTGGAGGATTCTTTTCTAACACGTAGAAAATTTTCTCCGAGTTTAGAATAGTTTTCAACTTACGGAACCATTCCGTATAGTTTGCGCCAGTCAATTTGTTTTGTTTGAGAATTGAAAACAGTGGATTGCGTGGATTCATCGTAATATAATACTGAAGAGGAAACAGACAATAATCAGTGATTTGTTTAATTAATTTACTAAGACATAAAATATGGCAAATTTTATTTTATGAATTACACTCCCACTATTTTAACGATTTCACTACCCTCTAGTGAAAACGGGAAACTGTTTCCTTAGTGAGAACATGGAGTCCAATTGACAAATCATGATCCCGAATAATATCAGCCAACCATAATTTTCAAAAGGTAGAGCCCAATTACTTCCAAAGTAACCCCCATGTTTTTACCTCATGTCCAATAAGGGCCCAATAATATGACGCCGTTTATTGTGACATGTTAAGATAACCCATCAATATTAAGTTGTGATGGACGGTCGCCATGTGAATCCCCCAATAATATGAGCCAATCCCATGGGAGTTCCACCCAACTTACAACATGTGTCGATCCAATGTACAACTTTTCGACGAACGGGCCCCCCCAATAATATGAGCCGGACCGTATCCGCGGGTAGCATCTCATACATTGATCGTTGATGGAAGGTAGGAATATTTAAACAATATTTAAATTCCCTTTTTATTAATCTTGATATCAATTTTAAATCATATTTAAAATGAGGAATTTTTAATTTTGAAAATTTGTCTCATCATGCAATTTATGTATGCTTGCGGGATTCATACAATTTTGTCTAAACATGCATACATCAATAATATCATATATTATTTAAGGATGATCGATCTCATTAACTAATCGACCTGTGGTTGCCAATCACGAGTCTAAATCCAATCCTAGGTGATATGTAAGTATGCAATGCAATCCTATTACATTGTGCTTCCAATTTACATTTCTTCGGTCTTCATTGTCTGCTGGGCCCACCATTTCTTCAAATCTTTGTCTCCTACTAAGTCTAATAAATTTACAATAAATTTCGATGATAAATATGGGATACATTTTTAGGGGTGGGAACGGGCCATAAACCAGACCCACTTTTATTACATATGACAATCATATTGGGCTATAAACCAAGCCCATTAATAAACACCAACAACAATAAGACAAATGTAAATCACCTAACATACACCTAAAACATTGGTCATGACAATCGATCATCCTTTATCCATTAATCAATTCAATAATTAAATAATTGGATAAATATGCAATGACATCATAATTAAAAGATAAAATCATATTTTATCTTATCCATCCATAAGATCATATCTTATCATCAATTGTACCAAAATAATTAGTTCTATAAAATCTAATTTAACGGATAAAATTTATAAATTTTCCAAAAATTCAAATTTATCCAAAAATCAATTTTAAAAATTTCGGACTCGAACAATTCGATCCGATGCCTCGTGATCTAATCAAAAACAATTTTCGATCGGATCAAACACTAGAATTTCAAAAATTCAAAATTTTTTTAAAAATAAAATTTTAATTTTCCGGGCTGCCCGGGACTATCCCGGGCAGCCCGTGCCCCGACCGGGGCTCGGGCTGGGCAGCCCGTCGCTGCCCATACGGCGCTGCCCGTGTTTTGCCCGTCAAAATTTTGATTTTTAAAAATTTGTTTTGTTTCAAAAACCGAGGCTTAAAAATTTTGTACAATCGATTAATTTAATCGTTTGATCTGAGCAACCTGGCTCTGATACCACTGTTGGAAATCGGTGTTCAGATCAATTAGAATTGATACCCGGTGCAGCGGAAGTTTAAAAATTTTATTTTATTAATATGGAACGATTCCATATCTGGGTATCAAAACTTTTACGATTAAATTTGTGTAAGTAAAATAAATAATCATAATTAAATATTTTACCTTAAAATCTCGAAGCGAGATTATGGACACCAACAGAATTTAATCTGCTCTTGTTGTATATCCCCGAAACTGATGAACGAACGTTTTTTCAATCAGGTCCACGAATAGAAAACAAAACCCTCTGATTGAATGCACTAGAAATCAATCAGAAGTTTGCGTAGAGAATAAACAGATATGATCTGTTAATTCAGATTGTAATTTTTCATAAAAATCACAAGCCGAATTTTCTCCGAAAGGGACAAGGATTTTCGAAAAACCCTTAGAAAATAATATATGTGTGTTCGAAAATTTGATGAATGAATTGCATGCAATTTTCGAACCCACTACATGTATTTATAGATAATTTTTAGAATAGGTTAAGTTATAATTGTGTTAGGACTCTAACTCCTTAAAGCCCAGAATCCATAACTTAAGCCCAACAAGCCAAGCCCGTTGTTCTAAAAATTAATATAAAATTCATCGTGACTCCGATTGATAAACTGATTTTACCAATGTGCACAGAAACCATTTCTGCATCTTTTAGAGTCAAGATAATTTTTCTGAATCCAAATTCAGTGATTTCCAAAAAATGTCCATCTCTATGTCATTTTAGAAAATTTCACTCCTTTTAGTTAAGAAGTCCAACTTCTCTTTTATTAAATTTAACTCTTTAAATTTAATTATCTCTACGGGGTTTTAGTAATCCATTACTTGTGTAACCCTCAATGGTTCAGGAATACAGCTAGCCGTGGGCTCACAACTCCTTGTGACTCGGAACAAAAATTTCCGACTTACCCATCGAATCATGGTAAGAGTGCCTAGCAACATCGCCCCATGATTTCCTAGGTATTACTGATAGTGCCTGCAAGAACCAGTAGATTTTGGTTAGCGTACAGTACGGTCCCTTCAACCATATATCCCGATCGAATCAACAACCATTGGTATATCGAGAGTCGTTCGAGATTCGATAATTATGCATAACATCTTGGAGATCTATTAGTGACATCCCATGTGTCCATTAACCTAAAACACATCATGTACTCTGGCCAGAGATTCGTCACACTAATATCTCCTCAGATCGCATAGGATATCCACACTCGCAAGTATGTGGTGAATCCTTAACAACAAAGCATCGACTCCTATATGTGTCGTAACTGTACCCAATCCCGACACCTGATGCCCCAATAGAGTCGGTAAACGAGTCAAAGTATAGTACTAGCATATAGAGTCTCAATGATGTTTCAAGTAATAAGGACTAATGGTGTACAACCAAAAACGCGGACTTTATCCACTCGATAAGTGATAACCACTTGGAAAGTCCGAATAGGGTAGTTCGATCATTCATCATATGAATATCCATTTGCATGCTTTGAACATCTCTATGTTTCATACCAATGAAACGTGGTACTCGGCATCGCAAATGCTAGTCTCAATCTCGAGCGATCTTTATCCTTATTTGCGGACGGCTCAATTGACTAGGAACAGTTTAGAATATACAGTGACTATAAGATGTGTTTCATGATAGCCATCCCCATGTGCTACCACATCTTACATACACTATAGTATATTCAAGGTTTTTATCAAAACAACAATAGTATATCATAATATAACAATATGAAGAAAGATAAAGTCAATGCCATTATAAAAGTGTAAATTATATTAAACAAAAGATTGTTTTACATAGAGTCATAAAAGCCCTTAGCCACAAGTTGGCTAACCGAGCACCCACTCTTTCATTGACTAATAGAATAGATTCACAAAATTTGTAGATCTTATTTTATATCATCAAAATAATTTATGTGAATAAAAACACATACTAGAGTTTTCCAAAATTTAGTTTAAACAGAAATAAAAACTTAGTTTACAAAAAAATAAATTAGTTCAATAAATAAATAAAATCACTTGAAGTTAGTCATAAATCAACTCATTGACATAATCATGCATAGGCTACCATCAATCCATCATCATCGTTTCTCAATATAGATGATGGTAAAATTCATTGAGTTTAACATTTATTTTTCTGTTTCGGTTGATAGCGTTGCGATCTTACTACCGCGCATTCGTAATTGTCAATCAATAACCTATGCAGTTCATCATTGAACATCAAGTCGCGATTCATAAAAATATTGACAAATAATAAATCATGCTTCTTCTATAGCATTAAAAACAAATATATAATTTGAATCGATATCAAGTCAATATCTTTTGATATATATATCACATATATCTTTAATAATCTTTTCTTATGTATATTGACAATTTTAGATCATATATCGATATTCTTTGAGAAATTGTACTAAATTTCTCAATTCATAAGATCCTCAACAATCAAAAGGGCATCAAATTATATTCTTCGAGAATATTTCCAAATCTTGGATCTTATATTAATATTCTTCATGAATATTATCAAATCTTGCATCTTTTTATCAATATTTCAATATTGATACAATCGTGCATCCTTTTATCAATATGTCAATATTGATATATTTTGACATGAGATCAATTTCTTCAATGATATTTATAGATATTTGATATCATATCAGATATCAATCATAATTTATTCACTTTCTCAATATATGAAATCATATATCACATCTTTATCATGAATCTATCTACATTCTCAATATATTATATTATAACTAAGAATCTATTTAGATTCTTGATATATTTGATCTTATATCAGATCTTAATCTTGAATATCTCAATATTCAATATATTATATCATGAATTCATGAATATCTTTCGACATATCAAAATTATAATAATGAATCTCTCAAAATTCTCAATATATTATATCACGATCATGAATTTCTTCAAATTCTCAATATAAAATCATGTTGTGCTACTTTATAGCCATCAACATATTCATGATATTTCAAGGGCACCAATATATCAATTATTTTTATTGTGCTACTTCTAGAGCACCAATGAATATCTTTTTGTGCTACTTCTAGAGCATCAATGAATATCTCTCATAAATTTGAGTATTGACAACACGTTGTGTTATTCCAATAGCATCAATAAAACGAGAATTATTTTCATTCTCAGTTAGTTACAGCATCATGCTGATAACATGTTATAAATCATCATAGAAATAGAGAGATGAGTGGATAGAATTTATGACATGAGAGAGAATTCATGAGTCAATACACAGGTGCAATTTTCATTGAACCCAATCACCTCTATTTATAGGAAAAGATTATAAGATACAAATCTTTACAAATATTATCTTGACATATTTATCTTGATCACATATCTTTAATAAGACAATCATCTATAATAATAATATATTTATAACATTAATCACATATATGTACGTGACTCAAATTATATTCGGTTGTTCACTTTTCGAGAAATTAGTTCGTCAAGTCATCAACAAAATTTTCAAAAAACAAAAACCGGTCACCGAAAAACCGAACCAAAAACCGAAATTATTTCGGTTAAAAACCCAACCGAACCAAACCGAACCGAACCGAACCGAACCGCTTCATTCGGTTCGGTTTTTGGTTTGGGGTTTCGGAGAACCGAAAAACCGGTTTAACCAAAAAACCGGTTTGGGTCGGGCTGCTTTAACCGAATGTACACCCCTATTTATATCTTTGTGGACACGCACCGCCTGATCTTTCTCACTTTTTTATTTGAAAATTTTAATATTATATAAATGGATCTTAAAAATAAAAACTCTCATGAAATGATCTCACATGCTAATTTTGTGAAATGAATTTTCGACTCGACCCAACTTATGAAAAAAATATGATTTTTTAATCTCAAATGTATTATTTTTTTTATTGCAGACATAGATCGAATCTATCCATATCATGAAAATAAATCCGTAAGACCATCTCATAAGACACTAAAAAAATTTATATATAAACATACATGTCACGTGGTAAACTCGGTTAAAAATTTCAAATAAATAACAAACATATAATAATGAGATGATTCACAATGCTAATTATGTGACTCACACGGCTTATTTATTAATTATTAGACATACATGTTGCTATTAATTAATATATAGCTTTGTATTTATGAAGCACGTACATGCTTTATTCAATCCGTAAAATATTTCGATTTGACTTCCTAACCACATGCTTAAACATGATAATGTACTAAATATTATAAAATTAATTTGCATGATTAGTCAGGATTACCCAGTGCGCATCGAATTATAGCAAATGTAGGTTATCCCGTCAAAAAAAATATATTATAAAAATCACACACATATATATACTATATTATAAGGATAATGCTATATGTACATATAGTCTTACATAAAAAGTTACACGCCCTATTAAATTAGGAAAGTATCTCAATTTTTTTTAAAAAAATTTCTTTTCCATTTACAATTAATTTTTTGTCTTGCTAAAAAAATCTTTTAACAAAAATATTATTATTATTTATTAATTACTTATAAATTAATTTTACTGAGTTCAACAAAATTAAATATTTTATAAAATTTTAAAATATAATTATAAAAATATAATTATTTACTGAGTTCAACAAAAATAATAATTATTTATTTTTTTCTAGTAAAGGCATCCCAAATGGCAGCTCGGCTGAGGTGGCAACATTTAGGCCATCTCCAATGCAACACCAATTTGGTGTATTACACCAAATTGGTGTTGCAATATCTACTCCAACCCCAGCGCTATTTTCAGCGCTAGGTTGGAGTAGAGGAACAGTGTTGAACCAAATACTTTTTATTTTTTTCTTTTTTTTTTCTTTTTGTTTGTAATTAATTCTTTAAGTATTTAAATAAATAAAATTAAATTCGTAAATTAAATAATAATTTTAAATATTTTAATAAATAAAATAAAATATTTTAAAATTTTTAACATAACTCTTAAAATATATGTAATTAAAAATTTTAATTCAATAATATTTTTATATATAAATTATTATTTTAGATAATACTGATATTTTAATTATTGTGTTTAAAAATATTTTATGGAATAAATTAATTGTTGTAAATAAAATAATAAAGAATATTCCGAGAATATTCCTTTTAGTGTAGAGTTTAGAGTTAATGGGTTGGAGATGAGTATTGTATTTGGTGTAAGAATTACACTATTTTGAAGTTAGTGTTACACTAAGATAGCGTAATGGATTGGAGATGGCCTTAAAGGGCTCCTCCATAGTGGGAAGAGCTCTTTAATTTGCAGAGCAAAGGGCGCTCTTACCGTCAATAGGGCCCTTTGCTTTCTTTTCTTTTTCTTTTTTAAATTTTTTTATCGTTTAAATATATATAAATATATATTACTATTATATATATATGATATATACATTTACACACTTTTGTGATTTGACCGTGGCTTTTTCATTTGTTTTTTTTTGTTTTTTTGTTTTCATTTTTATTATAACAATTACTTTCCTTTGTTTTTTGTGTTTCTATTTTTTAAATTGTGTGTATAGCCATTGTAATTTTTTTTCATTTTTTTATTAAACTAACCGTTTAATTTTTTAAAATAGATCAATGATAAAATACATCTAATAATAAAAATCTAAAAATTTTATAATTTTTAATCAATAAAAATTATATTTTTTTTATGAAAATTAAGTAAAACATAATAAAAATATATCATTTGTATATATAAATATATAAAATTTATAAATTGATAGTTGATAATATTTGAATTGAGTTTAGGGTCCAAAAAAAAAATTTGTTTGAGTTTTTTGTTATAGTGGAGGGTTAGATAGGTTTTTTGTTTTTGACGTGAAAATGATGTGGCGGAGTGAGAAGCAGAAAAAGCTCATGTTGGGGTTTTCTACTGTGGATATGCCCAAATATGATTTTTTAATCTCAAAAGTATTATTTTTTTATTGTAGACATAGATCGAATCTATCCATATCATGAAAATAGATCCGTGAGACCATCTCACAAAACACTAAAAAAATTTATATATAAACATACATGTCGCGTGGTAATCTCGGTTAAAGATTTCAAATAAATAACAAACATATAATAATGAGATGATTCACAATGCTAATTATGTGACTCACACGGCTTATTTATTAATTATTAGACATACATGTTGCTATTAATTAATATATAGCTTTGTATTTATGAAGCACGTACATGCTTTATTCAATCCGTAAAATATTTCGATTTGACTTCCTAACCACATTCTTAAACATGATAATGTACTAAATATTATAAAATTAATTTGCATGATTAGTCAGGATTACCCGGTGCGCATCGAATTATAGCAAATGTAGGTTATCCCGTCAAAAAAAATATATTATAAAAATCACACACATATATATACTATATTATAAGGATAATACTATATGTACATATAGTTTTACATAAAAGGTTACACGCCCTATTAAATTAGGAAAGTATCTCAATTTTTTTTTAAATTTTTTTTTCCATTTACAATTAATTTTTTGTCTTGTTAAAAAAATCTTTTAACAAAAATATTATTATTATTTATTAATTTCTTATAAATTAATTTTACTGAGTTCAACAAAAGTAAATATTTTATAAAATTTTAAAATATAATTATAAAAATATAATTATTTACTAAGTTCAACAAAAATAATAATTATTTATTTTTTTCTAGTAAAAGCATCCTAAATGGCAGCTCGGCTGAGGTGGCAACATTTAAAGAGCTCCTCCATAGTAGGAGGAGATCTTTAATTTGCAGAGCAAAGGGCGCTCTTACCGTCAATAGCGCCCTTTGCTTTCTTTTCTTTTTGGTGGCAACATTTAAAGAGCTCCTCCATAGTGGGAGGAGATCTTTAATTTGCAGAGCAAAGGGCGCTCTTACCGTCAATAGCGCCCTTTGCTTTCTTTTCTTTTTCTTTTTTAAATTTTTTTATCATTTAAATATATAAATATATATTACTATTATATATATATGATATATACATTTACACACTTTTGTGATTTGACCGTGGCTTTTTCATTTGTTTTTTTTTGGTTTTTTGTTTTCATTTTTATTATAACAATTACTTTCCTTTGTTTTTTGTGTTTCTATTTTTTAAATTGTGTGTATAGCCATTGTAATTTTTTTTCATTTTTTATTAAACTAACCGTTTAATTTTTTAAAATAGATCAATGATAAAATACATCTAATAATAAAAATATAAAAATTTTATAATTTTTAATCAATAAAAATTATATTTTTTATGAAAATTAAGTAAAACATAATAAAAATATATCATTTGTATATATAAATATATAAAATTTATAAATTGATATTTGATAATATTTGAATTGAGTTTGGGGTTCATAAAAAAGTTGTTTGAGTTTTTTGTTATAGTGGAGGGTTAGATAGGTTTTTTGTTTTTGACGTGGAAATGATGTGGCGGAGTGAGAAGCACGAAAAAGCTCATGTTGGGATTTTTCTACTGTGGATATCCTAAATATGTTTTAAAATTTTAAAATTAAACTTTCAAATTTACATCATATATAAGCGAGATTTTATTATTATGTATTTAAATTAAAATATATTTATTTATTATTATGTGTAGTAATTATTTATTTTGTTAAAAAAACAAAATAAAAAATCAAATCATTAGTTTGGATTGATCGGGTTAGTCGAGTTCAAGTAGGTCGCTATTGATTTATTCGGATTTGATTTGAGAAATTTTTAAATTTTTTTTTACTTATTTATAAAATTAAAAAATATTTAATATATTTTTATATATTGTATGTTTGAGAAAAAATTATTGTATATTGTATATAGATTTTTAACATGAAATAATTATTTTGTAAAATATTAATTTTTAAAAATAATTTTATTTTTTTGTATTAAGTATATTTTAAACTTTGTACACTTGAACTTTCAAATTTAAATTATATAAAATTATATAAGTGAGATTTTGTTATTATGTATTTAAATCAAAATATATTGATTATTATTATGGGTATTTAATTATTTTGTTAAAAATTTAAAAAATTCAAATATTTCGGGTCTAACTTGAACCCCAAAATCTCCACCTTAATTCGATAATTATCTGTCAACTGATGTCGGGTTCAATTTTAACCCCCCTAATACTACACAATAAATAATAAAATAAAAAATAATATTTTTTTTTGTTAAGAGTTTTTTTGAACAAGACAAATAATTGTAGGTTGAAAATAAAGATATTTTAAAAGAATTTTGATACACTTTCCTAATTTAATAGGACGTGTAAGTCTCTTTGTAAGACTCTATGTACACATAACATTAACCATATTATAATAGTTTAATCTCTTAGACTAACCGATTTTTGTGTGTCAAATCACACCAAAAATTCTTCCCATTTTAATTACCCCTAAATTTAACACACATGTCTTTTATGTTAGATCTTAAATGACTAAATTATCCTCGCTTTTCTCTAACAGCCTTATCTCCTTTCATCTTTATCTCTTTTTTCAAATTTCATCATTTATCAATTTCTATTAAATTATTTACAATTTTTTTTTTACAATTTTTCTCAAATTTGTATATCAAATTATCAATCACATAAAAATTATGTGTCACGATCGCTAATATATATTATATTGCACACGCAACGTGTATTGCGGTCACTAGTTTATATATATATATATATATATATATAATTAAAGTTGAATTCCCTTGTACAAACTAACTTTTGGTAAGTTGATGAAGTGTTTTTTTTTTATAATCCAAAACAATCCTTTCAATTCAAAAAAGTTTAAACTATATACCTCACACTTCTCTTTCAGTCTTATTTCCAATTCTACCATTTAAATTTTAAAAAATCGATAACTTTCATTTTAAAATTTTAAGGAACAAACCTATCTCCTTCTTGCATGTGTCACGACCTGCTATCAATTATATAAAGGTCTACCATCTCAAAAAATAGAAAATAACCTAACAAGTTTATATAAAGTATCAAGAATTATTAATCCCTAAAAACGGGGGATACCAATCCATAAAAATAATAAATTACACAGATTTCCCTTCTGAACCATATGTTAACAACCCATAAAATAATTAATGTACCTCTGCACGTATCATGATCCAGATGGTAATACAAATTTTTTTTTTTCCGCGTGAACCTACAAGTAATGATATAGTTTTATTTCATAGTATTTTAATAAAGACAATGACAATTGATTCTAAATATTCCTCCTATATATACGCCACTTTTGTTACTTGTCATATATAATTAATATCAAAGAGATCAATTAAATGGCAAGTCATTTTTCTTGCGTTACGGCCCTGACAGTGGCTTTAGCAATTGTAGTCATCTGCAATCAGATGGCCACCGTTGTGACGCAGCCCCTGGTGCTGGGGAACGGTATCGGTTGCTCGGCGGACAAGGTTTCGGCGGCTATCAGTAGTTGCTCGACGGACCCGACAAATTGCTGCGCTCAGCTGGCAGACGTTGGGTCTAAATGCTTGTGCGACTCCTCAATCCTAAACATGCTACCAAAGCTGCAGAAAATACCGGATGCAGCAAAGCAGTGCGACCAGGATATACAACAGGATCTTCAATGCCTAAACAATTAATTAATTAATTAAATGATTTATTTCATGTTTTGAAATTTGCTTCTTTCAATATCCCAGGCCTTAAATCTCCTTGCATGTCAATCTCATTTTTCACGTTAAAATAATATCAGGTCTGATGTCAAATGAATAAACGAGAAATATTGTAATTTAATTTCTTGGTGTGTACGTACGTTAAATTGTGTAATAGTTTCGTCTCGTGATTTTCTTTTTCATATGTTGTATTGATGATAATATTGGTTTTAAATATGAATGTATTTTCATTTTGACTATTTATTTGTTTGTTTAGCAACTATTCGAAATAAAATTGTTCGGTGTACCGTATATTTGGTAGCCTTATTAATAATTCATGTACAAATTTATCATTTCTAATCATACGTTCTTCTCATAATATTATTTATCCATCTATTAATTATAATTTTACATCAATCAAATCATTAATTATTTATCATACATCAATCAAATCATTGAATTTAAATTACTATATTATCCCCTATAAATAATATTATTTATATTTTATTTATTTTTTAAAAGAATAAAATAGTAATTTATAATTTTTATATAATTTAATCAATCAAATCAAATCAACTATAATCTATCAATCAAATCAAATATTTTATTCACTATCATTTCTTATTTATTTTTTATTACAATACATTACTTATCTATATATTATTTATCCCATCATCCGTACCAAACATACCCTTAGGCTGCGTTTACTTGGGGTGATTATCATGTGATAAGACTATTAATAATAATTCATCCCATGTTTACTTAAAAATTAACAAAAATTCATAAACTCAAGGCCCGTTAATAATTAAATTTGAGCATGATTTGTAATCCTCAATTTTATTAAGGATAAATAATCTATGGCTTGTATAAATGAAAAAAAAATTAAAAAACTCCAAATATACCCTTCTTTATAATCTTTTCCATCATATTTAAAGGACAAAATTGTTATTTTTTGTTTAATCACAATTCTAATCATAATTGTAATCAATCACGGTAAACAAATTATTATTTATCGATAACACTTTGTATCTTATCTAATTAGTTTACTAATCACCTTATAAATTATATCTTTACAATCCTATCAAAATAAGTAAACGCAGTCTTATAGATAAATGCATCACAAGATTGACGGCATAATAGTAAATGGCTTTTTCATTCGATGTAATGAGTAGGCCTATAACTTCGTGGTTGGGTGTTGGAGAATGGTTTAATATGGACTAGGCTTGTCACTAGTTTATAATTTCGCGTAAAATTAAGCGACAAATTGTTCAATTTCTTTAGGTTGCAAAGAATGAAGTTTTCAAGATTAGAAATTGTTAGACAAGCTAAGAATGCAGTTTTCAAGATAGAAATTATTAGAGTGCAATAATTATTTTTATTATGAAACGATTAACATGTGGTGTTTGAGCTTCTATGAATTTAAAGGAATGTTGTAGTTTTACTATCTAAACGGGAGATTTATCGAGCTATGATTTACCATGTCAACACTAAAATATTAATTATGTATATGTATTGAGATACATATTATTTGATGCATGATTTGAGTTCTACCCTAAAGTTAAGATCTCATTAACCCTATAATCTATCCTATTTTATAATACTTGAGAGTTGAGACATCTATAGTAACTATCCATTGAGGACACCATCTTTTGTTCCAGTTTTACCCTTCTTTCATTAACCCTTAAAGTAGGCTTTTTTTCCCTAAAAAATTTAATTTGTATTTATTGTTCATATTTGACTTGCATTCTATTTTATTCATTTGATATATAATGTAAACTGTATTATCGAAAAAGATCGGAACAATATATTCCGATTATTTTGCAACCAGTTGAATTTTAAATTATTTTTTTAAAAAAAATCATACATTACTTTCTTTTATTTTTGAGTAGATATCACACATAATATTTTTATTATTAATAAAAATCTCATCATATCATATTAAAATATATATTAAAATTTAATTATTTCACACACAACGCATATGCACAAATAATTAGTTTATATAAAGCGACAAACATTTTCACCTTCGTGTTGAATGGTAGTACACATAGACACCACTACAACAAAACTGATAATACACATCACTCTAAAGACAACGGTTTTACAGAAAACCGTTGTGTTTTGGCCTATAACAACGGTTTTTAGAAAAACCGTTGTTAATGAGCGTTTTTTTTAAATTGAAGACAACGGTTTAATAAAAACCGATGTTGTTTTGGCTATACGACAACGGTTTTAAAAATCGTTGTCTATGAGCGTTTTTTTAAAAAAATAAACAATGGTTATTTTCAAGCGTTGTGTTTGTGTGTTGTCTTTTAGGTTTTTTATTTTTATTTTTAAAAAATATAATTTTTTTTAGAATAAAAAAAAATAAAAATAAAAATAGTTAAAACTTCAGAATAACGTGGACTCTTTTCTCCCACAAATATTTACAAGTTATAATTGGGGATCGGGAAAACGGGATCGGGAAAACTCTTCCATGGCTAGCCCTAAATCAATCGTGCTTTATCTTTAGCTCTCACCTTCTTTGCTTATGCTGAGATCGATTCGATGTTTCTGCCCTTTTACTTGAATCGATTCTCTGTTTATTTTCCTACATCGATCGATTGTCTCTTAGCTTTTTCCCTTTTGCTGCTCGTACGTTTGTGAACATCGATCGAAGCGTATTCACTCCGATCCGACGGTGGCAGAAGGAAGAATACGTTGTGGGTGCTCGTGAGCTTCGTGATGTGGTGGGTTTTCTCCTTTTATGTGTATATTTCTGTTTCTTGTATGATTTTATCTTCATTATTTTTAAGTCACAGGCCCTTCATCTTTTATGTGTCCCCAATTCTCTATTCTTCGACGATATAATTGTCTGCTCACTTTGCACAGCTCGTACGTCTTGGTGCTATATATTGTAGGTAGAGAGGGCATAGGGCATGTTGTTGGGATTTCACGTGTCCCAGAAATTCTTTCTTTTACACCATCTATTGCATTTGGATCCACTTAAAATATAATATTTACTCAATCGTTTTTAAATTGAATATTTTCAAATTAGCTAGATTTCATGTGGATACGCTGGAAAAAAATACAAGGAAAGAAAATGATCGAGTCGTCCCTTTCTAGCTTTCTGTAAAATCTTGTAAAGAACCCTTGTGACTCCCTCGATCTCTTCACTATCATCCGATCCATCGAGAATGTATATGTACAGTAGCCTCAATGTCATCATTCGAACTATCTTGTACTACCAGATTCCCTGTATCCCATCCAAGACTATCTCCTTTTTCCTCCAAGATCACAAGATTTCCATCTCTTGAAATCTGTAACGAACCGTTCCGATCATTTAAAGGCTTCTCTTTGTTAGCTACCCATATCACAGTCATCTCTGGGATAGTATTATATATTATACCAACATATATGTAACTACTGTTCGTTGGGCTGAAGAATCCCAGTTTGAAATATTGTCCGCTTGAAACTAACATTTCTAAGTCTCCAAGGGATTGATTGGCCCTTAACGTGTCTGTGGTTGTGCCGATTCCGGAGAAGTAACATGCAAATATAACCCAAGAAACTTGGAACATGGACAGTTCGTTTGTTTTACTGCTGGAAACCATGTTTAATGTTGTGTTTTGCTCCACAAGTACATGTATGATACACAATGCAAGAGAATTGTGAGGTTTCAGTTGTACATTCTTGAAGAAATTTCTGAGAACAGGCTGATGTGATGTGATACCTGTTCCTCTGTTCAACAAAGAAAATTGGTGGTTTCCGAAGCCGTCTTATTATAGAAACTATTTTACATTATTGAGAATTTGAATGATTCAGAATCATTTTAGTCAAAAAACAACTACTAGCTCAGATCATTTTGCTATTTAAGGCCTCGACCTTGATCAGGGCCATACCTATTTAATTTAGATAAACAATAATTCATTTTGTTTTTAGATCATGTAAGTGATTGGTTATTAATTTAAAACATGCATATCATGTGTTAGGGTCATCTTTCATTCCACAAAATAATTTTATTTGTTAAGGAATTTGATATTAAATTTGGGACCATGAAAAGTTTTTGCAAGTTGCCAATTGATATCTCGATATGATTTATAATTGATCCTTTCAAACCGATTGATTACAGCTTTGAAAATTGGTATTAATTAGTGAGATTAGTTAGTAAATAACATTATAAAAAAATTAAATTATAATATTTAAGAAGGGGTCGAGGGATCAGTTTGGAATATTTCGAGATGGCTTTATGAAATTTTATTAGATTTTTTGTTGTTTTGCGAAAATTCATTTATCATACTAAAAATTAATTACCATAAATAAAGAATTTATTTAAAATATAAGATATAAAGTAAAATTGACTTTAGATTAAATATTTTTTTTAAAAAAAAACAGTTAGTTTGATGGAATTTACTTAGTTTATTTAAAAAATAATATTTAAAAAATTCATTTGAGAAATCTTAATTAGTGAAATAAACATTTAGGTTTCTGCCCCACGGTACCTCGACGCGTCCCTCTTTTATTCTCTTGTTATTAGTTTGTTATTATCCATGTTCATTCGTGTTTATGTATTTCCATTTCCAATATCAGTTTTCCATCAATATGTTAACATGTCATGTGCATTGCAGGTTCTTAATTTAGCGTAAAGTGGAATATTTTGAATTTTATCGGAGCTGTAGGAACTTTACACGAGGTATATTAATTGAAATTATTTTTTGTGATGCACTTATTTAATGTGCAAGATGATTTTATGTTGTTTATCCTTCTTTTTCTTGTACATTCTATGTAAACATATGCAAATTAAATCATTATTTATAAAGAACAGAAATGTAATCTCCCCTGCTTTGTGTCCAAAAATCTGTTCCTTTCTTCTTTTTTTTTTTTTGGGTATTCGTTTTGTCTTTAGATCATGTACGTGATTGGTTATTAATTTAAAACATGCATATCATGTGTTAGGGTCATCTTTCATTCCACAAAATAATTTTATTTGTTAAGGATTTTGATATTAAATTTGGGACCATGAAAAGTTTTTGCAACTTGCCAATTGATATCTCGATATGATTTATAGTTGATCCTTTCAAACCGATTGATTACAGCTTTGAAAATTTGTATTAATTAGTGATATTTGTTAGTAAATAACATTATAAAAATAAATAAATTACAATATTTAAAAAGTGGTCGAGGGATCAGTTTGGAATATTTTGAGATGGCTTTATGAAATTTTATTAGATTTTTTGTTGTTTTGCAAATCATACTAAAAATTAATTACCATAAATAAAGAATTTATTTAAAATATAAGATATAAAGTAAAATTGACTTTAGATTAAATATTTTTTAAAAATTGTTTGATGGAATTTAATTAGTTTATTTTAGAAATAATATTTAAAAAATTCATTTGAGAAATCTTAATTAGTGAAATAAACATTTAGGTTTCTGCCCCACGGTACCTCGACGCATCCCTCTTTTATTCTTTTGTTATTAGTTTGTTATTATCCATGTTCATTCGTGTTTATGTATTTCCATTTCCAATATCAGTTTTCCATCAATATGTTAACATGTCATGTGCATTGCAGGTTCTTAATTTAGCGTAAAGTGGAACATTTTGAATTTTATCGGAGTTGTAGGAACTTTACATGAGGTATATTAAGTGAAATTATTTATTGTGATGCACTTATTTAATGCACAAGATGATTTTATGTTGTTTATCCTTCTTTTTCTTGTACATTCTATGTAAACATATGCAAATTGAATCATTATTTATAAAGTACAGAAATGTAATGTCCCCTGCTTTGTGTCCAAACATCTGTTCCGGCCTTTTATTTTCCTGTTGGGCTAGTTTATTTTGAGTATTACTATGTTATCATCAATGTTAATTAAGAAAATTGGAGATCTATGCTACTACTTATTCACTACAAGAATTCGGATAAATAAATTGATTATGATTTTTTTGTTATTATTCTGTACTTGAGATTGTGTTAATATCTTCTTGTATGATGTACAATTTTTTGAAGGTAGGTGTTGTTTTATTTCTAGCTGCTTCGTTATATCTAAAATGGACAAAGAATGGATGTCTAAGCATAGACTATCAACTGAATATGATATTGGAGTATAGTCTTTCTTGAAATTTGCATTGCAAAATGCCGACGATCCAGATGCAATCCCTTGCCCTTGTGCAAAATGTGGTAATATAAAGAAAAAAAATGTCAAAATAATAAGGGCACATTTGTACTGTAACGGGATAGATTTGACATATCATACATGGATATGGCATGGGGAAACATGTATGAGTAAGAGCTCAATGAATTATGATGATCGAGCTGGGCAAGTTGGACACAAAGATTTTGTTGAAGAACCAATAGATATAGTACATGGTGTATATGATAGTTATGCTGAGAATCCAGATCAATTCACTAAGCTATTAGAAGATGCTGAGAAACCTTTATATCCTAGATGCACTAAATTCACAAAGTTATCTGCAATTGTGAAACTATTTAACTTCAAGGCAAAATATAGTTGGAGTGATAAAAGTTTCACTGATCTGCTTCTTCTGTTTGGAGAAATGCTTCCAGGTGAAAATGAATTGCCTTTGTCATTGTATGATGCAAAGAAAAGCTTACGTGCATTAGGAATGGATTATGTTAGAATTCATGCTTGTCCTAATGATTGCATCTTATACCGAAAGGAGTACGAAGATTTTGCCAATTGCCCTACTTGTGGGACGTCAAGGTGGAAGGTGGGCAACAAATCTAAAGTAAGAGAAGGAGTTCCGACAAAGGTCTTGTGGTATTTCCCGCCTATTCCAAGTAACTTGGCACTCTGATGAAAGAATTCGTGATGGATACTTACGGCATTCAGCTGATGCACCGTCTTGGAAATTAGTTGATCGCAAGTGGCCAGACTTTGCATCAGAGAAAAGAAATCTTAGATTGGCTATATCAGCTGATGGGGTCAATCCTCATAGTTTGATGAGTTCTGCATATAGTTGTTGGCCAATTTTAATGGTCACATACAATCTTCCGCCATGGTTGTGTATGAAGAGAAAATTTGTGATGCTTACTTTGTTGATATCTGGTCCTAGACATCCGGGAATTGATATTGATGTGTACTTGGCACCTCTGATTGATGACCTAAAATGCTTATGGGATACAGGTGTTGAAGCATATGATGCATATCGAGAAGAAAATTTTTCTCTTAAAGCTGTCTTACTATGGACAATCAATGATTTCCCTGCATATGGGAACATGTCGGGTTGCGTTGTGAAAGGATATCATGCATGCCCTATTTGTGCAGAAGAAACATACTCAATAAGGTTGAAGCATAGTAGAAAAATGTCATATACAGGGCATAGAAGGTTTCTACCTTTAAGTCATCCTTATCGAAGGCAAAAGAAGACATTTGATGGGAACCAAGAGTTTAATCCAACACCAAATCCATTGAGTGGCCATGAAGTTTTGGAAAGAGTTGAAAGAATTAATTATCAACTCGGAAAACTTACTGGAAAGCTACAGTCAAAGAAGGATGATGGAAAACCATGTTGGAAAAAGAAATCAATATTCTTTGAACTTGAGTATTGGAAACATTTGCATGTTCGTCATATTTTAGTCACGTTTTAATGTTCCAATTGAACACTTTCCATTTTTGATTATTCTCAAAGGAGAAGATTATTCTCTTTACCAAACATATGCGGATCCAATCACGATCCTATAATAAGAACAAGAGATCTTTCTCGATCAATCCCCTTGCCCCTCATTCTTCGCGAATCAGAAAGGTACTTTTCAAGTTTGAATTTGTTCATTTTTGATGTGATGCACATTGAAAAAAATGTTTGTGAAAGTCTCATCAGCACATTACTTGACGTTCCGGGAAAAACAAAGGATGGAGTGGCATCAAGATTAGACCTTTTGGAAATGAATGTGAGGACTGAATTGGCACCAAATATGGGAGAGAAAAGGACATTTTTGCCACCAGCCTGTTATACACTAAGTAAGGATGAAAAAAAAAGTCTTTGCAACTGTTTGGCTGGAATAAGGGTCCCCACAGGCTACTCATCCAATTTTAAAAACCTTGTGTCGATGAAGGACTTGAAACTGGTTGGCCTTAAGTCACATGACTATCACACTTTAATGCAACAATTGCTTCCTGTGGCCATCCGCGGCATTTTGCCAAAAAAGGTCAGGGATGTTGTGACTCGGTTGTGTTTCTTCTTCAATGAGTTATATAAGAAAGTAATAGATGTCCCAAAATTGGATGAGCTGCAAAGAGAGATTGTGATGATATTGTGTTTGCTTGAAAAATATTTCCCTCCTTCCTTTTTTGATATAATGATTCATTTAACTGTTCATCTTGTAAGGGAGGTAAAATTGTGTGGACCGGTATGGCCTAGGCACATGTACCCATTCTAAAGACACATGAAGATTTTGAAAAGTTATGTGCGCAATCGCAATCGGCCTGAAGGGTGCATGGCAGAAAGTTATATTGCTGAAGAGGCTGTCGAATTTTGCTCAGACTATTTGTCTAATATCCACACAATTGGGATACCATCAACACATCATGAAGGAGAACTTACTAAGCCTTTATCGGGAGCAGTGGTCCACTCTATAAGTGACAATGAATTGCAGCAAGCACATCGTTACGTATCGACAAATGACGTTGAGATTGATCCTTATATCGAGTAATATATCCTTCTTATGCCTTTATGCGTTTTGATTAAATTCTATTTCATTTACTTGAAAAATTTTCTTTAGGAAACACATGTTGGAGTTGAATGAAAGATTTCCTAATAAAGCTAGGTCGAAGAAGTGGTTACAAGATGAGCATAACCGAACTTTTATAATCTGGTTGCGTGATAGCGTAAGTTATATAAATAATATATGTTGACATAATTGTAACTCTTGATGCATTGAAAATATAACTTTTTATTCTTTTTGTTAAATATAGGTTGCACGGGTAGTTGACCATTCCACACATAAAATATCAGAAAGATTGAAATGGATAGCACGTGGTCCTAGCACACAAGTGTTAAAGTATTCTAGTTACATGATTAATGGGGTCACTTACGCTACAAAAGAGCGTGATGATATTCGAGTTTCTCAAAACTCTGGAGTAAGCTTGGTCGCAAAGACAATGCAAGTTGCTAGTGCAAAGGATAAAAATCCAGTTGTGTCTGATATGGTTTTTTATGGAGTTATTGAAGAAATATGGGAACTAGATTACCACCAATTTCAAATTATAATGTTTAAATGCAATTGGGTGGAGAATAATAATGGTATCAAGATAGATGATCTTGGTTTTACGTTGGTGAATCTCAATAGAGTTGGATTCAAATCTGATTTTTTTATCTTGGGCAGTCAAGCAAAGAAAGTATTTTACGTTGAAGATCCCAAAGATCCTGCATGGTGTGTTGTACTTGCAAATCCTAGCATGGAGTCCTTTGAATACGTAAATGGTATTGAAATGGAAGAGGCAGGACTCCACAACCAATATTTTAGCAGAGGATTGCATTCTATGGATGTTGATTTAGCAGATGAAGAAGCGTCATGTATTCGCGAGAATTGTGATGGGACTTGGGTCGACAATATTTAAAGCAAAAGTTATTTCTCTTTTGAGGATCATTTTGTACACCATATTGATATGTCATCTCGTATTTTATTACGAGTTTTATTAACAATATTGAATATCATTTTGAATTACTCTTTATATTTGTTGTTTTTTTACGATGACATTTTTTACAATTTTATTTGTATTTGTTGTTTCTGAAAATTATATTTTTATTGCGTTATTATTTCTATTTGTTGTGTATATATCTACGTGCTGACTGTTGATATTTCAACTCTCTTTTTTATCAACAGAATCAAATTACAACTGACCGCAATGAGTAGGAAGGGTAAAGAAAAAGTTGGATATGTCGGCAGCAAGAAGAGTTTGGAGGGAAATACGACGTTCGAATCTATAGATACTGAAACAACAAGAACACCTAGAGGTCGTACACATCTAGATAAGATTGCTAGGAGAAGGGTTCAAGGAATTCGGAAGATAGTAAGATTAAATAAACTTGGACAGCCAGTAGGAGACTTTGCTGCTGAAATGCAAAGTTATATTGGAGTGCTAGCTCGAGAAAAGGTTAAGATAAGCTACAAGTCTTGGAAGCAAGTTCCAAATGGAGTCAAAGAATTGATATGGGAATTTGTTAATGTAAGTAAATTAGTTGCTTCTGCCATTTATTTGCTTTTTGGAATAAATTGTCATTTATTTCCAATTCTGGTTGCTATTTTGAAGTACTGATATTTTGAAACCAATGTTTATAAGTTTTGCATGGTTATTGTGCATTGATATCATAAATATTTGGTCACATTTGATTGCAAAATGCTCTATAATTTACAATATTTTCAAAGTATCAGCTTGTGAATTTCTTCACTTTTCGAGGTAATCACGTGGAATTTTCAGGCTGATAGTTTCAAATGTTAATGTTGTTCCGCTGATTTGATATAAAATCTCTTTAACATTCTTATTTCAAAATGAATATTAAAATCTTTATCATGATTCATGCATTTCAATATTCATATGGTTATAAAATTTCCAATTATTTTTTTTATAGTTGACGTATGATGTTGACCAAAGCTGGAAGAAGGGATGTTTGAGTTCGGCAAATACTAAGTGGCGTCAATTTAAAACCTATCTCACTCAGACTTTCATCTTGAGCAAGCTTGATAAACCGGAGGAGTTGAATGAACCACCGACTGGATATGATATTGCACAAGATGATTGGAGTTCTTTTGTCATTAGTCGCATGTCCGATGACTTCACTGTAAGTTTCTTTTTACTTGTAAAGTAAGTTGATCATTTGTTAATTTTTGGAATAAATAAATTTTATATGTTGAATGTTTGACTTGATTAGAAACTGAGTGAGAAACAAAAAGAACGAAGAAAACAGAACTTGTACCCTCATCGTCTTGCTCGTAAGGGATATGCACGCTATGCCGAAGAAATTGTAAGTTTACAATACACTGGAAATCACGCACTTTTGTTGGTATATATCATTTGATTGTTATTTTTTTGTAGGCAAATGAATTATCTGATGATGATGAGATCAATAGAGCTATTATTTGGAAGAAAGGTCGAGTCAATAAAGAAGGGGAATTCGCAGGAAGCGATTTGAAAATGACAGTAGAGAAGATAGTGAGATTTCTCAACATCACAATCTATTGTTTAATTTCAATGAAATCTTGTAAAGTAATTATTTCTTTCTCAATTCCATTACAGGATGATTACATACAACAAAAGCGTGAGGGTAAACTGAACACGATAGGGACAAAAGAAGATATCTTAACAAAAGCACTCAAATCATACGAACATGGTGGGCGTGTGAGGGCTGTTGGAGGTCATGTCACTCCGACATTATATTTTAATGTTGGTAGATTATGGAAGAATGTCGATGTTGACAGAGATTTGGTTATTGAGCAAAAGAAAGAGTTGTCGGAGGCTAAGAAATTAATATTTGAACAAGATGCACGAATAAAAAAACAAGATACACGTATTCAAAAACTTGAAGCATTTGTGTACAAAAAAGGTGCTCTGGACAGTGAGAAAGGTAGTTGCTCTGTGAAGTTACATAAGCTCGATGAACCCTTTCTGAAAACCGACAACAATTCGCCTAATCATGAGGTTTTGGATGACATCGAGATGCAAGTTGTGGACAAATCTGTTTCTCTACAGGTATTTAATCACTTGTTGCTATATATATTACTTAATATTTGTGAAATAAAGAGTCAGTGCCACTAATTGATCTCGTTACTTGTTTTTTAGGGTAAACCGGTATTTTTGACATTGGAGTCTAGCTCAGATGTTGTTGCTTGTGGAACAATTTTTGAGGTCAATGGACTTAGTAAATTACTGCATGGTGTTCCATTACCATTGAATTGCATGCGTGTATCCATTGATGAAGCACTACAAAAATCAGCACGTTTTCCGGTTCCGATTCCACATGAATGTGAACTTGTTGGTGATGCCGTGGGAACACATGTGGCTTGGCCAACACACTTGATTATCTTGCGACACGAGGTACATGTGCACTTATATTTCTTTGTAAATTGTGATGAATTCTTTAGTATTTCACTTAACATGTTTACAATTATATTATATTAATTAAAAGCGTCAGAGGAAGAAAACTACCCTTGTAAAAGAGAACCAGCCGTTGGCTTCAAGTGTGCCAAGATCATTGCGCGTGTTGTATTGTTATTGTAAGAATGTTCTTCATGATGGAAAGAATTTACCACTGCGTTTGGATCATGGGATATTTGGAGATGATTATGAGTTGAATTTGCACATTGACGACATCAGTCCTTTATATCACTTCGAGCCATTTTCAGGAAATTGTGTAGTTGCTTATATGTGGTAAGTCTTTCAACAACTTAAATTTTTTTTCGTAGCTTAGTAATTAGTGTATAAGATGTATAAATTTAATTGTTATCATATTCAGTATAATGTTTTTTGTTTATTTGAAATAATAGGCATCTTTACAAAAGGTTGCTGAAAGAAAAGAAAGGCGATAAGTTCATATTTGTAAATCCACACAGCATTCCATGTTTGCAGAAAACTACACAGGACAAAACCAGCAAAATTGAAATGTTGAATCTGAGAGCGAGTGTTTTAGCAGATAGACTGAGTGATGCATCGGTAAATCAATTGGTTTTGGTGCCAAGTAGTCTCGGGTAAGCCAGAATTGCGTGCAATACCATTTTCTATTGTATTTTTGAAAATTTATTGAATTTTGTGCAGTACTAATTATGTGATTGTGTGTAGTTGTCATTGGATTCTTACTGTCATTGAACCTTACAAAGAGGCTGTCTATTTGCTTGATTCTCTAACTCATCGCAATGACGAAGATTGGAAATATGTGGTGGAAATGTGAGTTCATATTCCTTTTTCTTAAGCATTTAATTTAGTGGTGATTGTTGAATTCTCTTAGCCATCTCATACATCAACTTTGATCAATGTACGTTATATACGTAGAGCGTTGAGATTGTTTAATTCAAATAAGGGAAGAAAAGGAAGAAAAATTGTGCAATGGGATGTAATACAGGCATGTATATATAATTCTATACCGAGCTGATTTTCTTTTATTGGTATATTTTTCATTAATAATTTTACTCTTTTATTATAGGCTCCTAGACAATCAGACGTGAAACAATGTGGTTATTATGTAATGAGATTTATGAAACAGATTACTGAAGAAGTGTCAAATATTGGGAGGGATTCAATACGATCAATAGTATTATGATCTCTCTCTTAAACAATTTGAATATTATATATATTTATTTCATTTTAGGAATTCATTAATGGTTGGTTTTTAATACTATACCTCATGTGAGTGTTTTCAGTTCACGAAAGCAGAGTACACTATGGAAGAAATTGATGAGATGCGCTCAGAGATGGCTGAATGCATACAAGATCATATTTATGATTAGGTATATATATGACTTTCATAATTTTGCATTTTTAACCATCGGTGTTTGATCATTGGTATATCCAAAAATATAATAGATTGTTGGATGTAGATTTAGATTTCTTTTTAATCTATTTATTGGTCCTTTGTTAGTGATGATTGGTGATATTTAATCTAGTAATTTATTGTTCTTTGGTTTTGGTATAAGAATCAGGTTAATATTACTACCTTTTAGCATTGATTAATTGTCCCTTGATTGTGAATCATCAATTTCTCTTGATACAAAAAAACCATGGCAGCAGCTTTTGAAATGCATATAGTACGTGTACTTTTCATGCTTTCTCCATAAATTTACTGAGAGAAGAGCTTATATATGCAATCACTTGCAACCTTTTACAAAAACTGCTCCCTCTTTTAAAATATTTCTAATGTTTTTCCTTTTGATACAACTTAATCTTCTTGCTCTTCTTTCTTTTCTGGGTGTTTAGATATTTTTACATAATCCTTATATTATTGGTCCTTTGTTAGTGATGATTGGTGATATTTAATCTAGTAATTTACTGTTCTTTGGTTTTGGTATAAGAATCAGGTTAATATTACTACCTTTTAGCATTGATTAATTGTCCCTTGATTGTGAATCATCAATTTCTCTTGATACAAAAAACTATGGCAGCAGCTTTTGATGCATATAGTACGTGTAAATATTACTACCTTTTAGCATTGATTAATTGTCCCTTGATTGTGAATCATCAATTTCTCTTGATACAAAAAACTATGGAAGCAGCTTTTGATGCATATAGTACGTGTACTTTTCACGCTTTCTCCATAAATTTACTGAGAGAAGAGCTTATATATGCAAGCACTTGCAACCTTTTACGAAAACTGCTCCCTCTTTTAAAATATTTCTAATGTTTTTTCTTTTGATACAACTTAATCTTCTTGCTCTTCTTTCTTTTCTGGGTGTTTAGATAATTTTACATAATCCTTATATTATTGGACTCCAGCTTTAGTTCCATAGTTTTGTTGATATTATAATTAAGTTTCTTACTTTTGCATTTGTCTATTTTATATTGTAGGTCTGTCCAAAGAGAAAAAAGGTTTGGATGGAGAGGGGCTAAAGATGTTAGTGGGGGAATTGCTTTTAGATGCTTTTGTGATGTCTTGTTCCAGAAAGTATTTGACAATGGAAATACAAGGCTTGTAGCACATTAATTTTATCTAAATTGATGTTTTGAACTTAATTTACTCGAAACTAGATAGATTATGATCAATTTGTAAGAATTGTAAGTTGTTTTGATCAACTAATGCACATTTTATGATGTTTTATATATGAAAGCAATTAGTTTTTGTAATTGATTGTTTATTTAGACTAAAATATAATGGTTTTAATTTTGATAAAAAAAAAAACTGGTGGCTAATTAGACTAAACACAACGGGTTTTTTTTCTAAAAAAACGTTGTCTATGTTGATCAAAGACAACGGTTTTAAAATGTTGTAAACACACTAAAAGACAACGGTTAAAAAACGTTGTGAAACTGTTGTTTATTACGATCAAAGACAAGGGTGGAAAACTGTTGTAAAACCGATGTCGTTTTTGATATAAGACAACGTTTTATATTCAATAATACAACTCTTATACACCGTTGTGGTTTAACATATTAGACAACGGTTTTTCACCGTTGTCTAAGACCGTGTTTTTAACAACATAGCCATTAACATCGGTTTTAAACCCCCCTTTAACAACGGTTTTTTACCCTTGTCTTTTAGCGTTTTTGTTGTAGTGCACATTAATATCACAAGATTGACGGCATAATAGTAAATGGCTTTTTCATTCGATGTAATGAGTAGGCCTATAACTTCGTGGTTGGGTGTTGGAGAATGCTTTAATATGGACTAGGCTTGTCACTAGTTTATAATTTCGCGTAAGATTAAGCGACAAATTGTTCAATTTCTTTAGCTTTGTAAAGAATTCTTTACTTTTCAAAATAGAAATTGTTAGACAAGCTAAGAATGCAGTTTTCAAGATAAAAATTGTTAGAGTGCGATAATTATTTTTATTATGAAATCGTTAACATGTGGTGTTTGAGCTTCTATGAATTTAAAGGAATGTTGTAGTTGTACTATCTAAACGGGAGATTTAACGAACTATGATTTACTAAGGGTGGAATCGGGTCGGGAACCGTCCCGTAACCCCTTACCCGATTCCCGTCCCGATAGAAATCGGGATATTTTTTTTCTCCCGATCCCGCATCCGAGAAGTGTCGGGACCCGAATGTTCGGAATCCCAAACATTCGGATCCTGTAGGATCGGGAGAAGGTAATCCCGAATAATATTTTTTTAAAAAAAAAATTTCTATGTAAATATTTTTTTTAAAAAAATTATGAAAAAAATCAAACAATTTATTAATACATTACAAATAAATTAATTTTTTATATATATATAACCATTAAAAACCTAAAACATTTTTTTAGTACATTACAAATAAACTAAAACAACTACTTGATTAATAAAAAAAACATATAATTATTCATAATAATAAAAAAAACAAAATAAAAATTTATAACTCAATGTTAATATTAAAAAAGATAAATATAAAAAAAATTATATGGTATATAATTATAAAACATTAATATTAAAACATAAAATTAAAAAAAAATTAAAAAAATTATTTTTTAAATTAAAATATATTATTAAAAAATATTATTTTTATATTCGGATCGGGTCGGAAATCCCGTCGGAAAGAGTTGCCTATCCCGATCCCGATTCCGAAATTGATCGGGTCGGAAAAAATCCCGACCACTAGGGTCGGGAAAAATTCGGGACGGAAACGGGTCAGGAATCGGGACGAGTCGGGATTTATGTAAATTTGCCACCCCTATGATTTACCATATCAACACTATAATATTTATTATGTATATGTATTGAGATACATATTATTTGATGCATGATTTGAGTTCTACCCTAAAGTTAAGATCTCATTAACCCTATAATCTATACTATTTTATAATACTTGAGAGTTGAGACATCTATAATAACTACTCATTGAAGACACCATCTTTTGTTCCAGTTTTACCCTTTCTTTCATTAACCCTTAAAGTAGGCTTTTTTTTTTCCCTAAAAAATTTAATTTGTATTTATTGTTCATATTTGGCTTGCATTCTATTTTATTCACTTGCTATATAATGTAAATTGTATTATCGAAAAAGATCGGAACAATTATATTCCGATTATTTTGCAACCATTGAATTTTAAATTATTTTTTAAAAAAAATCATACATTTTTTTAAAATTCTTGAATAGATATCACACATAATATTTTTATAATAAAAATCTCATCATATCATATTAAAATATATATTAAAATTTAATTATTTCACACACAACGTGTATGCACAAATAATTAGTTTATATAAAGCGATAAGCATTTTCTCCTTCGTGTTGAATGGTAGTACACATAGACTTATAGACACATTAATATCCTCTGCCATGCCCAAATTAAACGACTATAAAAATCAATTTCTATATATGAATATATTCTAAATAGCGATACATGCACCTTATATCACTAAACAATGACAATACCACCCTCTTTCTTTATACGCAACTTTTCTCTTTGTTTTACCTTTTTATTTTGAAATGTTTAATCTATATTATACTATTAGACACCGTTTTGTTCACTATATTACTAATATATATATAACTCATCTCATCTCATTTCATGTTCTTCTCATCATATTATTTATCCATATATTAAATATTTATTTTACATCAATCAAATCATTGAATTCAAATTACTATATTACCCCTTATAAATAATATAATTTTTATTTTATTTATTGTTAAAGTAAAAGGACAAAATAGTCATTTAGCATTTTTAAATAAAATTTAATCAATCAAATCAAATAAACTATAATCTATCAATCAAATCCAATACTATTTTAACTATCATTTCTTATTTATTTTTTATTACATTATATTACATATCTATATATTACTTATATCATACCTCAAACCAAACAGTGCCTTATATTACTATTATATAATGCAAGAGTGACATAGAGTAATTAATTTTGGGATCATGGTATAATTTTTTTATAAATCAAAAGTGCCTTTAGAAAATTACAAAAAAATTTCATCTTAAATAAAAAATATCATAAAAACCTATTTTAGTCAACTACTTATTTATCTATAACTATCATAACTAATAAAATATTTTTTCATCTTTTCTATATTACTTGGTCGTCATTCACGTGATGGACAATTCAATTATTTCGAAATAAATGTAAAAAATTATAATAAATTAAATGAAATCATGTGAATTTTTAAAAAGTAAAGAGAATTCGTAAAAATATGTTTGGATAAATTAATAAAAATGGATTATGGAATTTTAAAAATAATAAAACGTATTAGACAAAAATGAGAATTTATTAGTAATTTGAGATACACATTGAAAATATATGTATTTAATTTAGGGGTATAATGGGAAAAAAATTGATGTTATTTGACACACCAAAAACGATTAGTATAAGGCTATCATATATTATAATATAGTATATATAGTATCTATTATAATATAGTAATATAGTATAGATACTTTTATTCAAAAAATATATATATATATAGGGTAGATATTGAATTTTTTAAATGATTATATCCTATTTAACATAAAAAAATATTATAAAAAACCATTTTTCGTAAAAATATATTTGAGATAATCACTATTTAATATTAAACATATTTTATTTGAAAATATTTTTAAAATATAAATATATTACCTTCATGTCATATAATATTCTTGACGTATCACATGTGTCTCATGAGCTATTAGTTAAATTGATTTTAGAAATAAAATTATAAGTCACGCGTGTCGCGTGGCGATCGGTTGAAGATTTTTCGATTAAATAACAAACGTATAATTTATAGAGTATGTACATTCTTTGCATTTATATATAATATAATATAATATAATATAATATAGATGAAACACATGCTTACTCAATACGTAAATATTTCAAGTTGACATGCTTAAACATTCATGTAATATACTAATTTTTTTTAAAAAAATCATAAATAAATACCTATTTAGATATTATATTATAATAGAGATTCTTATCCAGACAATATTTTAATTAATTTGGTAAAAAAATATTTTCTTTTTTAAATAAAACATATTATATATACATTAGTTTTAAGAAATTTCACGAATTCACATTTCTTTTCAACTCGACACTCCGTCAAAAAAAAATCTTTTCAACTCGACACTAGATAAATAATTATGAATCTTCAATTTCCATCTCCTTTTCATATTATACACATTAGACCGTTTCATAAAAAAATTTGTATGTATATATTTTTCTCAAATCTTCTGAATTTCTTTTCAACTTTCCACGATTCTATCTTGATATATATAATTACACATCTATATCTAGATAGTCAAATCTTGTTTTATTTGTACTCACGCAACGCGTGCTACAAGCGTTAGTTGTTATCATTAATTTAATATGCATGTAGTATTATAAGATTAAATTAAACTCACTAGAGTAACAGGTGTAAATAACTAATTAACAACCTTGTGAGTTAAATTATTTTCGAAAATATCACTAGGTAAACTCTTTCAAGATCAAAGGAATAAAATTGATCGGCGCCAAAAAATTGATGGCAGCCAAAGTGTGATCAAGGAGTAGGTGAAGTACACTTAACCAACATTTTTAATTTTTTCTACCAACATTTTCTTGGACTAGCCTATCACACAAGACTTTTTTGGTGTGGTTTACTCGGCTAACGTAGTTTGCAGACTATTGTGTTAGTCTGAGGTTTACTTAGTGGACATCAAGAATTCAAGATAGCGAATGCGGGTTCCCACGTCATGAAAAAAGGAATAAAATTTGAAAAAAATATTGATTTTAAATGAATTAATATATGATGATTTTATACAAAATATCAGGCAATGGAATTTGGAAAAGGTCGACTTAAGTACTTAACCCTGTGACGTTACCTCGATTATAGCATTGTGATTGTTTAATAATGTGAATTGTGATTACAACTTTATTTTTTTTGGGTTGGGGTTTGGTAACTGGTAAGTCTTGAACCAAACCTTATTTTGAGTAGGGATGTAAATGAGCCGAACAGTTCGCGAGCTGTTCGGGGCTCGGCTCGTTAAAAGCTCGTTCAAGCTGGTTTATGAGGCTCGTTAAGGCAAACGAATCAAGCTCGAGCTTTACAATATTCGGCTCGTTAGCTCGTGAACATGCTCGTTAACAAGCTCGTTAGCTCGTGAACAAGATCGTTAACAAGCTCGTAAGTCATATCTTAGACGAAAAAATAATAGTATTGATATTTAATTTATAAATTTACACTTTATTTATGAAAAATATTTAAAAATCTATAAAAATTAAGTTATTACAATAAAATTACAAATTTTAATAATAATATTATATTTTTTTCAAATATATAATTTAGTTTTTTAATTAATTTAATGAATATTTAAATTTATAATTTAAATATATTAAGCTCGTTTAGGCTCGATAAAAGCTCGAATAAGCTCGTGAGCCATGAATATATTCGTTAAATAAGCTCGGGCTCGGCTCGATTATAAATGAACCGAACTTGAACATTCAAAAGCTCGACTCGACTCAGCTCGTTTACATCCCTAATTTTGAGGAGTGTTGTATGTCACTTAAGTTAAAACTACGTCAAATTGCCAATAAAACAATCAATGCCGTAATATATTAAACAAAACATTGTCAATAAAATAATAAATGCCGTAATATATTAAACAAAACATTTGTTTACACATACATATACAAACAATATCAAAAATTTTTTAATATAGTAAGATAGAATGTCATTTGATTGGGTATTTGGGAGAGCTTATAAGCTATTGAAAACAGTTTATAAGCTCTTTAAGTTTGTTTGACAAATTTTTTGTCAAACAACTTAAAAGATGTAAAAATAAGTTGTTTGACGGCTTATAAATTATTTTTAAAAAAAATAAGAAGGGTATTTTTTTCAAAAAAAATCTTATTTTGACATTTTAATTCACCATATTATCCTTATATATTTTATTAAATTCCCACAACGTCATCTGTCCATTTTTTATACATAATTTATCATTTTTTTTCTAAATTAAAATTAAAAATAGTTTTAATTTTTTAATATATGTTTAATATTTATAATAAATTTAAAACTATTTTTAAATGTATGTTACTATTTAAATTATTTTTATAGTATGTTATTCTTTTGGTAATTTCAACAATAAAAAGATCTTATAATACCAAACACAACATTTTTTAAGTCATTTAAAATAAGTTCTTCCAAACACTTTAACGACTAATTTTTTAAGATCTGACGGCTTATAAACTTCCAAAATAACTTATATAAGCTCTTCTTATAAACTGTTTTTAATAAAATTAATCAAACATTATCTTGAGCTCGACTATCAATACCCCTCGAGCTATGTTTCCATTTTATACATCGATCCAGCTCCAGAAATTATATATATTCATCAGCAGCTCAGCAATATGAATTATATCAAAACTTGTCGAATTTGAAAAAGCCCTGAATTAAAATGGAGGAAGAAGGTCTCCCAAATGAAAGGAAGCTACACGTGGTGATGTTTCCATGGCTGGCTTTCGGCCATTTGATACCATTTTTAGAGCTCTCCAAAGCCATAGCTCGAAAGGGTCACAAGATCTCCTTCATCTCCACCCCAAGAAACATCGACCGCCTTCCTAAAATCCCCCCAGACTTGGCTTCCTCCTTCACTTTCGTCAAAATCCCATTACAAAAAGTTGAAGGGCTCCCTGAAAATGCAGAGTCAACCACGGATATAAGAACGGAAGAAATGGATTATCTCAAGAAAGCGCAAGACCTGATGGAATCAGATGTGGCCGAGTTTCTGCAAAACTCTTCCGCTGATGCTGTCGTGTATGATTTCGCTTCGTTCTGGGTACCAAGAATCGCGATGAAGCTTGGGATTTCACGTTTCTTTTTCAGTATTTTCGAATCCTGGTTCTGGTGTTTCTTCGGAACAACCGATAATCTGATCAACGAGCTGGAAGGCATGAATACGGCGGAGGATTACATGTCTCCACCGAAATGGGTTCCCTTCCACACCAAAGTGTCGTACAAGTACCATGAAGCGAAGCTGATTTGTTTGGCAGGTGAAAAGAATGCTTCTGGTTTCTCGGATGCATATCGCAGCGGCATCGGAATCTCGCAATCTGATGCATTTATTTTACGGCACTGCAACGAGTTCGATACAGAATGGTTTAATCTACTGGCCGATCTTTACAATAAACCACTGATCCCACTTGGATTCTTACCACCCCACGTCGAGGAAACGGAAGATCAAAACTGGGTTTTGATCAATAAATGGCTCGACTCCCGAATCGAAGGATCTGTTCTTTACATAGCTTTAGGAAGTGAGGCGATGATAAGTCAAGATCAGATCACTGAACTAGCTCATGGGCTCGAACTTTCCGAAATCCCTTTTCTTTGGGCATTCAAACTTCCGTACGGGTTCGAACTGCCAGAGGGGTTCGAAGAGAGAATAAAAGGGAGAGGAATCGTGTGGAAAGGTTGGGTGCCGCAGTTGAAGATACTCGATCATGTTTCAGTCGGCGGATTCTTGAGTCACTGTGGATTAGGTTCGACATTAGAGGCGCTGATGTTGGGTGCTCCGCTCATTCTACTGCCATTAATGGTGGATCAATGGACGAATTCCAGAATTTTGGAAGAGAAACAGATAGGTGTTGAAGTGGAGAGGAACGAGGAAGATGGATATTTCACCAGAGATTCAGTTGCCCAGGCCGTGAGATTGGTGATGGTTGAAGATGGTGGGAAGATATTCAGAGACAAAGCCAAGGAAGCAGGCGCGGTGTTCGGGAATACAAGACTTCATGATAGGTATGTGGACGATTTTATTAATTATCTCCGGCAGTGTCCAAATGGACCAATATGAACATCTCAAATACAACAAAATTTGGATGGGGCACGAATCTTTCATCTATCCGCTTCTTGGCGTAAAACAAATTTGCTATATTAGAAAAGTCTGGAGATCATTAATGTAATGATATTGTGTGAAATTAAGCATTCACATGGGCAAATTAGTGCTGGGGTCCTACAAATTTATTGATGGACAAAGACGAGAAGACAATAGAGGAAAACACGAAGAAATTAAATTATTGGAGAGAATACGTTGCGTTACGTACGCATAACATTTAAAATTACATGCTTATCCTACATTCATTTTTTAAAGTTTTTTTCCAAATCAAGTTAAGGGATAATCATTTAATTTTAAGTCATGTGTAACCTAATGTGTAAGACTCTGTGTACATGTAGCATACATATTATATATCTTAGTCAATAAATAAAGAGAGAGTTGTGTAAAAATCACCCTCCCTGCTTGATTATCAAACAAACCTCTCTTGGGAAAGGTTTGATGTTATCCTTAGGATAGCTCTGATCCATTCAATTGTCTTTGGTTAGTTATCCCAAGGATAACATGAACTAGTCCCCTTTATTGTACATATAATTTCATCAAGCAGCGGGTTTTTTTATTAATAATTTAAAATTGAAAAAATCTAAAAATTAATGCAAGTGGTAGAGTTCTTCATAGGGGTGGCGAAAAATACCAAAATGTTACCGCATATATCGTACCGAAAAAAATCGTATATACTGAAAATTTTGGTACTGTATGATACCGTACCGATATTTTTGGTATCGATATCGGGATACGTTTTGCAAAATTTCGGTATATTCGGTATATCGATATACCGAAAAAATATTATAATAAAATATATTTTAATTATATAAAAGAAAAAATTATAATAAAATAGATTTTAGTTATAGATTTTTTCTTAAAAATGTCGGTATAGACGGTATTATACCGATACCTTATAGAATTTCGGTATACCAAAACTTTTCGTTAAGAACGGTATGGATTTATGTCATTCCAAAATTCCGTTATACCAAAATTTTCGGTACGGTATCGGTATCGGTATCGATTTTATCGTTATCAAAATTTTCGGTACGGTATGCGGTATCATTTGGTATAGTCGGTATACCGTACCGAACTAGCCCTAGTTTTGTGACCGATTAAATCGATATTAAATAAATTACTGGCAAGCGTACCAGGTCAAGTTATAGTAAGTGAACAATGAGTCCAAATATCGATCCCACAGAAACTGTAGCTAATTATCAAGATTTAATTATTTAGTTTAATCTAGACATAATAATAAAAAAAGGGTGAGATGAATTAAATAAAAATTTAATTATTAAAGATAATAAGAATTAAAACAACTAAAAGATAAATTTAATTAAAATGAGACAACCAAGACACACGCATGTACCTAACAATTTATGCAAACAAGTGACAATTCTAGGATCTAATTTTAATCTAAATCACGACGAATTCTCCTAATCTGTTTAACAGTCCATTTCTAGAATTTGTTAAACCAATTCAAGTTATGACGGATTAATTTTCATAATTTTAATCAAACTCAAATGCATTAAGAACTATGAGAATTTAGTTTTCACCTAAAGCCGCATACTGAAACCAAATACTATTTCTAGTCCGTTTAATCATATGTCGATTATTGGAGTGATCGAAATCAATTTATAATCGGTCGACTCAAATCAATTAACATGCAAGCAAATAATTGATCAGATTATTCACAAGACAAAATATAAATCCAACAATCAATAATAAATATAAATAAAAAATCCCAAATCAACATCCACATGTTCGACATAAAATTGTTCGGCCAAATCTCGCGGTCTTGGTTGAAGAAAATTTACTCAAATAACGAAAACAATATTGAACAAAAGTTTAATAATCTAAAGAGAAAAGGAAGAAAAACTCGAATGGAGCGTTCTTCAATCTTCAAGCCTCCGCCTTAGCCGTCTCACGTGTTCTGGAACTTCGGACCCCTAAAAAATATGATATATAATCTATTTATATGGCCATGATCCATAAATAAATTATTTCCTTCCGTACAAGACTTTTTCCGGAATAATTAATTCCCAAAATTCGCGCTCGAGCGCGGAGAAATCCCGCTCGAGCGCGCCATTAAAAGCAGTTTTTTGGAATCAGGTTTCGCGCTCGAACGCCACACAATTTATGTTGCGCGCAAAGATTTTGAAAATTCATATATCGAGTTCTAGCCGTCAGATCAAGCTGAAATTTGTACAGCAGCTTAAAAAATTTTGAAATTCATTTTGAACGGTGGATATCGGATTTGGATCTCTCTAAAATTAAAAATGATTTTTTGACCAAGACTGCTCTGTAATTCATTCTTGCTCCAAATTCTTGATTTATTCATTGTTCCTTCATTCAAACCAGGAAAAATGAAATGTAGACCATATGAATGTAATAAATTAATTAATTAAACAAAAACAACTATAAAACATAATAAATGCATGAAAACTCGACTCGAAACTAGCACAAAATGATGCATAAAAACACACTTATCATTCTGTAGGTAGGGGAATCAAATTGCAGATTACGTTGTCCGCTGCATTCTTTTTTCTTTTCTTTTATTTTTTTTTAATTTTTCTTTTTTCCTTTTATTTTACTTTAGATTATACGAGTTTCACTTTACAAATAATTTTGAAATAGTAATATTTCTTGCGAAACAATCTCGTAGATCTTTATTCATAAGATAGATGAATATGATACAAATCTAATTAAAAAATAATATTTGTAAAATTAAAAAAACAAATATTTTTCTTAAGTTAAATCTGGTGAGATTCATGTCACAAAACTGATCCATGAGATCTTTTTGTTTGAATCTTTGTAATTTTCAAAATGATTGTAAACCAATCAACAATTTTTTAAAAAATATATTTATTTTTAAAATGTTAAGTAATTTATATTTAAAAAAATCATCCCTTGTGTTGTTTAGTTTTTGAAAAAAAATAAAGGAAGACGTATGTGTGTCGGTACACTTATTTTTTTATTTTAATTAGTTGATGGTGTATCGATCAACCATATATTTTTTTAAAAAAAATATTTATTTTTCTAATTTATCTAAAAAAAGTTTTAATATATTTATTTTTCTATAATTTTTTTTTTACTTATGTTTAGTATGCGTTTGTGAAATAAAAAATTGGCAAAAACTCCTATGACGGTCTTAAGGGTCATTTTTTTGAAATAGATCTCCTATATGAGTTATCCATTAAAAAGTATTACATTTATGTCAAAAGTATTACTTATTGTTATAAATATGGGTAGAGTTAATCCGTCTCACGGATGAAACCGTCTCACATGAGTGTTACTCTAAAAAATTACAAAAATGACGTTTTCATATATAAAAATATCTACCAAAAGACAAAAGTAAATGTGACATTTTTGTAATTAAATAGTTATCAAAGGGCAAAAAATATGATGGATTCCACCAACCAAGTCTATTTCATGTTTAATATCATATTAAATTAAATATAAATATGACATTTGGATGACGGACCATGACACTAAAAGGATTCAAGTTTAATAATAAAAAGTAGAAGGGACACCCTCGCTATGTATGTGATATAACATTTGGAAAAATATGTCAACTTTATTTATTTGTTAAAAAATAATAGCTTTTTAAAAAAATTTTGATTCAGTTTTTCGTATGATAATTAACTTTTAAAAAAATAATCTTTTCGGATCTTGTAATGTATGTGATGCGATAATCATAAAATGTGCACCCAGGGTGGGTAAGATCCCGGGATAAAAATAGCAGCAAACTTCCTCGCCTCGTCGTGAAGTTCCTCTACACACCAGAAACAAGGAAACTCGTCAATGGGGGCGCCGGAGGGGTTCTCCGGCGTCGCTACTCCGATGCTTAAGTTAGACTAAGATGTATGGAGTGGGCTTATGAGATTTAGAGAAATTGAGTGTGAATGTGAAGATGTATATGAACGCAATAGAACATGAAGAACATACCATGACCAGGACAGGGAGCCTGGTATTTATAGGAATTCCAGAGAGATCCCAATAATTATACGTTATGGATTTCTGACATCTATTAAATGTGATTAGATGTTTTCCGTGATTTTTGGACAGTGCCCATGCCTACTCATTATTATTCTCTGTCACTTTCAGATGGTGCCCATGCTGTGGGACCCGTGTTATGATTTGGCCTGGAAAGGGTCCTCTAGCCTGGATGACGGGGTGCTCAAGGCCAGGGTGCTGGGACGCCAGGGTGCCGGACGCTAGGGTGCTGGAAGCCAGGGTGCTGGGAGGCCAAGATACTGGACGCCAGGGTGCTCCGGGTGGCAAGGGTGCTGGACGCCAGGGCTCTCTAGGTGGCAAGGGTTCTCTGGCAGGCAAGGGAAGGGACTTCTTGGCAAGCAAAGACTCCTCCTGGTAAGGGAGGGAGGACACCTCTTGGCAAGGCAAGGGACCTCTTTCATACTTCGTTTGGGTTCTACTTTCTCCCTGTCTTTTTTCTACCACCAATCTAGAAACCACTCCGTATCCGGGCTCTCGACAATCAATCGAGTTTGGTGATAACCCAGGATATTTCATCAGGGTATCACCACTCATACCAAAGATAGTCGGGCTAGGACCTGCTCCACTGTCCCGAAAAAACTAGTCTCCAAACTCGAGTGACATGCTAAATCTCCAATCTTGAGCTTTCAAATAGATGCCAGAGCCTCAAACCTCCGGGACTTACAAGAGAGGTGCCAGAGCGTAGACTTCCCCGGGCTTTCAAATAGATGTCAGGGGGCTGCCCTGGACTTTGAGTGAGTGCCAGGGTGGAAGATCGCCTGGACTTATAATGCTCGTGAATTACCACGGGCTTTGAGTACCAGGGTGATAGATCACCTGGGTTTTATGTGCTAGGGTGGTGGATCACCTGGACTTATAATGCTCGTGAATTACCACGAGCTTTGAATACCAGGGTGGTAGATCACCTGGGTTTTATGTGCCAGGGTGGTGGATCACCTGGACTTATAATGCTCGTGAATTACCACGGGCTTTGAGTACCAGGGTGGTAGATAACCTGGGTTTTATGTGCCAGGGTGGTATTATAATGCTCGTGAATTACCACGAGCTTTGAGTACCAGGGTAGTAGATCACCTGGGTTTTATGTGCCAGGATGGTGGATCACCTGGATTTATAATGCTCGTGAATTACCACGGGCTTTGAGTACCAGTGTGGTAGATCACCTGGGTTTTATGTGCTAGGGTGGTGGATCACCTGGACTTATAATGCTCGTGAATTACCAAGGGCTTTGAGTACCAGGGTGGTAGATCACCTGGGTTTTATGTGCCAGGGTGGTAGATCACCTGGACTTATAATGCTCGTGAATTACCACAGGCTTTGAGTACCAGGGTGGTAGATCACCTGGGTTTTATGTGCCAGGGTGGTGGATCACCTGGATTTATAATGCTCGTGAATTACCACGGGCTTTGAGTACCAGGGTGGTAGATTACCTGGGTTTTATGTGCCAGGGTGGTGGATCACCTGGACTTATAAAGCTAGTGAATTACCACGGGCTTTGAGTACCAGGGTGGTAGATCACCTGAGTTTTATGTGCCAGGGTGGTGGATCACCTGGACTTATAATGCTCGTGAATTATCACGGGCTTTGAGTACCAAGGTGGTAGATCACCTGGGTTTTATGTGCCAGGGTGCTGGATCACATGGACTTATAATGCTCGTGAATTACCACGGGCTTTGAGTACCAGGGTGGTAGATCACCTGGGTTTTATGTGCCAGGGTGGTGGATCACCTGGACTTATAATGCTCGTGAATTACCATGGGATTTGAGTACCAGGGTGGTAGATCGCCTGGGTTTACATGTCATGGGGCTGCCATGGGTTTTTTAGGTGCCAGGATGGTAGATCTCCTGGGCTTAAGTGTTGTCGATTAGTAGAACTATAACCCTCTGTGTCGACTTCTTTCGCTTCAATCAATAATTATATGTATATATATATATATATATATTTGAGCAAATCAAGTACCTTTCTCCACTTGGGTGTGAAAACGTGGACTTGCTCCACTCAAGCCCTTTGACCAAAACTTCACGGCCCATTTGATTTTATTTGATTGTTCACATGCGTACCAACCTCCTTGTTAATGCTCCTCTGAACTATAATGCCGATGACTTTATTTAATCCATCCCGGAGAGTTGTAAAGTCTGAAAACTTGACCTCAAAATTAGATACGGAGTACATAATTTCTTCAGCTCTCTAAGCAACCACTGGAGCATCTCGTGCCATTATTTGTTCTCCCCGGGTCCTGGGCAGTGCACCCCACATACAACCTTGAAGATTCTTCTTCCTTTTTCTATTTTTTGAGCGAACCCCTGATGGGTTGGTGCTTAAGACCCGACCTCTTTATCTCCAAAAAAAAAAAAAAAAAAACTCCCTTGCTTGCCCTCTCGAGTGAAGTATCCCTTCCCCGAAATCATTCTGGTACTCGAATTGAAGGTAAGTTCAGAAACCCGGAGCTTAAATATGACCCTTCGAGAATCCATGGCGTGAAACTTTCTTGAGGCTAGATACCATGTGCCCAGCTTCATCCTCTTGAAAACGAGTTGAGGCGGGCCGCGGAGAAAAGCTCCCGGGCACGTCACAGAGTGATCACCGTATAGAGCTCCGATCATGGTCGTGTGACGGTATGCCACGTACTTGTGCCCGATTTAATGAAGATAATTGGCAAGGATGATGCGCATGGTGAAGCATTTTTCCACAAGATCCGAGGAAGACGGGACCTCGGTACGATGAGAAGCCGGTTTGGTCTCGGCGGGTGTTTATGAGAAGACTGCTTAATTAGCCCGGGTAGAGGAGGATCGGGACCGGGTTGTTGATTATACAATTGGAAGAGCTAGGGTGACCCATCACAAACTCGGAACCTCGAAGCACCCCTCCCGCTGCCATGCATTCTTTGGCTTGATTCCGTTATATGCTTTAATGACTTCATAAGAAGCCCGACTTCTGTTTTTCTCACGGCCAAGAACGGGTTGCTTCTATCGTTATTCAATAACTCCTGAGTGTGCACGTTCCACGGGTAATCCCCTCACTTCTCGAGTGTCACACTCGGATGTCTGTAACCGATATATTGCTTGCGAATACAAGATCGTATTTTCGGAGGGTGAGCTCGACTCTTAGTATGATGCGAAATGACCGAGAATTGGGATACCAGGAAGGTTTAGTGGTAGTTCTCCTCTTCCGCTCCATCTCCTTCGTGCCTTAAGACTCAAATTGCCCCTAACTTTTACATTCCCTTTTCTAGAAGCATGTCAACGGCACGAGGCCAGAGATGCCATATCTCGGGCTTTCAGGCCACACACCAACATAATGAAGGGAAGTCTCCAGCCACAACTCTTCCACCACCACGAGGAAATGCTTTCACCAAAAAATAGACGCTTCAAGCTCGGGATCAGTTCTCGAGTTCTTCAATCCGGGCTCACCTCGATTCTCTTAGTTCGAATGGGAAATCGTAGAAATGTAGTCCAGCCAAGTGCATATGTAATGTCCAATATCCCGGAGCCTGATATCATCCAGGCTGTCCAAATATACGGGAGCCTTACATCACCTGGGTATCAAAACATACCGGGGCCTCCCATCACCCGGGTTGTCAAAAGATACCGGGGCCTTGCCTCACCCGGGTGTCATAATATACCGGGGCCTCGCATTCATCGAAACTCGGCGAACTCACATTGGGCTTCAACATATCCAAATTTGATGCTCGAGACATTGCACCGATATTGAGTTCAAAGTGTCATGCCGAGCTTCCCTAGCAAATTAGAAATGGCCAAAAACGAAGCATCCAAACATGCGCAGGGAGTGGACTGCCCAATTTTCGCAGTGGAGCAGCAGGGGATACAACAAACTAGCTTCAATACTGATACCCCGGTGAAATATCCCGGGTTATCACCAAACCCGAGTGATTGTCGAGAGCCCGGATACGGAGTGGTTTCTAGATTGGTGGGTAGAAGAAAGACAGGGAGGAAGTAGAACCCAAACGAAGTATGAAAGAGGTCCCTTGCCTTGCCAAGAGGTGTCCTCCCTTTCCTTACCAGGAGGAGTCTTCGCTTGCCAAGAGGTCCCTTCCCTTGCCTGCCAGAGAACCCTTGCCACCTAGAGAGCCCTGGCGTCCAGCACCCTTGCCACCCGGAGCACCCTGGCATCCAGCACCCTGGCGTCCGGCACCCTGGCATCTAGCACCCTGGCCTCCCAGCACCCTGGCCTTGAGCATCCCGTCATCCAGGCTAGAGGACCCTTTTCAGGCCAAATCATAACACGGGTCCCACAACATGGGCACCATCTGGAAGTGACAGAGAATAATAATGAGTAGGCATGGGCACTGTCCAAAAATCACGGAAAACATCTAATCACATTTAATAGATGTCAGAAACCCATAACGTACAATTATTGGGATCTCTCCGGAATTCCTATAAATACCAGGCTCCCTGTCCTGGTCATGGTATGTTCTTCATGTTCTATTACATTCATATACATCTTCACATTCAGACTCAATTTCTCTAAATCTCATAAGCCCACTCCATACATCTTAGTCTAACTTAAGCATCGGAGTGGCGACGTCGGAGAACCCCTCCGGCACCCCCATTGAAGAGTTTCATTGTTTTTGGTGTGTAGAGGAACTTCACGACGAGGCGAGGAAGCTTGCTGCTATTTTTATACCGGGGTCTTACCCACCCCGGGTGCACATTTTATGATTATCGCATCATTGGCGCCGTCTGTGGGAAATTGAGTCTGAGGTGTTGATTGATTTTCTTCTTTTCTCTCTCGTTTAAAAGAAAAGAAACTTAGAGGTTGGACATTCTCGGGTTTCTTCCATCGATTATCGCGGATTTTTCTAGTTTTTTCAATCTTTTCTACAGCCTAAATCTCGAACCAAACAACATCTTCATTTTCAAATTTTCTGCTGCTCAATGGAGAAGGAAAAGCGTGACTAAGAGTTTTCTTCAAATCTTTCCAGATGCTTCTTTCAAGCATCTAGGATCGATTTTTTGCTGCTCTCTCAGACACATTTGATCAATTTTGTTTCTTAAATCTCGAATTTTATGGCCCATACCCCTTGGCATCTCCTGCAGCTCGAAGGGGATGAGTTTCACGTGTTTCTCGAATTGCAAGATTTATGGTGATGAACTGGGCTCTAGTTCAGATTTTTCGAATGGCTACTTTTTCAAATACCTTGGATCGATTTTAGTGCCTAAATCTCGAGTTCATCAGCCTCATCACTCTCGTTTTTTCAGCTGCTAAATGGGATTGCAGATCTGAGCAGAAGTTAGGATTCTTGCTCTTACATTTGGTCGTTCGAATTGCTGCTACTTTGAGGTTACTTGGGCTCGATTTTGGACTGATTTTGGATGTGTTTGAAGGGTATTGAAGCTAGTTTGTTGTATCCCCTGCTGCTCCACTGCGAAAATTGGGCAGTCCACTCCCTGCGCATGTTTGGATGCTTCGTTTTTGGCCATTTCTGATTTGCTAGGGAAGCTCGGCAGGACACTTCGAACTCAATCTCGGTGCAATGTCTCGAGCATCAAATTTGGATATGTTGAAGCCCAATGTGAGTTCGCCGAGTATCGATGAATGCGAGGCCCCGGTATATTATGACACCTGGGTGAGGCGAGGCCCCGGTATCTTTTGACAACCCGGGTGATGGGAGGCCCCGGTATGTTTTGATACCCGAGTGATGTAAGGCTCCCGTATATTTGGACAGCCTGGATGATATCAGGCTCCGGGATATTGGACATTACATATGCACTTGCCTGGACTACAGTTCTACGATTTCCCATTCGAACTAAGAGAATTGAGGTGAGCCCGGATTGAAGAACTCGAGAACTGATCCCGAGCTTGAAGCGCCTATTTTCAGGTGAAAGCATTTCCTCGTGGTGGTGGAAGAGTTGTGGCTGGATACTTCCCTTCATTATGTTGGTGTGTGGCCTGAAAGCCCGAGATATGGCATCCCTGGCCTCGTGCCGTTGACATGTTTCTAGAAGAGGGAATGTAAAAGTTAGGGGCAATTTGAGTCTTAAGGCACGAAGGAGATGGAGCGAAAGAGGAGAACTACCACTAAACCTGCCTGGTATCCCAATTCTCGGTCATTTCGCATCATACTAAGAGTCGAGCTCACCCTCCAAAAATACGATCTTGTATTCGCAAGCAATATATCGGTTACAGACATCCGAGTGTGACACTCGAGAAGTAAGGGGATTACCCGTGGAACGTGCACACTCGGGAGCTATTGAATAACGATAGAAGCAACCCGTTCTTGGCCGTGAGAAAAATAGAAGCCGGGATTCTTATGAACTCATTAAAGCATATAGCAGAATTGAGCCAAATCATGCATGGCAGTGGGAGGGGTGCTTCGAGGTTCCGAGTTTGTGATGGGTCACCCTAGCTCTTCCAATTGTATAATCAACAACCCGGTCCCGATCCGCCTCTACCCAGGCTAATTGAGCAGTCTTCTCATAAACACCCACCGAGACCAAACCGGCTTCTCATCGTACCGAGGTCCCGTCTTCCCCGGATCTTGTGGAAAAATGCTTCACCATGTGCATCATCCTTGCCAATTATCTTCATTAAATCGGGCACAAGTACGTGGCATACCGTCACACGACCATGATCGGAGCTCTATACGGTTATCACTCTGTGACGTGCCCGGGAGCTTTTCTCCGCGGCCCGCCTCAACTCGTTTTCAAGAGGATGAAGCCGGGCACATGGTATCTAGCCTCAAGAAAGTTTCACGCCATGGATTCTTGAGGGTCATATTTAGGCTCCGGGTTTCTAAACTTACCTTCAATTCGAGTACCAAAATGATTTTGAGGAAGGGGTACTTCACTCGAGAGGACAAGCAAGGGTTCGTGGATTGGGGCATGAATTTCGAAACCTAATTTTGAACATTGAGGCTTTTGTTGAATTTAAATTTGAATAGCTAAATTAACTGCTTATAAATTAAATTTTCACATGAATTGTCAATTTTGATAGTTCATTGTCATTTTTTTGGGATAATTCATGATTACGAAATACGAAATATAATATTGTATAAATTAGTTGTATTGACTTTTAACATTTATATAAAAGACCTCATATTCAATCTTGGCCCAGTGCCTCATTTTTTTAAGACCGCCTTTGGATCCGCCCTTGTATAATATAGTATAGAAGTATATATAGTGTGCATGTGTGTTTGACTACTTTTTTTTTAATGTTTACTAGTAATATGATTAATAAAAAATAATAATAATATTTGTATAATAATAATTTAATTATGTTAATTCTAAAAAAATTACACATAATTATTGAATTTTTCTCTTTCTATTTTTATTATTAAAAAATTTATTTAATATGTTGGTTTAATTTTCAAAAATTTTAATAAAATAATATGTGTTTATTCACTTATTTTTTTATTTTTATAGTAATATGATATATAATAGGTAGGCTTCCTAACAATATGATTAATAATTTGTAGTAAAAAAAATTCAGAGCCACATACACTCTTTTTATTTTATTTTTCAAGAATTTTGAGTGCAAAAATTTAAAAATTTTGCGTATTATAATAATTATTATATCTACTATTAATAATATTACTAGTAAAACTAAATTAAAAAATAAGTAGACCGATATGCATTGACCTTCTTTTTTTTTCAAGACCTAATAAAACGTATATTTAAGTAACAGATTTTTTTTAGAAAATAAAAATATTACAACTTTTGTTTAAGGAAAAATTACCTACTATTTTAAAAACAATTTTTTTTTTTAAAAAAAAAACAAATGGTTGACCAGTTCACAATCACTTTGAAAATAAAAAAAAAACTCAAATAAATTAGAAAACTCAAATCAGGCGATCAATTTTCTGATACGAATCTTCCTTAATCTAACTAATAAAAAAATATTGGTTTTTACGTTAGACTCGAACAAGTATCATGGACCAAAAAGAAGAAGAAAAAGAGAGTAGCAGCACCTTTTTCGCGGACCATTATTGGTGGTGGGGTTTTTCAGTACACCTACAAAACTCTACCCGATGATTAAAACATAAAATATCGCACCGTCAAAATGGGATCTTATGACTTGAAATAATTTTTTGTTTGATTAAAATCTATGTAATTGTAAATAGGTGTTGTCAACACTTAAGACAAGATGCATTGGAACTATAAAATATAAATAAAAATTTGAAATAAACAATATTCAAAAATAATTATGCATAAGTAATAAATATTTCTGCGATGCCTTAGAGAAAAGTAATCAGTTTTCAATAAGTAATACTACTGATTTTTACGAAAAACTATTTTTTTCAACAAGTTGACAAAATAATATCCTAAAAACAAATAAACAAAATACTAAATCCAATAGGATGTTAATCTTGTCTGCCGAAATTGGAGCTATGAATAAAAACTTCTCAGTCAACACTTTGCACAGTACTGTTGTCTTTGAGTATCTTCAACACATCATGAAAACATAAAATCTAGCAACTATTGGCTTGGAAAACTCCCTTATAAAATCTTCAACCTTCTTCAATGTTCAGAGCTTCTCGATTTTCTGTCTTATACCACACTTTCTCGCAACCATCATCTCTTGATATATATCTAGAGTCTTGTAGCTCTAAAAAATATTCCTTCTCCAGAGAAATATGAAAACAAATAAAAAAAATATATATGAAAACAAATAATTAATTAATAAGAAACAAAACTTTTGAAATTAAAAGATCAAATATTTTAATTAATATAATCATCAATCTAATAAATACAAAACTTAAACATATTATCTTATAAAATTAGGAAAATAATATTAAGATATTTATATCTTAAAAAACAAGTTACTTATTCCTTTCACGACTTATGAACTATTCATTTTACTTCTATTTCATAGGAATGCTAATATAATAACTTAGACAAATAAATTAGTCATTTTGTTTTGTATATACACCACTATGTCAGTAAAATAATCAATTGAAGGAATATAATTCGTAATTTTGGTGATTACGTCTCATTTGGATAAGATAAAACAAAACCAAAAACAAAATAAATAAGCCCAAGTTGGTCTGATATATTGATCTGGTTGTTTGAAAACCACTACTACTACCCCATTCTCTTCTGCACCTGTTATTGAATCTACATCTGATAGAACTGAATCAAGCTCCTCGGACGGGGAACCAGCCACTGATAGCACCAAGAAGATTGTCCTTGGAGATCTTGTTTTTTTTGATGAGGATGATGTGTCCTTGGCTCAGAATTTGCAGAGCCTGAAGAAAGGAAAGGCCACCGTTCCTGCTACTACTCTTGTTCTTCACTCTGATGATGAACCTAATGTTGAGATGATGGCAAAATTTGCTGCTGGACGCAATCCTCCAACTGAGAGTTTTTTTTTCTTCCTCCTCGTCTGATAAGAGTTCCTTTGATAAGAGTGCTGAAATTGGAGATGAAGAAGATTCTGATCATGTTTCCAGCAATGATGCTAATGATGAACTTCTTGAGGAAGAAGTTCCTTTTGCTGTTGAAGCCGGTGTTGTTGTTGATGTTGCCAACACCACAAGCAACACTCTTGTTGATGGGTATGACATTGATGCTGCTCATTCCCTTCAATTTTTATCTGGCGATGTTGCTGCTGTTTGGCCCCTCTATGTGCATAGAGAGATGTTGGATGAAAAGAATATTGATGTGGATAGCTACAACAGGTACAATATTATTGAGTTTTTAAAGCTTAGGAAACTATATTCTATTGTTGTTGATGTCATGCCATACTGCAAAAAGGCAGTCCTGGATTTTTATGCAAATCTCACAGCAAGCATTGAAGATCCAGACTCCGCGAAGTATGGATTGATGTACCTTCGTGGAAGGCTGTTTTAGTTCTCTCCAGCCCTTATCAACTCTCTCTAATCTACCCCTGAAGTGGATGAAGGACACCATCCAGACATTAATGAAGTGATTGTTGTTCTTACTAGTGGTATGGTCAAGAAGTTCACCGATCATTTTTCGGCAGCCAAGCTCACTTCTTTCTACTCCGTTCTTCACAAGACTGCTGTGAGAAATTGGATTCCTTCTTCAAATTCTACATTGGTAATTAGACCACAGGCGTTCATTCTTTATGCCATAGGGAGGGACTATGAGTCCTTTTAATTTTGGGAAGCTGGTGTTTCGGACAGTACTCTAATTTGTTGATGGCAGATTGAAGTCCACAAAGTTGTCCTTCCCATCTTTGATTTATGATGTATTGGAGTCTCAGGGGTTTATTCGAAATATTATTGAAAATTTATCTGATCAACCTGAGATTCACAATATAGCAACCGGATTACTCAAAGAAAATCGAATTCTTGATTTGTCATGGACTGTTGCTCCTACTCCTGCTACTGTTGATGATGTTGTACCCGGTGCTGCCAACACGGGTGACAACACTGAAAAAAATGTGTCTACTCCTTCTCCTCTAGAATTCTCGGTGACTACTCTCCAGCTGCTGATGAATCATGCCGAAAAAAAGATTGCTCAAGCACAAGAAGATATTGCATGCTCAAGAAGGATATGATAGTGATCAATTTTAGATTTTCTTTCTTCCCTCATCTTTGTTTAGCTTTGCTTTTATGATTAATATATATGTTTTTGTTTTGCTCTAGTTATGTGTCTTAACTGTTCTAATATGCCTTAATTAGACTAATCTCTTCTACCCTACTTATGCTCTAGTATATGAATGATAGAATCCCTAAGTGTTAAAGTTGAAAGAGTGGGTGCCCGGTTAGCCAACTTGTGGCTAAGGGCTTTTATGACTCTATGTAAAACAATCTTTTGTTTAATATAATTTACACTTTTATAATGGCATTGACTTTATCTTTCTTCATATTGTTATATTATGATATACTATTGTTGTTTTGATAAAGACCTTGAATATACTATAGTGTATGTAAGATGTGGTAGCACATGGGGATGGCTATCATGAAACACATCTTATAGTCACTGTATATTCTAAATAGTTCCTAGTCAATTGAGCCGTCCGCAAATAAGCATAAGGATCGCTCGAGATTGAGACTAGCATTTGCGATACCGAGTACCGCGTTTCATTGGTATAGAACATAGAGATGTTCAAAGCATGCAAATGGATATTCATATGATGAATAATCGAACTACCCTATTCGGACTTTCCAAGTGGTTATCACTTATCGAGTGGATAAAGTCCGCGGTTTTGGTTGTACACTATTAGTCCTTATTACTTGAAACATCATTGAGACTCTATATGCTAGTACTGTGCTTTGACTCGTTTACCGACTCTATTGGGGTCATCAGGTGTCGGGATTGTGTACAGTTACGACACATATAGGAGTCGATGCTTTGTTGTCAAGGATTCATCACATACTTGCGAGTGTGGATATCCTATGCGATCTGAGGAGATATTAGTGTGACGAATCTCTGGCCAGAGTACATGATGTGTTTTAGGTTACTTGGTGTTCCTAGTAACACATGCGATGTCACTAATAGATCTCCAAGATGTTATGCATAGTTATCGAATCTCGAACGACTCTCGATGCACCAGTGGTTGTTGATTCGATCGGGATATTTGGTTGAAGGGACCGTACTGTACGCTAACCAGAATCTACTGGTTCTTGCAGGCACTACCAGTGATACCTAGGGAATCATGGGGCGATGTTGCTAGGCGCTCTTACCATGATTCGATGGGTAAGTCGGAAATTGTTGTTCCGAGTCACAAAGAGTTGTGAGCCCACGGCTAGTTTTATTCCTGAACCATTGAGGGTTACACAAGTAATGGATTACTAAAACCTCGTAGAGATAGTTAAATTTAAAGAGTTAAATTTAATGAAAGAGAAGTTGGACTTCTTAACTAAAGGAAGTGAGATTTCCTAAAATGACATAGGAATGAGCATTTTTGGAAATCACTGAATTCGGATTCGGAAAAATTATCTTGACTTTAAAAGATGCAGAAATGGTTTCTGTGCACATTGGTAAAATCAGTTTATCAATCGGAGTCACGATGAATTTTATATTAATTTTTAGAACAACGGGCTTGGCTTGTTGGGCTTAAGTTATGGATTATGGGCCATAAGGAGTTAGAGTCCAAATATAATTATAATTTAATCCAGTCTAGAAATTATCTATAAATAGGACTGCAGTGTTCGAAAATCATATAGCATTCAGTCTTGAATTTTCGAAATTTCAGTCTATATTATTAAAGAGGATTTTTGAATTCTCTGTCCCTTTCGGAGAAAATTCGGTCTTGTGATTTTTGTGAAAAATTACAATCCGGATTAACAGATAATATCTGTTTATTCTCTACGCAAACTTCTGATTGATTTTTAGTGCAGTCAATCAGAGGGTTTTGTTTTCTATTCGTGGACCTGATTGAAGAAACGTTCGTTCATCAGTTCCGGGGATATACAACAAGAGCAGATTAAATTCTGTTGGTGTCCATAATCTCGCTTCGAGATTTTAAGGTAAAATATTTAATTGTGATTATTTATTTTACTTACACAAATTTAATCGTAAAAGTTTTGATACCCAGATATGGAATTGTTCCATATTAATAAAATAAAATATTTAAACTTCCGCTGCACCGGGTATCAATTCTAATTGATCTGAACACCGTTTTCCAACAGTGGTATCAGAGACAGTTTGCTCAGATCAAACGATTAAATTAATCGATTGTACAAAATTTTTAAGCCTCGGTTTTTGAAACAAAACAAATTTTTTAAAATCAAAATTTTGACGGGCAAAACACGGGCAGCGATCGGATCGCTGCCCAATGGGCAGCGACAGGCTGCCCAGGATTGTCCCGGGCAACCCGGAAAATTAAAATTTTATTTTTAAAAAAATTTTGAATTTTTGAAATTCTAGTGTTTGATCCGATCGAAAATTGTTTTTGATTAGATCACGAGGCATCGGATCGAATTGTTCGAGTCCAAATTTTTAAAATTGATTTTTGGTTAAATTTGAAATTTTGGAAAATTTATAAATTTTATCCGTTAAATTAGATTTTATAAAATTAATTATTTTGGTACAATTGATGATAAGATATGATCTTATGGATGGATAAGATAAAATATGATTTTATCTTTTAATTATGATGCCTTTGCATGTTTATCCAATTATTTAATTATTGAATTAATTAATGGATAAAGGATGATCGATTGCCATGACCAATGTTTTAGGTGTATGTTAGGTGATTTACATTTGTCTTATTGTTGTTGGTGTTTATTAATGAGCTTGGTTTATAGCCCAATATGATTGTCATATGTAATAAAAGTGGACCTGGTTTATGGCCCGTTTCCACCCCTAAAAATGTATCCCATATTTGTCATCGAAGTTTATTGTAAATTTATTAGACTTAGTGGGAGACAAAGATTTGAAGAAATGGTGGGCCCAGCAGACAATGAAGACCGAAGAAATGTAAATTGGAAGCACAATGTAATAGGATTGCATTGCATATTTGCATATCACCTAGGATTGGACTTAGACTCGTGATTGGCAACCACGGGTCGATTAGTTAATGGGATCGATCATCCTTAAATAATATATGATATTATTTATGTATGCATGTTTAGACTAAATTGTATGAATCCCGCAAGCATACATAAATTGCATGATGAGACAAATTTTCAAAATTAAAAATCTCTCATTTTAAATATGATTTAAAATTGATATCAAGATTAATAAAAAGGGAATTTAAATATTGTTTAAATATTCCTACCTTCCATCAACGATCAATCACTACAAGAAAATTGAGTAATGGCGGCGCAATATCAACAGCGAATAGTAAAAGCACGCCGCCAATAATATTATTTACAGCCAGCTTTTTTATATGCGGTTGAAAATTTGTATTAACAGCCTGCTGTGTGCTGTTAATACTATAATGTATTAACAGCGTATTGCACGCTGCCATGAATCAATATTAACAGCGCAATGTACGCTGTTAATAATCTAATTTATTAACGGCGTAAAACTCGCTGTCATTACTCTATTATTAATTTATTATTCAGCGGCAAAATCCCTAGATCTCATTTGCTTGTCTTCTCTTATTTCACGTCTCTGCCACCATTGAGCTTCATATGGGGCAAAATCCCTAAATCTCAAATGGGGCAGCAGCCACTCCATTGACATAACAAGAGGCCTCGTCTTCGCAGGAACGGGAAATCTTTACATTGCTCCATCTGTCGTGCAACAGTGCGATAGGCTCCCCATTCGCTCAATGTAAGTCACCATATACGGTGATTTGATGCAGAATGGCGGTGATTCTGAGCCCCTCTCATCATTCCTTGCAAGATTTTCTAATTGGGTTTGGCCCAACAGCTCCGGCAAAAAGAGCCAGCGACCACCTGTCCAGCTCCGGCGGAAAGAGCCTGCGCAAATGCCCAAGGTTTGAAGCCTTTTATTTTGGCATCAATTCAACGTTTAAACTCAATCTGTTGCATCCTGTCATCTTGTTCGTGCACGTCGTGCATCCTTTCCATGGTGAATCTTCATTTCGGGTTGTTTTATTTCGATACAGCTGTAGGATGTGATCTTCATTCCGAGTTTCAGCTTTGATTTTAGTATGATTTGTTGGCATTAATTTCGAGTTTTATGGAATCATGAGTTATGTCGTGCTTTTGGAGGGACACAAGAAATTTCTCGAGTTCTCGCAGCAAATCAAGGCTTAGGAAATGTGATAGAAAATTTTCGGGTTTAAATCTTTGTGTCAGCTATTAGAATTGAATTTTATTGGGGATGACTTGAAAATTATGAATATGAGGATTATGGAGTCTTGTAGATGGCATACTGAATGTTGTTATTTTAGATTTCATTCGGTTCTAAGTTAAATATCTCAAACCTTCATGTCAAGATTATTGTGTTATTTGCCTTGAGTAGCTAGACCTAAATATAATTAGAAGCACAATATAGTGTGCTTTAGTTTCTTAATCTTCTCATGACATTATAAAAAATCAGCTAAGTTAAATATCGGGAACCTTCATGCCAAGATTATTATGTTATTTGCCTTGAGTAGCTAGACCTAAATATAATTAGAAGCACAATATAGTGTGCTTTGTTTCTGAATCTTCTCATGACATTAGAAAAAAATCAGTTATTTATTATGTTTTTTGCTAACGTTTTAGTTGTGTTATTTTTCTGAATCTAGTTGCTTTCTTTGCTTCACCAGCTTTTGTAGTTATTTGCATTACTCTGAAGCTACCCGAAATATTGTCTTCTCAAGGGGAACTCTCACTTAAGAAAAATAGCAGCCTGATATTTTTTGTAGGTTTTATGCATTTCCCAAATAAATAAAGTCATGATTTATGGTTAATGTCTGATGCTGTTAGTTTTGTACCTAATCTGTTGTGTGAAATGATATTCATTTGTTTTTTTTTCTATCTTAGATCAGGCTAGGAATATATATATGTCTCTACCACTTTGTTTTATGTTTAGATAATAGCAAGAATCTTGTATGCCACTGGTCAATAATATTTTGCGTATATATTATAATATAATTTCACAACGTTGATAAAAGTGTATTTTCCCAAATGCAGCTGCTTATTGACAATATCGGTAGACCGGCATCTAATTTTACCCATTTATTGCATAAATTTGATGTTGATATCCTGATTGAAAGGACATTACTTCACCCAAAATTTCATTACAGGTATTATTATTATTATGTATATTTGCTTATGGATCTTCATTTACAATAATTTGCAGATGTAGTTGATTTTCTTACCTTTTTAAAAAAAATTTATAATACATAACACATATTTTATTTCAAATGTAGTTGCTTGTAGGTTAATTCTCGATGTTTTAGATAAGCTTTCAAGCAATAATCTTCAAATATTTATGACCATTGAAATTTTAAATACAACAACTTTAAATGCAAAACAATCAAATATTCAAATATTATGACTGTGAATACTATGCTTCAGCCAGGAACAGCTTCATTAATCGCCTATCAAGACAATCAAGAGAGCAGTGAAGTTTTAGCTCTCTTTTGCAGAAGGGTCATTTTTTTTAAAATTTCGTTATTTGTTGAGATGTGCATTCTCTGAAGTGAAATAATTGCGTTCTATTGTTGTGTGCATGAGTTCTTGTTCGGTTTGTGAAATACATGTATTATAAGTGCTTGTTGTTTGACATAATTCATCGTCTTTCTAAATTATGTGGTATCAGAAGCGTGTAAAACTCTCATTTTGGGATTGTTGGGTAATTGTTCATAAAAATGTGTCCACCGTCTTCCGATGGTAGTGTAATCATTCTTGTGTTCTCGGGATCTACTAGAAGTTCTTTTAAAGTCGAGTGTTTGACACCTTAGACCTTTGTCCTTCGTTCATTGACACGAGACAACTCGTTACTCAAATTGAATACTATCTGGGTGGAACTTTTCAAGTTTTCTAAAGGTAAAAATTGAATGACTAGTTAAATTAGTGCACTTTTTTGGGTCGAAGGCTTAAATTTTATACATAACTCATTGCAGGATATAGTAGCAGCCTCCATGGACGGTGAAAATGGATATGAAGGCCAAGTTATCCTGCATTGTACGCAGGTTCCATGTTATATTGAAGAAACAAGAGAATGGAAATGCTCACCCATTTTCAATTATAGGCATTTTAGTACTAAGATTTATTAGTGATAGATGTTGATATTTATTTAGGACTGGATAATTTAAACATGTATTTTTTATGGAGTAGGTTAGAATCTGTCTTTTGATAGTTTGCCCAGTGATTGTTGGTTTTCTATTTGAATTTTTATGTAGCGTGCGTTGAATCAGAATTTTAATTTCAAGTGATTTGTAATAATAAAAATTGTATATTAAATTTTATTTTTGGAATGTTATAATATCGAAATTTATATATTAATTTTTGTTTAATTGCTTGTTTTCATTAGTGTGGTGTCAATAGTTTTCACGGCTTGCATTGTGAGCTTTTGATACCTCTTTTCGCAGCACGCAATGTATGCTGTTGATTATGTTACTTTTCGCAGCGTGCATAATTCGTTGTAAATATTATTTTTCACAGCATGCATTGCGAGCTGCGGATGTTATTTGTCGCAGCGCACATTGTGCGCTGCCAATATCTTTTACTATGAACAGCTTTGAGTTATGCAGCTTGCACTGTACGCTGCGAAAATCAAATTTGCAGGCTGCGAAAAGTAGTTTTTGTTGTAGTGAATGTATGAGATGCTACCCGCGGATACGGTCCGGCTCATATTATTGGGGGGGGCCCGTTCGTCGGAAAGCTGTACATTGGATCGACACATGTTGTAAGTTGGGTGAAACTCCCATGGGATTGGCTCATATTATTGGGGGATCCACATGGCGACCGTCCATCACAACTTAATATTGATGGGTTATCTTGACATGTCACAATAAACGGCGTCATATTATTGGGCCCTTATTGGACATGGGGTAAAAACATGGGGGTTACTTTGGAAGTAATTGGGCTCTACCTTTTGAAAATTATGGTTGGCTGATATTATTCGGGATCATGATTTGTCAATTGGACTTCATGTTCTCACTAAGGAAAATAGTTTCCCGTTTTCACTAGAGGGTAGTGAAATCGTTAAAATAGTGGGAGTGTAATTCATAAAAATAAAATTCGCCATATTTTATGTCTTAGTAAATTAATTAAACAATCATTGATTATTGTCTGTTTCCTTTTCAGTATACTATTACAATGACTTCTCGCAATCCACTGTTTTCAATTCTCGAACAAAACAAATTGACTGGCGCAAACTATATGGAATGGTTCCGTAAGTTGAAAATTATTCTTACTTCGGAAAAAGCTTTCTACGTGTTAGAGAAGCCGCCTCCGAAGGAAGCCCAGGCTAATACAAGTCCGAAAGAGTTGGCCAAACTTGATTTATGATGGGACCATGATATCAAGGCCAAATGCTACATGCAGGCTTCGATGTCTGATGAGCTTCAAAGGAGATTCGAGGATACCGTGAATGCTGCTGACATTCACAAGAACCTCAAGGAACTCTTTGGAGCTCAGTCAAGGTCGGAGAGGTATGCCACCGTCAGAGAGCTCATGACGAGCCGCATGCGAGATGGGACTTCGGTCCGTGAGCATGGGTGCGCATGATTGGGCTCATTGAAAAGTTGGTAACACTCGACTTGACTTTGGAGCATGAACTTAGCGCGGACTTGTTGCTTCTATCACTTCCTTCATCATTTGACGGTTTTGTGATGAACTTCAATATGAACAAGATAGAGGCCACCCTTAAGAGATGGTCAATATGCTTGTCACATATGAAGCCACACTAAAGAAGGATAAACCGGTACTCTTGGTTGGCTCCTCTTCTAACTCTAAGAAAGGACCAAGTGGAAAGGGTAAGAAACGTTCTGCCCCGCCCAAGAAGATTGTACCAAATAAGAAGGGAAAGGCCAAGGCTTCAATTGGGATAAAAGATGAAAACGTTTGTCATTACTGCAAGAAATCCGGTCATTGGAAACGTAACTACAAGGAATACCTCGAACAGTTGCGAACTGCAAAGGGTATGTTTTACATTGAAATAAATGTTTCGCTTAATACTTCTTCTTGGGTATTGGATATCGGATGTGGATCTCACATTTGCAATGATTTGCAGGTGATGACAAGAAGTCGTAAGCTAAGGATGGGTGAGACCCAGCTAAGGCTCGGGAATGGTTCTAGAGTCGAAGCCAAAGCTATAGGAGACATTTATTTAGTTTTGCAGAATAATTTTAAGTTATTTTTGAGAGATGTTTTATATGTTCCGGATTTGGTCAAAAACATTATATCTATTTCTATGCTTGATAGAGATGGTTTTTCTTGCAATTTTGTGAATGAGATTTGCAATATTTACAAGAATGAATGTTTGATTGGAAATGAACAACTTGAAATCGATCTATATAGCTTAAAATTAAAAGACGTTCCAATTAATTATGTTGATAAACCGGTAACAACAATTAAAAGGAAGGACGATAGTCAAAACCCGACAAACCTTTGGCATGCTAGGCTAGGTCATATTTCCTCAAGGAGGATGAACAAGCTAGTGGGAGAGGGCATGTTTGATATGTCTGGTATTAACTCTCTACCTACTTGTGAGTCCTTCCTAAAGGGAAAAATGACTAAATCTCCTTTCAAAGGGAAACCTGATCGTAGTCAAAATCTGTTGGATTTGATCCATATAGATGTTTGCGGTCCATTTAGGATTGGTACTAAATGTGGCAACACCTACTTCATTACCTTTACTGATGATCATTCTAGGTATGAGTATTTATATTTAATGAAATATAAGTCTGAAGCATTTGAAAAGTTCAAAGAATTCAAGGCTGAAGTAGAAGACAAACTAGGTAAAAGTATTAAGGCATTTCGATCGGATCGAGGTGGAGAATACTTAAGTACCGAGTTTTTGGACTATCTAAAAGAGAATGAGATTCTCTCTCAGTGGACTCCTCCTATGACACCTCAGCTTAATGGTGTTTTGGAGCGTCGCAATCGAACTTTGTTGGACATGGTTCGATCCATGATGAGCTTCACTGAGCTCCCACCTTCGTTTTGGGGCTACGCGCTTGAAACGGCGGTATTATTGTTAAACAACGTCCACACTAAAGCAATAAATAAAACACCATACGAGTTATGAAATGACAAAGCTCCTAAGTATTTGTACTTGAAGATTTGGGGATGTCCTGCTTACGTAAAGCAGACAGTGGAAGATAAGTTGGATAGTCGATCCACCTTATGTTATTTTGTAGGGTATCCGAAGAATTCAATCGGATATTATTTCTATCATCCTAATGAAACAAAAGTGTTTGTTTCAAGGAATGCCACCTTCTTAGAGAAGGAGTTCTTATTGGATAAGAAAGGCAAGATGATGGAACTCGAAGAGATTCGAGAAGAACCCGAGATACAAAATAGTGATCCTACACCTCAAGAATCATCACAAGACACGCCTATTACTAGGAGATCCGAGAGGACTTCTAGGCCTCCTATTAGATATGGTCTTCTTCTTGAAGGGGATCAAAGTGAACCCGACATTGGATGTGATCCAAGAAACTTCAAGGAAGAAATTTCTGATGCGGATTCGAATTTATGGCTTGAAGCTATGCAATCGGAAATAGACTCGATGCATTCTAACCAAGTTTGGTCTTTAGTAGATCCTCCCGATGTAATTGTTCCAATTGGGTACAAACGGATCTACAAGAGAAAGCTTGGGCCTGATGGAAAGGTATTGACCTACAAGGCATGATTGGTGGCAAAAGGTTATACTCAAAGACAAGGAGTTGACTATGATGAAACCTTTTCACCAGTCGCAATGTTCAAATTCATAAGAATCCTTATTGCCATAGCAGCATGGTATGACTATGAGATATGGCAAATGGATGTAAAGACTGCATTTCTTAATGAAAACATTAAGGAATAGATCTATATGATGCAGCCTGAGGGATACACATCCATGGGAAGCGAGCATAAGGTATGCAAGCTTCAGAGATCAATCTATGGTCTCAAACAAGCATCAAGAAGTTGGAATCAGAAATTTGATGAAACAATAAAGGATTTTGGTTTCATCAAGAACCCGGAGGAACCATGCGTGTACAAGAAAGTAGTTAAGAATGCGGTAACATTCTTAGTACTTTATGTTGATGACATCCTAATCATGGGAAATGATGTAGGGATGTTGCAGTCAACAAAGATATGGTTATCAGGTAGATTCTCGATGAAGGATTTAGGTGAGGCATCCTATATTCTAGGAATTCAGATCTATAGAGATAGATCTAAAAGAATGATAGAACTCACTCAATCAACCTACATCGACACTATATTGAAAAGGTTTTCTATGGATGAGTCCAAGAGATGACATCTACCTATGTGTCATGGAGTTTCTCTATCCAAGTCTATGTGTTCCAAGACTGACGAAGAGATAGAGAAGATGACACATGTGCCATATGCGTCAACCATAGGTAGTATCATGTATGGGATGATATCTACCAGACCGGATGTGGCCTATGCTCTCAGCGTCACGAGCAGATACCAAGCCAATCCCGGTCAAATGCATTGGAAAGCCGTGAAGGATATTCTTAAGTACTTGCGAAGGACTAAGAATTTATTCATGGTTTATGGAGGGAGAGAATTGAAGTTGGAAGGCTATACCGACTCTAGCTTCCAATGTGACGTGGATGACTCGAAATCAACCTCTGGATTTGTATTCGTGCTCAATGGCGGTGCTGTCTCTTGGAAGAGTTCCAAGCAGGACACCACAGCGGATTCCACCACTGAGGCAGAATACATTGCAGCATCAGCTGCTGCTAAAAAGGCGGTTTGGATAAGGAAATTCATCCAAGAGTTGGGTGTAATTCCTGAAGCTGTTGGTCCAGTTCCGGTGTACTGTGACAACACGGGTGCCGTTGCTCAGGCAAATGAGCCAAGGTCTCATCAGAAGTCCAAACACATACTGAGGAAATACCACATCATCCGGGAGATTGTGGAAAGAGGAGACATCAGTGTCGAGAGAGTGGCCTCTACAGACAATATCGCTGATCCGCTTACTTAGCCCTTGACAGGACCATTGTTTGACAAACATCGCGAAACAATGGGATTACGTAGTATGACTAGTTGGCTTTAGGGCAAGTGGGAGATTGAAAGAGTGGGTTCCCGGTTAGCCAACTTGTGGCTAGGGGCTTTTATGACTCTATGTAAAACAATCTTTTGTTTAATATAATTTACACTTTTATAATGGCATTGGCTTTATCTTTCTTCATATTGTTATATTATGATATACTATTGTTGTTTTGATAAAGACCTTGAATATACTATAGTGTATGTAAGATGTGGTAGCACATGGGGATGACTATCATGAAACACATCTTATAGTCACTGTATATTCTAAACAGTTCCTAATCAATTGAGCCGTCCGCAAATAAGGATAAGGATCGCTCGAGATTGAGACTAGCATTTGCGATGCCGAGTACCACGTTTCATTGGTATGTAACATAAAGATGTTCAAAGCATGCAAATGGATATTCATATGATGAATGATCGAACTACCCTATTCGGACTTTCCAAGTGGTTATCACTTATCGAGTGGATAAAGTCCGCGGTTTTGGTTGTACACCATTAGTCCTTATTACTTGAAACATCATTGAGACTCTATTGCTAGTACTGTGCTTTGACTCGTTTATCGACTCTATTAGGGTCATCAGGTGTCGGGATTGGGTTATATAGGAGTCGATGCTTTGTTGTCAAGGATTCACCACATACTTGCGAGTGTTGATATCCTATGCGATCTGAGGAGATATTAGTGTGATGAATCTCTGGCCAGAGTACATGATGTGTTTTAGGTTACTTGGTGTTCCTAGTAACACATGCGATGTCACTAATAGATCTCCAAGATGTTATGCATAGTTATCGAATCTCGAACGACTCTCGATGCACCAATGGTTGTTGATTCGATCGGGATATTTGGTTGAAGGGACCGTACTGTACGCTAACCAGAATTTACTGGTTCTTGCAGGCACTATCAGTAATACCTAGGAAATCATGGGGCGATGTTGCTAGGCGCTCTTACCATGATTCGATGGGTAAGTCGGAAATTGTTGTTCCGAGTCACAAGGAGTTGTGAGCCCACGGCTAGATGTATTCCTGAACCATTGAGGGTTACACAAGTAATGGATTACTAAAACCCCGTAGAGATAGTTAAATTTAATGAAAGAGAAGTTGGACTTCTTAACTAAAGGAAGTGGGATTTCCTAAAATGACATAGGGATGACCATTTTTTGGAAATCACTGAATTTGGATTCGAAAAAATTATCTTGACTTTAAAAGATGCAGAAATGGTTTCTGTGCACATTGGTAAAATCAGTTTATCAATCGGAGTCACGATGAATTTTATATTAATTTTTAGAACAACGGGCTTGGCTTGTTGGGCTTAAGTTATGGATTATGGGCCCTAAGGAGTTAGAGTCCAAATATAATTATAACTTAATCCAGTCTAGAAATTATCTATAAATAGGACTGCAGTGTTCGAAAATCATATAGCATTTAGTCTTGAATTTTTGAAATTTCAGTCTATATTATTAAATAGGATTTTTGAATTCTCTGTCCCTTTCGAAGAAAATTTGGTCTTGTGATTTTTGTGAAAAATTACAATCCGGATTAACAGATAATATTTGTTTATTCTCTACGCAAACTTCTGATTGATTTTTAGTGCAGTCAATCAGAGGGTTTTGTTTTCTATTCGTGGACCTGATTGAAGAAACGTTCGTTCATCAGTTCCGGGGATATACAACAAGAGCAGATTAAATTCTGTTGGTGTCCATAATCTCGCTTCGAGATTTTAAGGTAAAATATTTAATTGTGATTATTTATTTTACTTACACAAATTTAATCGTAAAAGTTTTGATACCCAGATATGGAATCGTTCCATATTAATAAAATAAAATTTTTAAACTTCCGCTGCATCGGGTATCAATTCTAATTGATCTGAACACCGTTTTCCAACAAAAGTTTCATGTTATCCTTGGTGTTGCCAACACGAGGGATAACACCTTCAGGGGGAGAAGTAATTTAAACTCAGAGGGAGTTTATGTTTATACTTGCTTGAGTTAAGTTTTGTCCAGAAAACAAAAAGGAAAAGATTGAAAGGAATTTTAATTCCTTAAAATTGTCAACGTAACCTTGGGTAAATCAAATATTATTTAATTTTGCTTTCTAGAAAAGTTAGAAAATATGTTAAATATTCTATGAATAAGTCGAAATCTATAAGATAGATATTTGCATTGATCAAAATATATCTTGATAAGGAAATTTATAGATATATGCTTATGTGATATTATCAAGATATGATTTGATATACTTAATAGAGTTCTATTACTACTTACAATTGTTTTCTTATTCTTATAGGACTCTATTTATGGAAGTCAATAAGCTTTGGATTCAAATCTATTTAAAGAAGATTTCCACACACAAGTTAAGAGAGCTTCAAACGTCAATTCTCAGAGCTACGATCGAAGAATTCTGACCGAAGAGTTGCAATTTTCTGAAGACGATTTTGCAATCATCGTTATTGCTTGTCCCCATGTTGTCGTTGGTGTTGGAGACATCGAAGACAACACTTAGTGTATAGTGTTGTTCGTTGATTTTTGTTTTTCTTCAATTTAGGCTTACGGGAGTTGCATTTGATTTGTTTTATACTCTGATTATTTAGGATGCAAGTTTGATTTCTCAGCTTGTTGAGAAATTTAGGATTTAATAATTTTTTTTTTGTAAAATCACTAGTATTGGTTTGTAGGACTGATATTATCTTTTCTAGTGATATTTAGCCTTAAGGCACCGCACGAGTATTCTTTAATCGTGCATCATTATTTGCTTGTGTTATTTAATTTATGCTTTAAATTTCTGCTGCATTGTGTTGTCTCTGGTGTTGTAACATCAAGCACAACACTTCCTGTTTCACTAACAAACTGCATACAACGTTTATTTCAATCTGAGACGTTTAAATTTCACACTTCAAATACCCAATTGCAGGCTCGTAACTAATTCATACTTCACATATACATCGACACAAATATATTATATAAAAAATCGTCGGAAATATGTGCCACGATTTTCAAAACCTGTCGCAATGTGTTCTGACGGGAGCTTTTCCTATGCTTTGAAAAAGCGTCGCAAAATGTATTTTGCGACGCTTTTTCTTCGCAAAAAACATTTTTTTAGTGATTTAACCCTGATATATAGGAGAACAGTCAACACACGATATTCGAGTTGTTGTACGCTCGAACTTATTTAAAATGTAATATGAGAGCTGCACAGTTGTCACTACTCACTCACTAGTTATAGTTTATTGTAAAACAAGAAATTAATATTTAATCCTACAATTTGTATCAAATTCAAGGACTAGAGATCAATTTCCTTGGATTCCAAAAAATGCAATTATCAATGCGGAGATGGTTAGGATACAATAAATGTTCTAATTATGAGAACGATTGACATGAGGCGTTTGAGCTCCTGTAAAGTTAAAGGAATATCGATCGAAGCTAGTTGCACTATTGTTGCTATATATAAATTTTAATAAAACAATAAATGTTTGATTATTCGTGTTTGAATGATAGCACATTAAAATTGAATATAAAATTAATTTGTACGAGCATATTCTAAATAGCGTTATAGCTTATGTCATTGAATAAATTAATTTTCAATTCACAACTGTCCTCATCACAGTCATGTTACACCTACATTTTATTCATAAAAGTCAACTGTATCATATGTATATAATTAGCAGTATAAAATATACATATAACAGTTGAATCTTACCATAATTTAGGCAATTGTGTAAATTATAAGCCATTTTGCTATTTCTTTTACCTTTTTATTTTTGAATTTATAATCTATGCAACTTTAAAATATAAGAGGGCCCAGAGTAACTAATTTTGTGATCGTAATATAATTTTTTATAAATCATAAATATTCTTATAAAATTATAAAAATAATTCATCTGATTTTTTTTAAATATCATAAAAACTTATTCTTTGGGTGCAATAATTGTCCATGTTAGGTATACGATCGAACCATTGAACTTCGACTGTTGTACAATTAAAAAAATTTGAGTTGTGTCGTTACCACTAGCTATAACTCATGAGTTCGATTTCTATTGATTGCAATAAGTGCGTTCATTGAGAGAAATTGTTGGGTGCAATAATTATTTTCTCCACTGGGTGGAAAGATAAAAAACATGACGTCTGAGTTGTTGTACGATTTACAAGATTTGGGTTGTACCGTTAACACCAGCGATAGTTTTTGATAAAATAACTTGAGTTCATTCCTGCACTTATTTTAATCAATTATTTATTTATCTATAACTACCAGTTAATTACTTATTTATCTATAATGATCCTATCTAATAAAATACTCTTTCATATTTATTTATATTATTGAATTTTTAAATGATTATATCATATTTAACATAAAAAATATTATAGAAAACTATTTTTAAATTTTTCTATGTTGATATATCTATGATTTTCACAAATGTAATGTTTTAGTATCTTTATTTTTATAAATATTAAAAATTAGTTATATCAAAATATTTTTAAAATATAAATATATGATGTGCATGATTGATCATTATAACATACTTTGTATGTGTTAAGGTGATTCAATCTCTTGAAGTTAAGGTGATTCAATCTCTTGTGCCATAGCCAGTGCGTTTAGAATTGAAAGCTATGAGGCAAACTGGTTTGCTAGACTGATCATTCCAACATACTTTGTTTGTGTTTTCACACTTGTTTCATGTTAGGATAATATCATCATAAACATTTTTAACAAGACATGAGTGTTTTTGAAATTCAACTATATGCTTATAATCACATAGTTGACTGATACTTACTAAATTATATTTCAAGTTCTCAACTAATAAGACATACTTTATAATTATGTTACCATGAATAATCTTATCCTTACTCACGGTCCTACCTTGTGAGTTATCACCAAAAGTGATAGTTGGACCATTGCTTTTAATAAGTTTAGACAACAGTTTAGCATTTTCAGTCATATATCTTGAGCATCTGCTGTCTAAATACCATGATTCATCCATATTTTCTTCAACACATGTTACATGCAGTCACATAGTTGAATAACTTTGATACTCATATCTATTTGGGTCCACGATGGATTAATCCTTTAGGAACCCAAATCTGAATTAGTTTAACCAGTTTATCAGTTTCAGTGTTTCTATAGGTTTGTGCAAAATGTTGTTTTCCCTTTCCTAAATTGTTGAGTTGTCGATATAGCTTCTGAACTGGTTGTTGATTGTGATACTGGTTTCGATTTCCTCTCATAGGATTTGGTTGATTTGTATTACTCCGATTGGGACTTTTAATAGTTTCAACCTTGATTTCCTCAGGAGTGAAACCAATACCAAATCTATTCCTGTTCATTTGCTCAATTAAATTTCGGCTTTTTAGGACAAGTTTATCATGGATTTCTCCATGTTTATTTTCCCTACATGCTCATACAAAGTGTATGACTTTCCTTTGCACATATTCAATTTGGGTAGATTACTGGATTCACCGATGTTTTCAGTTTTACTAAACCCCAGACCACTTTTGTCATTTATGGGTTTTTGTAACTTTGCATCTCTATCAACATGTTTGAAGATTTATTCCATGAACTTACCAAATCATTTAATCTTTGATTTTCTATTGTAAGTTTCATGAAATCAATCTTAAGTTGCTCATTCTCAGTCTCAAGCTTAGCAATCTCTGTTTCAAGACTAATTTTCTCAACCGATTGATCCCAATTGGAGTTCAGTTGAGGTGTCTTGAAGATCCTCTTGCTTTGCATTGACTATGGTAAGAGGTCCATCAGTGATGACAAACCACATATCATCATCTAGAGCTGATAGTGTGCTTGCATACAAATTTTTCAATCATCAAAGTCATCTTTAGAGAACATAGGAATTTTGCTGAATGAAGACATCTTGTAGAAATATTCAGAGGCAAGATAACAACCTCGCTTTGATAACACTTGTTAGGATCGGTTTAGGGTGTAGAGAGGGGGGTGAATACACTTTAAGACTGTTTTGATAAGAGTGCACATAATTCAATCGGTTTGGTGACTGAATTTTATATTTATCTTGGTGTCTGATGCAATTTGACACACAGTGTATGTGCGAAAATATGTCAAGTTACAGATTCTGAACACTTTTGAAAACAGTGTATGCAAGATAGGTAGTAAATATGCAAACTGATAAACGACACAATGAGATGTTTATGGATGTTCGAAAATTTCAATTACTCCTACGTCACCTCTTCTTTCTCCTCGAAAGGATATTACTAGAAGACTTTGAATTTTACAAGAAAGTTGCAAAACCCCGATCCAGTTTAGGACTTATCCACTGCCTAAACAAGAACTCCTAGTTACAACTCAGTTTCAGCCGTAGACTGATAAAATACAGATGTTTACAACTCGATTTATCTTGGCATAAAGATGATCCATCAATGATTAGAATAACAGTTTAGGTGTTTGTGCTTCGAGTTCCTTAAGCAATTTTTCTTCTTGTAACTTCGAGATCTTAGATATTCTCATAGTAAGCGTAGTTGGCAAAAAATTTGTTATTCAATCGATAAAGGCTCTTATTTATAGTCTTTGGATGCCAACGGTAATATTTTTCAAAACGAATCTTTGAGAGAATCTGAAATATTCCCGTTGCATTTGTCACTACCATGGACAATTTTTGAGACCGACATTCTCTTGGATCGCGACACTACCTTCTGCAGAATGTGTCAGATTTAGGGGTGTCCATTCAGTTAAAATCGCCCGAACCGAACCGGTTTTTCGGTTCTCCGAAACCCAAAACCGAAAACCGAACCGAATGGATTGGTTCGGTTCGGTTTTTAACCAAAATAATTTTGGTTTTTCGGTTAACCGGTTTTTTTTTGAAAATTATGTTGATGACTTGATGAACTAATTTCTCAAAAAGTGAACAACCGATTATAATTTGAGTCATGTACATATATGTGATTAACATTAATTAATTTAATTTATAAAAATAATGTAATATATAATGCAAATACGTGTATATATAATATAATAAAATAGCTTCATTAATTTTTAATTATTTCTATTTGAAAAAACAATATTATTTTTTTAAAGAAAAAATCAATATTCTTTAAAATTACTAAATCAATACATTTTCCAAGTTGAATCTACAAACATACATGACTTGAATTTTGGTCACAATTCAAGTCATGTATACTTGAATAATTAGATAAATAATTAAATCAATTATGTCTTTTTTTTTTTTAAAAAAAGAACAAATTATCAATTATGACTTTTTCTTTACCAGTTTTTCCACAAAATTAATTTTCTGAGCTCATATTGATGTACATATAAATTGATTAGTAAATAAATTCAAATACAAAAAAAAAAAAACGGTTAACCGAAAACCGAAAATCCGAAAACCGAAAACCAAACCTAATTTTCGGTTCGATTTTCGGTTCAAATCGAATTTTTGGTTCCGGTTCGGATCGGGCAGTTATCTGAACCGCGAACACCCCTAGTCAGAGTACGGAAAACTTTATCCAAACATATCGCTCTGGTAGACTGACGATGGCGAAGGTAGACTTATAATCGCGATAGTAGATTGATAGTTGCCAAGGTAGACTGATGATAGTTGAGTATTTTCAGTTAGGTTGAACTACATGGGATCAGCCGAGCTTATTTTTAGCGTTTTATTCATAAGGACGCTTTATTCGATAGTTTCAGTTTATCTTGGTTGACCATTTAAGTTTAGCTCTGTTGACCAATGAAATCGTTCCTCCAACAGTTTTCGTTTCGCTCTTCTTCAATTTATCTGTAGTCAATTTAGTACTTTTGTTCATAAACACTAAAATTTAATTTCCAACATCCTCTAAAGAGTGAGAAATCAAAACAGAATAGAGAAAAAAAAAAAAGAGTGTTCAAAATATATATTTAACATTATTTCATAAGCTTTGATACAACAGAAATCAAATAATGCATATTCATGCCAAGAAATCGTATATTACAAGCCGGAAATCATAAAAAATAAAACAAAACATATTTGCCATACTTCAATACAAAACTCCCACTTACCTCGACCTCAAATCTAGAACAAGAATTAGTTTAAAATTCCTCTAAGCTTTCCTTCCTTACGTGAACAAGTCGTAACAATACCAAAAAAATTACTTGATTTTACCTTATTTTAAGTGAATTAAATCCAATAATTTATATGCTATTTATAGATTCTAAAATGGGATCCGCTTATCTCCACCATTACACCACCTATAATGACCATTAATCGGCAGTTACCAGTTGGGTTTATTGGCAACATGATGAATCTTTGAATTCAAAATTCATGAGTTGTAAGTGTAACGACCGATCAATGTGAGTGCAAATATTGAAGATATTTTGATTTGGTTTCTAAGATTACTTGCTTTTTCTAGGCTGTTTGAGGAGAAAAATGAGTTTTATGAACTTTAGGAGGAACAATGTCAATTTAATGAATAAAAATATAGCCTTGAACGTAGGGTTCATAGTTGAGAATTTTTAAAAGACGTACTTATGATTAATTGAGGTATAAAACTTAATTAATAGTCAAACAATAATTATATAAAAAATAATTAATGTAATGACATTGCTAAAATTTACTAATAGGATGTGGGTTTGTGGTAGAAGAATTTAGAACATATTATTTTTGACAAATCAAGATATAAAGAATAATAACTAGATAATTAATATAAATAATTATTTATATTGACATGTGAACATAAAGATATATTTAAAATATTTTTTTTGAAAAGATATATTTAAAATAATTAAACTAATATATATTCACTCAAGGTATTTTTTCTAGATCCAAATTGATATAGAAGCTTGGAGCCTTCACTTTCTTTATGTGTAGGAGAATAACATTAGAACTATTCAACACTAATAAATATTCCACATTAAAATGATAATTAAGATAAATCATTATTTTAAAAATAAGATTAGTAAATAAAATGACGAGAATTAAAATTTAGAATAAAATTAAAATTAGAAATATTAATTTTATTTCACTAATAGATAAAATAAATAAATTTACAAAGATATTTTTATTTATTATATCATAAATTTGATAACGGATATCACATATTATATTATACACGCAACATGTGAGTATTGATTACTGGTATTATATAATGTACTGGTATTACGTACATAATGGACCTTAAAAAGCTAAGTTTTTTTTAAGAAAAAGGTTCTAAAAAAATAAAATTTGTAAGGAACGCATGTCGTGTGACAATCAGTTTAAGATTTTTCAAATAAACATATAATTTATGAGATTATGTACATTTTATACCTTTCTAGAGTTATATTATAATATATAGTATGAAGCACATATTTAATCTATAAAGCGTGTGCCACGGGCCCACGATCCTTTATATGAATTATATAAAAATCTAAAGAAATCCCTAAAAACGGGGGATAGAAATCCCTAAAAATAATATCTTACACAGATTCTTGTTATAAACCATATCTTAACAACCAATATATTAATGTAACTCTCAATCTTACATGGTGCACATGCTATTAAAAAACACACACACACATATATATATGTATATATATATATATATATTTCAATAGGTCAGTTGAGACAATGGCATTTGCAGTTTTTTCGTCCTATATGACATATTTTGGTACACATGATAAGAGAGTGATTAATAAATTATTCTCATTTATCATATGCTTGGTACATTTTTAAAAAGTCCATGATAAGTCATTGAGCCCTTGATAAAAGCTTTGACAAGGGGACTATATATCCCTTTGATTTGATGTGATAAATTTAATACAACTAAAAAAATGCTACAAAAAAACATGATTACCCTCCACATATAAAAAATCTAAACTCTAAACACGCCTCATTCTACTCCACATTACGGTAGGGTTAATTTTATCATTAAAATCAAATATATAAATTTAATCACGCTTATTAAAATCATACCAAACATTCACAATAGTATCCTATCATTTTATTTATCCTTAATTTATCCTTATATTATATATCCTATACTTAACCTATCATATGTACCAAACTATGCCCCTATATATATGTTACATGATGCAGCTAATTATGTAATTACTTGTCACAAACACACTTAAAATTAAAGATAGAGAGATATAATATCTCCAAATTAAGAGAAGAAATGGCGAATGATTTTGGAATGAAGGCACTGACATTGGCTCTAGCAATTGTAGTAATCTGCAACATGGAAGTGGCCACCGTTGTGACGCAGCCCCTGGATGATGACTGCGTAAAGCAGGCAGCAAGCCGCATTTTAAAAGCTCTCAAGTCATGCTCATCATCGAATGCGGAAACTTGCTGCCATCGGTTGGTAGAGATCGACTCTCCCAGTACCTGCATATGCGACTCCAAAATCGTAAACTTGGTAGGGGAACAGAATCTCATCACCCTACTAGATAAATCAAAGTACTGCGACCATGATATACAACAGGATTTTGATTGCCTATGAAATATTCATGCATCATGTTTAACTAAAGCAAGCAAGCGCGTACGTTTTTTGGAAATTTCCATGTTGCATGCTATCTCAGGCCTAGCTAGTTGTTCATCTCCTCTCAATCTCTCGTTTTGTTCCAAATTAGTTCAAATAAAATCAGGTCTGCTCTGCTCTGCCTTGCATGATCATTTGTTTTTTCATATGTTGTATTGATATTGAATATTAATGATAATATTCGAAGAGCTTTTCCTGGATGAATTATATCCGACTCGATTTCGGATTAATTTAGGATTGATTATCGTTCTAAGATCAAGGGTTTTTGTTAAAAATAAAAAAGTTATTTCCAATCAATTTGATTTCTTTCATCTGGAAAGAGTTGACCTAATGGAGAGGCGGACCCATGTAGGGTCTAGGAGGGCATGGGGCACCCTCAAATTTTTATATAAATTATTAGTATATGTTTATATTATTTTTTTAATAAAATAATATATGATACGTGTCAATTTTAAATAATAATAATATATTATTTTTTTAAAAAAAATATGTTTAGCAACTTATCAAATAATTTTATAATGAATTATTATGAATAGATGATAATGTTTTAACTTTTTTTGTCCTCTTTTAGTTGGTATAAAATGCACATTTATGATTGTTTTATGAATTTTATCAAATAACGGAGTCAGATTTTTATTTCTATCCGAACTAAAATTTTCTAAGCTCTTTATTTTTTATGTGTTGAGCATTTATCTTTCTATTTTTAAAATTTTTCACGGGGATATTGACAAAGTGGACTAAATTTAATGTATAAAAAATAGAAAAAAAGAAATTAGATCACCCGAACGGAACAACACATAGTTCTGTCCTTAATTGCATCCCCTTAGCAAAATTTTCAAGCCGTGCATAGTTATACTGCATGCTCTCTTGCTAGGAGCAACGAGCACTTATTTATTACAATTTTCTCTATTTTAATGGTTCCACTAACTAATTGGTTCTTACAATAAAAAAAAAAAGGAAAAAACTCAAATTTGGTCATGTATATTTGTCGTTTTGCAATTTTGGTCATTTGTATTTTTATGTTTCAATTTAGTCCTGCATGTTCTGATTTTTGACAATTTCGGTCGTTTTTATTCGAAAATGCTTACGTAGCACTGTACACGTCAACTCAACATCAGCACTGAATTGGTGCCACGTCAGCGCCACGTTGGAAAAATGACTAAAATTGCCAAAAAAAAATAAAGATAGCGGACCAAAACTGAAATCTAAAAATATAAAGGATTGAAATCGCAAAGTGACAAATATACATGACCAAAAAAACAATTTTTCCTAAAAAAATCAGTCTATCTTGCGTGAGTGCGTGATATTCTTGTTACTAGCATAATCGCACACGCGCATTACGTGTGTATAAAACCATATAATATTTAATATTGTATGTTATATATACAATAATATTTTTTATTAATATTTAATTTTTTTTCATTTTTAAAATAATATAAAAATTTATTTATCAATTTTATATTTATAATGGTTAGTTGAGAAAAATATAAAAATATCTAGAAATAAAATCTTTACATATAATTAAATTTAAAAAATTATTTATCCTATCTATAATTGTTATTTGAGAAAAATATATACAATTAAATTAGAATTTACATATATGAATAGAAAGGGTAATTTCGAGAAAAAGTTGGCGTCCTCCCTCTAAGAGGCTCAACTTTTATATATACTAGCGATGGAGCACACGCATTGCGTGTGTAGAATATTATATACAAATATAATTTATTGTATATTGAATAATTTGTTAATTTAAAAGTGTTTTTTTACATTTTTTTTTTCAAATCTAAAAAAAATTAGCTACAAATGAAATTCACTTTAATATTGATGAAAATAGTGATGATAAAAAGAATAAATAATGCTGAAAGATAAATGTGGGATGAGTGAGTTGAAGAGAGAGTGTAGGGGTATAAAAGGAAAAAAAATGAAGAAAATTCACCATGACACCAAAAGTAGTTAGTTAAGAGTACACACACTTAATAAAATAGTAAAGATAGTATAGATTTCAAAAAAATAAAAATAAAAAAAATAAAGAATAAATTCGGGATCTTGTATTATTATAGCAAAGCTCGCAACGATTTTGTAAATTAAAAAAAATAAACTGAGTTTTTAATTTAAACATTTTCAAAAAATACCTTAATCTATCTGACCGTAATCAAATTTATTTCAACAATATATTAATCAAATAAGTTTCCAATAAATTGATTCGGTCATTTATTATTTTAATTAATTAATCATATTATAATATTTCATTTTTCCAAATTATCTTTATTATAAAGTTTGAGACACTTATTTTTAAAAATGTTTGGAATAACAATTGTTTTGTTTTGTTTTTTTTTTCAGTAAATAAATTAAAATTGGTAGCTTGAAAATCATGACTTTATTATATTAATAATGAAGTTTCCCCATTGTGTGTTCATGAAATTGATACGATCAGAATGAAGCGCAGGTTGTTATTTCTTTTTAAAAAATAGCATTTAGTGATGAGACTTTGGTGTGATATGAGACTTTGGTGTGATATGAAATTCAATGTTAATTCAATATACTATTAAATCAGATAGATTTCGTCGGATAAACTGATCTTTCCTGTTTTAGAGGAAGCTTAATTATATTCAAACATGCACGTGGCGAGGTTCAGGAAAGCGAATTTTGCTTCATTAGCAATGCATATTTAGGAATTGAAATTCAGAGTTTAGGGTCGTAATTATCTTATAATATTTTTTTCATACTAGAACCGATTTTAAATGAATTAATATATGGTGTGTTTATACAAAACTAGTAATAGGGACGGACCAACAGCAGTCTAGAAGATGATAAGCGATTTCATTTCACCTTGAGGATTAAACTGTTACAATAACCTATATTTCAGGATTCTTGCATAATCAAATATTCTTTCTTAGGTAATTAAAATCTATCCACTAAGCTTTGCTAAGTTAAGCGCCACTATACATTTTTGGGCGCGCTAACGTAGATTTGGGCTTTGAGTTACTCTTGGGCCTTCTATTGTTTCTTTAACTTGCCCCCGCAAGCTGAGTGTGAGTTGAAGAACAATACTGAGCTTGTTACGGGTCGCAAAAAGGCACTAATAGATAGATGTTTAGTGACAATATCTATTTGATCAAAGGACATCACATATTGAACACAGAGTTGTACATTTTTCCAAGACCTTCTCTCTAACAAAATGAAGATCCAACTCAAGGTGTTTGCTTCTAAAATGATGAACCGGGTTCGCACTTAGAGCAATAATGCTCATGTTATCGCACCAGAGAACATGAACTTACAGTTGTTATATGTGAAGTTCTTTCCATAAGGACTGAATCCACAACAAGTCTGAGGCGGCATTGGCCAAACTTCGATATTCAGCTTCAGTACTTGAGCAATAAAATACGGTATGTTTCTTTGAGCTCTATGATATTGGCAAAGTACCAAGAAACCAACAGAAACCAGAGGTTGAGTGCCGATCTTCAGGATCATCTCGCCAATCTGCATCACAATAACCAGAAAGAGAAAGACAACATGACACTGTAAATGAAAGCCAAAGTTCAAGGTGCCTTTGATATAGAGAAGAATTCTCTTCACAGCTTTCCAGTGTGAAATAAGGGGAGTGTGCATAAATTAGCAAACTCGATTTATGCTGCGAGTGATGGACAAATATTGTAATGCGCCAACAGTGCTTCTATATAAGGTGATCACTTCTTCTAAAGGATCTCCATCTTTGGATGAAAGTTCGACACCCGTAGACATAGGTGTTGGCCGGCAACGAGTGTGCTTGATGATGCTTGATGCATCTTTGTTTTCTGAAGCAACTTCTGAGCATATTTAGACTGGGAGAGAAATAATGAAGAATCAGAAAACCTCTTTACCTACATACCTAAGAAAAAAGACAGCTCACCTAGATCATTGAGAGAGAATTGAGTGTCCAAATCACGGATAATTTGTTGTATATGAACCTGATCATTGCCTGTTATGTGAGAACCCGAAATTTTAGTTGGCCTAAATGGCGTAAGCTGAAATTTAGTAAACTAAACCGACGTAGACTGAACTGGGGTAAACTGAATGAAGTAAGCTGATTTGAGGTAAACTAAACCGAGATGAACTGAACTGACCAGTTGACCAAGATGGTGGGAAGATATTAAGAGACAAAGCCAAGGAAGCAGGCGCGACGTTCGGAAATACAAGACTGCAACTGCATGATAGGTATGTGGACGATTTTATTGATTATCTTGAGCATATATTAAACCATAATTTTACTTAATAAATAGTCTTTTTGGATCTTATAATGTATTAAATAGTTCCACAACGTTGACACGAACACATGTTTATGCATCGATCATCTATCCGCTTCTTGGTGTAAAATAAATCTGATATGTTAGAAAAGTATGAAGATGATCATAAAATTCTTGTAATGGTATTGAGTGAAATTAAGCATTCATATAATCATATGGGCAAATGAGTGCTGGTGTCCTACAAATTTATTGATGGAGAAATTAAGATGAGAAGATAATAGAGTAAAACACGAAAGAAATTATTGGAGAGAATATTATATATAGGGATGTAAACGAGCCGAACTGTTTGCGGGCTATTCGAAGTTCGGCTCGTGAAAAAGCTTGTTTGGGCTCGTTCGTTAAACTTATCGAGCCGAGCCCGAGCTTAATTTTGAGCTCGACAATATTCACGAGCCAAGCTTGAGCTTAAGGATGTTCGACTCGTTAGCTTGCGAACATGTTCGTTAATAAGCTAGGAAGCTCGAACTCGGCTCGTTTAGGTGGCTCGTTTAGTGTGTTAGCTTTGGATTTATGTTTTAATAGTAGGTTCAGTCTACATGTAGTTTATTAATCGAGTTGAATGAGTTTGATTCATGCAGAATTTTAGTGTGCACTACAAACAAACTTGTTGTGTTTTGTCTTGTCCCATTTGGCGTTGAAATAACTTAATTTGATGAACATATAGATTATATATGATTTTTCTGCTGAAACATGTCAAAACTATATCATATATTTAAGTTCGCGAAGATGCTTATTGTTTTTCGAAATTATGGGCGAGTTAAGTTAGGAACTTGAAAATGTGATAAATATTAATGACAATGTGTTTATTTGAATTTTGGGATAAATCGGTTTGGAATCTCGGTTGGTGTTCAAATGAAAGTTATAGAACTTTTTTTCTTTAACACCAAAAATTCACTTTTTGGAGACGTTTTTTTTTTAAAAAAAATTATGTTTTTCATTTTTATTTTATTTAAGAAAAATTTAATTTTAGTTTATAATTAATTTATAGAGATGTGTTGTATTGTATTGTATTTAGGCTTCACGAGTTTGAAAACGAGCTCGAAACCACTTAACGAGTCAGAATACGAACTTGCTAAACAAGCTAACGAGCCAAAAAACCAGCTCGTTTAACGAGCCAAAATCAAGTCAGACTCGTTTAATACGATAAATGAGCCGAGCCCGAGCCGACATATGTAGTAAACGAGCCGAGCCGAGATTTATGATAAAAGCTCGGTTCGGGCTCGGATACCAAACGAGCCGAGCCCGAGCCTAATACTGTTCGGCTCGGCTCGGCTCGGCTCGGCTCGTTTACATCCCTAATTATATATATCTAAATATATATATAATTGAAGAGAGAGCAGTGTAAAAATCACCCCACCTACTTGACTACCAAACAAAGCTGTTTTGTGTTCGGGTGTTTAAGCTTGTGGAGTAAGTGAGCATTTGATTAAGGGTCAAAAGTTCGATTCTCCCAACCAACACTTTTTTGAACTAGTCTATCGCACAGGGCTTGTATAGTACAATTTACCTGGCTAGAGTAGTTTGTAGGTTATTGCGTTACTTTGAAATTTTCTCAATGTACATCGAAAGATAACAACTATGAGTTCTCACGTCATAAAAAAAAATTTTATTTTGTATATTTCATCAAGCGGGGTGTTTTAATTGATAATTTAAAATTTTTTAAAAAAATTAAAAATAATACAAGTGATAGAATAAGGTCTGCAGGTAGCGGACTCCGCCAATAATTTGAAGCGTCCTTTGTCATATATCAAATATGTCCGTTTCACTTTGCAAATAATTTTGAAATAGTTAGAATTTTTGCGAAATAATCTCGTAGATTTTTATGACAGATCGATTTGGTTCATACTTAATTAATAAATATTTTTAATATTAAAAAATAATATTTTTTATTAATAAGTTCGAGTGAGAATGATCATGTCACAAAACTTATCAGGAGACCATCTTGTTTGGGTTTTTGTAAAATGACGGTAAACCAGTTAACCATTTTAAAAAATTTATTTTTAAAATATTACGTAATTTATATTTAAAAAAATATTTGTGATATTTTTTATTTTTCTTAAAAAATCCATTACTTATAATTAAATTTATGTTGTTTTGTTTTTGAAAAAATAAAGGAAGACGTATGTGTGTATGCACATTTATTTTTTATTTTACTTTTAGTAGATATTTTTTTTAGTAGATATTATTGTTAGTTGATGGTGAACCGGTCAACCATATTTCTTAAAAATAAATTATTTATTTTTATAATTTATCCAAAAAAGTTTTAATATATTTATTTTTCTATTAAAAAAATTATATTAATTATGTTTAGCATGCGTTTGTTCAGTTTTATAAAAAAAATTAAAGAAGGCGTATGTATGTTGGTCCACTTAATTTTTATTTCATTTTCATTAGTAATATGCTAAATTTTTGGAATAATAGAATTATAATAATTTCTTAATTACAATAAATTTAATACTATTTATCAATTTTTGTAAATCTACATCGACTTCACAAAAATTTATGTGAAATTTTTTAAAAGTTTATGAGATTGTATAAAAATCTATAGAAATCTATATCGAATCCACAAAAATTTATCATTTAAAAAAAATTAATAAATCTATGCAGAGTCCAAACTCCAAAGTACACCCTCAGTTCGAAAATAAAGTAATAAGTGGGAGATATATTTGTTGAAAATATATTATATTATATTAAAATTGAATGTTAAAAATTGAGTTGTATTATTTTGAAAATTAGTGTGTGATGATGTAGATGATGATGAATTAATTTTTGGACTAATCTCTAATTGAGATCTATAAATAGGTCTCTCCATTTGTGAAAAAAATCACAATTTGGGAGAAGAAATTTTAAAGTGTGGAGTTTGAGAATATTTTGAGTTTTTGAGTTTTTATAAATTTTTATTTTTTTCACAACACGTTATCAGCACGATCGCTCGAAGGTTTTGTAAAATTTCCAAAGCTCACAAACACAAGAAAAAGGTAACAAGAGTATGAATATTTATTTTATTGTTTATTTATTTATTTTATATTTAATATATAATATCATGTTATGAAAAAAACTTATAAGTTTTTTTTTTCAAAAACTTGTTATAAATCTTGGGAGGATGTTAAGACGACATCCCACACTCCCGGTAAGGGATACAACAAGTATATAAGCCTCTAAGATTCTTAAACAATATAATCATATTTGTATAATTTCATGTTATTATATAAAAGGTTGTCTATGACACCGATCTTATAATAATGTGATATGATATACTATACCTGACTTTATACTAACTATATTGGTATAATTTCACAATATTATATAAAAGGCTGTCTACGACACCGATCTTATAATAATGTGATACATAATTATTTAATTATGATTATCATTATATGCATCACATGATTATCACGAATTTTTAATCATCACATACTCGATTTTTTTTCTTACCCCCAACGGTCACAAACGGTAACAAAACGGCTAGTTTTTTGCCTATAAATATGTTCACTCAAACTCATTTTCAATCACACCAAAATTCATTCTTTCTCTCAAAATAATTTCTCCTCGATTTTTCGAAGATGAAGATGATGACATTTATAAGGCTATTTTTCATAACGATTATGATCATCATGCTCACGAGTCTTGTACTCACCAGCGATTTTCCACCACATATTTTTTCTCTATTTGTACACGTACTTGTAATCTCCGTTCTTCCATTATTTTGTATTGTCATATTAATGGAAATTAACTAATAAAATGCATTGTTATTTTTCTAGTACCACCATGTCAAACTTGGCAAAGCTTGAATTCGTTACACTCGATATCACTGAAAAAAATTATATGCCATGGACTCTTGACGTTGAGATGCATCTTGAGTCATTGGGTCTAAGTGAAACCATCAAAAAAATTAATATATCAACCTCACAAGATAAAGCAAAAGCTATGATTTTTTTACGCCGACATCTTGATGAATGGTTGAAATGTGAGTATCTCACAGAAAAAGACCCAATGATTTTATGGAAAGGGTTGAAAGAAAGATTTGAGCATATAAGGAAAGTTATACTTCCGACCGCCCGAGATGAATGAAATACATTAAGATTCCAAGACTTTAAAAAAGTCAGTGATTATAACTCAGCGATGTATCAAATATTCTCGCAATTGAAATTTTGTGGGCATGTGATTACTGAGATGGAAATGCTTGAGAAGACATTTTCCACCTTCCATGCATCAAATATAACTCAACAACAACAGTATAGAGTGCATGGATTTTCGAGATATTCTGAACTCATCGCATGTCTTCTTGTGGCGGAAAAGAACAACGAATTGTTAATGAGAAATCATCAATCCCGACCCACTGGATCAACGGCATTTCCTGAAGCAAATGTCATAATTAAAAATGAAAACCAAAATCAAAGGCATAGACAAGATTTTGGTCGTGGACGAGGTCGAGGATGTGGGCGTGGACGTAAAAATGACCGTGGTCGTGGACGCGGTCATGGATATGAAAATAATCGAGATAGTTATTTCAGTAATTCATCTCAAAAGAGCGTCACGTACCACCCACCAAAAAGGCAGCATAAAAACATGAGTGAAAATGAAAATCACTAAAAAAGAACCGAGAGTGTTTGTTATAGATGTGGCACTCCGGGACATTGGTCACGTACTTGTCGAGCCCCTGAGCACCTTTGTAAGCTCTATAAAGAATCGATAAAGGGTAAAGGAAAAGAGACCAATTTTGTTGAAAATAGTGACCATTTAATTGGTTTAACTAGTTTCAATGCTGCAGATTTTATGAATGATTTCGAAGACATTGATTAAAAGATTGGTGAGACTAGATTGTAACAAATTTGTATTTTTTTATGCATTCTTGTATTGTAAAGAATGTTACATTTTGCATTTGTATTGTACTTATTTTTTCTTTATAGCATGTTTGTGAAGTTTGATATGGAAAATGCACGAGCAAACATGAAAATAATCTCATGGAAATTTGCATACCAGATAGTGGTACAACGCACACTCTTTGTGGGGATCTCGAGTTGCTAATCTCATTTTAGGGCAATAAACGATTAATCAACAATTAATCATATAATAAAAGAATATTCAAACCAATTTTTTTTTCAGAACCCCACGCAAGCCCGCGCCCTATTTCAGGCGCGCCCGCGCATAGGTTTCGGACAGAATCTGGTAAAATGAGAAACATAACAGTTGTAGATCTTTGTCTTAGCTTTCCAATGCCGCAAACGACACCCTAATCGGAGTTTTCAGTAAAACGTTATGCTCATTCTACCAAAACGGGTTGGTACAGAAATTTACAAAAATTATCAAAGGCTACAACAAAGATCAAAGTTGCTAGAGCTATTACAAATCTTAAAAATTGCATACATAATCTCAATATGTCCGAAGCATAAACACATGCATATCTAGACATAACAATAATCGCATACATGTTTCTAAGGTGCAATACAATAAACTCAATTCTAAGTTTTCTAAGCTCAAACTAAATCAACACCTTCTAACATGCATTTGACAGCAATCTATTCTTATCCCGAAGTCACCACATGCTAATCTTTCTCAATCTTGAGCTATCCAAGCCACATCTGACTCGCTCATGCCCCAAACCTGATGCAATGCACACATACAAACAAAGCAACAGCCGGATAACTCCGGTGAGAATAAATCTCAGTATGAACAACATGCATATACATCATTTAAGCATGTAACTTATTCAATCATAAATGTCATATAATAACATAACATGCTAGCATTTATAAACGCATATTTTAAATCATAAAAATCTCTAGGTTAATGCATAAATGCAATGCATGTGCCAAGGAATAGGCTATCAAATTTGATATCAATAAATCGTAGTTCTGGGATCCCGGGGAAATAAAATCTTTAACCGACCGCCGACTCTCCCAATCGAGGTGGTGATAAATATCTCAATTTCCCTGACTTTGGTGCAACTATAGTGAGTCATCTAGCTCTGGAAAATAAATCTATATTCCGTGCCATGAGTCATCTGACTCTGAAAGTAAATCTACATTCCATGCCACTCACTACAGTTCTCCAAACGTCATCTGCACTCTAGGCCATTCTGCACTCTGTGCTTTTCAGGCTAGAGTTCAAGATGAATGCAACATGTTATGTATGCATTAAATGCTATAAAACACCTTGAACACATCAATCATATAATCATATGAGCATATAATCACTCAACGATACCGACAAATCTGTAAGTATCACATGTAATACATAAAACATGTTCAATACAAAAAATACTATAAATCAAAGAAGACAAGTAAACATTTACATAAATATTCTGGGAATTCAAGAAGATATCTATCTTGAATAATCTATCCCATTTATGTAAACGTAAACAATAACATATATTAAAACATGCATATATGTGATTTTAGGCAACTCGATAATCAGAAACAATCTCGAGTTATTCTGCCCATCTTATTAATGTCTATTCATACCTTTCCTTCTGAATCTGAGAAACTCCAATTCTGGACAATAACATCAAAGAAATCTGATCAAAATCTGCTCATATCATTGCAATCATTCAAGGCGAAATAGCTTCAAACCTTCTTCCATCTTTCTTGGTTCAAAGGCTAATTTCTCGAACTCGTCAACTCGAACTCGATCTCTTGCAATTCAAATATGAAATGTATGGATTTTCAATTCAATATCAACTTCCAATAGCATTACAATCTCATAAATTCGGAAACAACTACAAGACTTGATTGTTCGGTCAAAATCAAAACCGACGGCATAACGGTTCGAATTCGAAAATCCTAAAGGCATTAACATCAATAATACAATCATATCAATCAAATATCATCACCAATTCTTCAGCTGAATTTCGAAATATGCAGCCCCTAAAAATCAGATTTCTGACAAATCTTTCAAAAATCGGAAACATGTTCAAATGACGATCTTTTCACGATCCGTCTTAGATATGCTATCGTCGTATAAGATAGAACATGTTTATACAATCAAATCTTAATTCTAACAACATTATAAAATTAAAACATGGTAGAAATTCATAAAAATTACGTCAAAACGTAGCACTCGGAGCTGTGATCGCAAATATATGTTCAATCGGAAATTCTATCGGGCGGATCGATTTTTATCGGAGCTTGAAATCTCAAAAATGACTTGACTCTTCTTCTTTTCTCTCCTCTCGTTTGCTTCTGGAATTTTGGGCTGAAATCTGATGCCTTCCATCCCTTTTACACGTTTTTAATGACCAAGTTGCAAGGAAATTGCATTTTGGTCCCTGAACTTTGGCCTAATTGCAATTCAGTCCCCGGACAAGCGATTTAATTCAATTTCAATCCTAAATAATTTAAGAATATTAGAATTCAAGTCTAAACTCTAAATATTCTCAAATTAAATATTTTTGAATTAAAATTAAATTATTTCGGACCTTATCGCATTTTAGTCCTTGAACTACTCAATATTTGCAAATTGGCCCTTTCTCGGATTTCATCCTCCAATTAAATCTTTGATATTTATAATTCTGGAATTTACATCTTAAATTCCATAAATATCAATTCAATTATTTTTAATCTTTTAATTTAAGAATTTCGGATATTAAAATCTGAAAATCCAAAAATCCTCAAATTAAATATTTCTGACCCGAAATTGAAATCTCCAATTTCCATAAATTCTTTAATTCATCTTTTCTCTCTTATTCGGAAGTTAAATCTTAAATCCCGTAATTAAAAATTTAATATTTTTGGGCCTTACATTTCCTCCCCTCTAAGGAATGATTTCGTCCTCGAAATCGCATTCGATCTTACTGCTGATTCTCGTAAGTCGTATAGCTGACTGAAGTAATACTAACTTCAATTCTATGAGTTTTAGATATCTAGTCTGATATCTTCTCGTCTATAATATCTTACTCTTCTTTCTGATTGCTTCTGCAATCATATCAATTCTCATAAACATAAATCACTGAGTCAACTTATATCTAAGTTGTTTTTTCTCGTGATCTAACTCTGCATCAGTTAGTCTGTCTTGCTTACAATCTTATCGACTTCGGTTTTATCTGAATTGAATGCATATACATATTCTAGCTGATATTCTTCAGCCAATGCATATGGATAACAATTCATCTATCGGACAATTCGAAATTGAGTATTAATCAATTAGCTAGATCAAATACTCACAGGGATCAATTCTTACATCTCTTTCTAAACCTATTGATGCTTGAGAAAGAACTTCTTTTCTGATCATTTTATTCAGGCTTCAAAATCTATATCTGTTGCTCATTTGCTAACTCTGTCTATGCTGCTCTTTTTTTATTATGTTCAAATCAATCTTCACATTCTCTATCTTTTCTTGACTGATATCTGGTCTGATAGCTGATATTTCTGAAATATCGTTTCAATATCAAGACAATGCTGTGTTTCTGATCAATCAATCATCAAAATACTGTCTTTATATCTATCAAATAGCTGTCACAGGAATCATAGTATTCGCGTGGAAAATAATCAAGCAACTAGTACCGAATCTAGTACTATAGTTCTGAGCATATCCTTGGAAATTTGGATAATCACATCTGATAGTCCACTAATCAAAGGATGGTATAATGAAATCTCATACAACCAAATATTCAGAACATCTGACAATCAATGCCACAATCTAAAAAACAAATCTAAAGTCTATATCTTGACAATAGATTTCAATAATTCCTGTAATCTGATCATCTTGCTAAATTCATCTGTATCATGTCTAATACAACATATTCTGAAATCTGTCAAAATCTACTACACTCTAAATCGCAAAATCATGACGATTCGAGTAGATTCGAACTACAGTCGTTCACAAAGTTGATCTTCTTTCAACTCTTATGTAACTAATCTGTTACATAAACCACTTGAGTTCTTCTTTTCTGCTCTTTTACTGGAATTTTAGTATTGGTAATGTTAATTATGTCGTATCTGCTTTCATTTCTTTCACAAATATGAATTTCCAAGTAATGACTACATGTAAATCATACATGTTTAGACAACTGAATGGATATTAAATATGTTGTCATATGCCTCTTTTAGAATCTAATATTCCATATCTAGAATATCTGGCATAATCAAACAATTATTCACCGCAAAAATTCATCTGTTCTGCTCTGCTGTCTTATCTCTTATCTTAATCTAGCGTTCTCAATCAATATTCTATTGCTTGATCTAAGATCAATGTTGCTTTCATCTTTCCAAACCAATCCAATTTAGCTTGGATTGCAACAATTCTGATCGTTTAAGTATCTGTCAAGCATAAACATGCAACAAGTATAGATCTGCACCCAATAAATCCAGCAATTAGCTAAAACCCATAAATCTTGCCAATATTCTATATCCAAAATTTATATCAGTTACAAGCCAAAACTTCAAAATACACTGAATATACACATCAAATAATCAATAATTCTCAAATTTCAAATCAAAGGAACTTGTTCAATTCAAAGTCATCCAAAATCAACTATTTTGAATGACAAAATCTGCGAAGTGAAAACAACTCACTTGCATTTCAAAACTCAACGCAAATGAATCAAAACAGACTCTAGCAAAGGAATAAGAGTCAATCAAAATCGATCGAGGTCGAATACAAAAACCTCTTAATCGATAGCAAGAAATTCAAGAATCATGACTTCTATGATGGAATAGCTTCAGCAAAATTTGAAGAAAAAGCTCAACTGTAACTGATATTTCTTATTCTCTATTGATATGAGTTCTTTTATTAATTCTTACTTCTCAGCTGACAATATTCGAATATACTCTTTTCGACTTAACTCATTGTCATAGAATTAATCATCATTTCGGTACTAAATAACTCTTTTCTACGCAATCTGCTAGCTCTTTCTGAAGTTCTTCAGTTCACGTAATGCTCTTCTATATGAGTTGCCATAATACTTTCGTACTAGACACCACTCTATATAGAACTGCATTCATGTCGTAGAAAGGTCGAAATATGTCATTGAACTATTTATGTATAGTCTAACCACTGACATTGCTGTTAATTCTTGGTTAATTTTGTACTAGTTCAATATATCGACTAGACTTCTACTGACATTCTTCCACGGTCAAACGTGATATAACCAGTACCGAAATAACAAAATCTACTTTCTGAAACTCATATCATAAATTGCTAGTCATTTCTATTGCTTTATCAGTGCACGGATTCAATCAGCTGTTAACTGGTACTCAGTTATTGCATTAATATCTATAATGCATTCTAACTTAATATCTCACACCTGATATCAGCACATTCAATCTTATTTCCTCAATTATGTATTTCATCTTCTATGACTAATCTTACAAATATATTCCATCTACTCAAAGGCAAAATTTTAGCAAATACGATGAATACAGGCTCATCAGATACAGATTATAGCATAACAAATCGTGATATATGAATATATGCTATGCAATCAATATATAAGCGGTTAACTAGAATTAACTCACTTACCTATAATATTCTTATCTGATACAACTTGAGCCTTTCAGCTAAGGAAAACTATGCTTATATATCTTCATCTGCTGGCGTTTAGACTGACTCAATCTTTGCTGTTATTGTCACTATCTCTTGCTTCATAGCTATACTGCTATGAAAGTTTAGTGAAGGTGATGATTATAGTGTTTCACAATTACAGAGGCGTGAATCAAAATTCAACTCTGCCTCGTACTATCGGTTCATGATTTAGTTCTTCTATTACTGGCTTGAAATCACCTTATTAGCTTCTATTCTGCAAAGTCTTCTGTTCTATCTTCTTTAGCATATACGGAAATAAACAATTCTGTTTACTTACCTGCAAAAAAATTTCAGTACTTCTTCTGGCAACTTCACCAACTTCTTGCTAAGTCCTGGAGTTGATATAAAATTAAGCTGATTCTATGTTCATCGGAATATTTTTCTCTTGAACAACTAATCCAGCTTCTCAATTCAACCCCTTTCTAGACATAGCATATTCTATATCATTCTGAGTTGATGATCAATAGCTTTTGAGTTGTTCAACTAACATACTCCTCAGTGCAATCGGCTCAAAAACATACCTTAACACTGTTCTGTTCTATCTACGGTTCTGTCTGTCTGAGGTTCTCATGCTATCTGCATAATCTGTCTTATTAAATAACAGAAGCAATATATATGGCAGAGATTATAACATACAATGTCAGTATATCATACATATAATCTCATGCTTCTAAATAGAACACATACTTGCAATTTCTCATGCTTTTTCACATATTACATGCTTAAAATGAATTCACTTATTCTAATGAATTCAAGAAATCAGGCATACATATCAACATATAAGCACGTAATTCTTATCTCAAAAAATTCTGTAAAGCAAGTAAAGCATACTCATGCCATACTATAAATGCATGCGACTCAATCTACCCCGCTCAACTTCTAGCTTAGTCCAAGACTTTATGCTCTGATACCACCTGTTGTGGGAACCTCGGGTTGCTAATCTCATCTTAGGGCAATAAACGATTAATCAACAATTAATCATATAATAAAAGAATATTCAAACCAATTTTTTTTTTCAAAACCCCACGCGCGCCCGCGCCCCACTTCAGGCACGCCCGCGCATAGGTTTCGGACTACAGAATCTATTAAAATGATAAACATAACAGTTGTAGATCTTTGTCTTAGCTTTCCAATTCCGCCAACCACACCCTAATCGGAGTTTTCAGTAAAACGTTATGCTCATTCTACCAGGAAGGGTCGGTGCAGAAATTTACAAAAATTATCAAAGGCTACAACAAAGATCAAAGTTGCTAGGGCTATTTCAAATCTGAAAATTTGCATACATAATCTCAATATGTCCGAAGCATAAACACATGCATATCTAGACATAACAATAATCGCATACATGTTTCTAAGGTGCAATACAATAAACTCAATTCTAAGTTTTCTAAGCTCAAACTAAATCAACACCTTCTAACATGCATTTGACAGCAATCTATTCTTAGCCCGAAGTCACCACATGCTAATCTTTCTCAATCTTGAGCTATCCAAGCCACATCTGACTCGCTCATGCCCCAAACCTGATGCAATTCACACATACAAACAAAGCAACATCCGGATAACTCCGGTGAGAATAAATCTCAGTATGAACAACATGCATATACATCATTTAAGCATGTAACTTATTCAATCATAAATGTCATATAATAACATAACATGCTAGCATTTATAAACGCATATTCTAAACCATAGAAATCTCTAGGTTAATGCATAAATTCAATGCATGTGCCAAGGAATAGGCTATCAAATCTGATATCAATAAATCGTAGTTCTGGGATCCCGGGGAAATAAAATCTTTAACCGACCACCGACTCTCCCAATCGAGGTGGTGATAAATATCTCAATTCCCCTGACTTTGGTGAAACTATAGTGAGTCATCTAGCTCTGAAAAATAAATCTATATTCCGTGCCATGAGTCATCTGACTCTGAAAGTAAATCTACATTCCATGCCACTCACTACAGTTCTCCAAACGTCATCTGCACTCTAGGCCATTCTGCCCTCTGTGCTTTTCAGGCTGGAGTTCAAGATGAATGCAACATGTTCTGTATGCATTAAATGCTATAAAACACCTTGAACACATCAATCATATAATCATATGAGCATATAATCACTCAACGATACCGACAAATCTGTAAGTATCACATGTAATTCATAAAACATGTTCAATACAGAAAATATTATAAATCAAAGAAGACAAGTAAACATTTACATAAATATTCTGGGAATTCAAGAAGATATCTATCTTGAATAATCTATCCCATTTATGTAAACGTAAACAATAACATATATTAAAACATGCATGTATGTGATTTTAGGCAACTCGATAATCAGAAACAATCTCGAGTTATTCTGCCCATCTTATTAGTGTCTATTCATACCTTTACTTCTGAATCTGAGAAGCTCCAATTCTGGACAATAACATCAAAGAACTCTGATCAAAATCTGCTCATATCATTGCAATCATTCAAGGCGAACTAGCTTCAAACCTTCTTCCCTCTTTCTTGGTTCAAAGGCTAATTTCTCGAACTCGTCAACTCGAACTCGATCTCTTGCAATTCAAATATGAAATGTATGGATTTTCAATTCAATATCAACTCCCAATAGCATTACAATCTCATCAATTCGGAAACAACTACAAGACTTGATTGTTTGGTCAAAATCATAACCGACGGCATAACGGTTCGAATTCGAAAATCCCAAAGGCATTAACATCAATAATACAATCATATCAATCAAATATCATCACCAATTCTTCAGCTGAATTTCGAAATATGCAGCCCCTAAAAATCATATTTCTGACAAATCTTTCAAAAATCGGAAACATGTTCAAACGACGATCTTTTCACGATCCGTCTTAGATATGCTATCGACGTATATGCTAGAACATGTTTATACAATCAAATCTTAATTCTAACAACATTATAAAATTAAAACATGGTAGAACTTCATAAAACTTACGTCAAAACGTAGCACTCGGAGCTGTGATCACAAATATATGCTCAATCGGAAATTCTACCGGGCGGATCGATTTTTATCGGAGTTTGAAATCTCAAAAATGGCTTGACTCTTCTTCTTTTCTCTCCTCTCGTTTGCTTCTGGAATTTTGGGCTGAAATCTGATGCCTTCCATCCCTTTTACACGTTTTTAATGACCAAGTTGCAAGGAAATTGCATTTTGGTCCCTGAACTTTGGCCTAATTGCAATTCAGTTCCTAGACAACCGATTTAATTCAATTTCAATCCTAAATAGTTTAAGAATATTAGCATTCAAGTCTAAACTCTAAATATTCTCAAATTAAATATTCTTGGATTAAAATTAAATCATTTCGGACCTTATCGCATTTTAGTCCTTGAACTACTCAATATTTTTAAATTGGCCCTTGCTCGGATTTCATCCTTCAATTAAATCTTTGATATTTATAATATTGGAATTTACATCTTAAATTCCATAAATATCAATTCAATTATTTTTAATCTTTTAATTTAAGAATTCCGGATATTAAAATCTGAAAATCCAAAAATCCTCAAATTAAATATTTCTGACCCAAAATTGAGATCTCCAATTTCCATAAATTCTTTAATTCATCTTTTCTCTCTTATTCGGAAGTTAAATCTTAAATCCCGTAATTAAGAATTTAATATTTTCGGGTCTTACACTATTCTTCGAGATGAAAGATATTTCTTGGAACTAAAACCAACAAAAACAATGGTGAATACAATATCAGGTCCTGTAGACTTGATTGAAGGTTTTGGTAAAGCACAATTTTTGTTACCTAATGGTACAAAATTTTTGATAAATGATGCTTTATATTCACTACGATCGAAAAGAAATTTGTTGAGTTTTAATGATATATATTCTCATGAGTATGATACTGAGACAATGACTGATGAAAATCAGAAATATATGTGTCTTACCACATATAAGTCAGGAAAGAAATATGTAGTTGAGAAACTACCAATGCTCCCTACTGGATTGCATTATACACATATAAGTCCAATTGAATCAAATATGGTGATGGATAATTCATCAATATTAACCAATTGGCATGATCGATTGGGACATCCTGATTCAACAATGATGCGAAGAATTATTGAAAATACACATGGTCATCCACTGAAAGACCAGAAGATCTTTCAGAAAAATAAGTTTCAATGTAAAGCATGTTCACTTGGAAAACTTATTATAAGACCATCACCAGCTAAAATCCAAACTGAATCACCCATATTGTTTGAACGTATTCAGGGTGATATTTGTGGGCGAATTCATCCACCATGTGGACCATTTTGATACTTTATGGTATTGATCGATGCCTCTAGCAGATGGTCAGATGTATGCTTATTGTCAACTCGGAATATGGCATTTGCAAGATTGATGGCTCAAATAATAAAATTACAAAATCAATTTTCCGATTATACAATCAAGAAAATAAGAATTGATAATGCTGGAGAATTTACATCCCAGACTTTCAATGATTATTGTATGTCAATGGGAATCACTGTTGAACATTCTGTAGCTCATGTTCATACGCAAAATGGATTAGCTGAATCATTGATTAAACGTCTACAACTTATTGCTAGACCAATGATTAAGAAAACAAAACTCCCTGTTTCTATATGGGGACATGCAATATTACATGTCGCTGCATTAATTCGCATCAGACCAAGTGCTTATCATAAATGCTCACCATTGCAGCTTGCATTTGGTAAAGAACCAAATATTTCTCACTTGAGAATTTTTGGATGTATGGTGTATGTGTCTATTGCACCACCTCAAAGATCAAAAATGGGTCCTCAAAGAAAGACCGGTATCTATATCGGATATGATAGTCCATCGATCATTCGATATCTTGAGCCTCAAACGAGCGATGTGTTTACAGCACGTTTTGCTGATTGTCATTTTGATGAAAATATATTCCCAATGTTAGGGGGAGAAAAGAAACACATCGAAAAAGAAATCACATGGTATGTACCAACATTATTGCATTTGGATCCGAGAACCAAACAATGTGAAAAAGATGTACAACAAATTGTGCACTTGCAAAGAATAGAAAATCAAATGCCAGATATATTTGCAGACACAAAAGTGATAACTAAATCATATATACCTGTTATAAATGCCCCTGCTCGAATTGAAATTCCAAAGAAACATATTGAAGACACTCATGATGTCATTAAACGCCTGAAGCGTGAAAGTCCAGTCGGTTCCAAGGATAAAAATCCTCGGAAACGAAAAGGCATAGAAAAACACGATGATCATAAAATAGAAAATGGTGTTCCAGAAGAAACACCTGATGATGAAAATGTTCTGTCAGAACCACAAACTGACGAGAATCGTGAAATCTCTATCAATTATATTAATATTGGAAAAATATGAAACCAAAAAGATATAAAGATATTGATGATATATTTTCTTATAATGTGGCATATGACATCATAAATAAAAATGAGGATCATGAACCAAAATCTTTTGGTGAATGTAAAAATCGTCATGATTGGGCCAAATGGAAAGATGCCATCGAGGTTGAATTGGATTCGCTAAATAAACATAATGTTTTTGGACCTATAGTCCTCACACCTGAAGGTGTAAAACCTGTTGGATATAAATGGGTTTTTATTCGAAAGCGAAATGAGAAAAATGAAATAGTAAGATATAAAGCTAGACTTGTTGCACAAGGTTTTTCTCAAAGGCCTGGAATTGATTATGAAAAAACGTATTCTCCTGTTATGGATGCAATTACGTTTCGATATTTGATTAGTTTGGCAGTATCTGAAAATTTGAAAATGTGTCTTATGGATGTTGTTACAGCTTACTTATACGAATCACTTGATAGTGATATATACATGAAAATCCTTGAAGGATTTAAGATGTCTGAAGCACAAAATTCAAAACCCAGAGAATTTTATTCTGTGAAATTGCAAAGATCATTATATGGGTTGAAGCAATTCGGCTGAATGTGGTATAATCGGCTAAGTGAACACTTGATGAAAAAGGAATATGTAAATGATCCAATATGCCCTTGTGTTTTCATCAAGAAAACAACATCCGGATGTGTAATTATTGCTGTATATGTTGATGATTTAAACATCATTGGAACGAATAAGAAAATTCAAGAAGTTATGATGTACTTGAAAGAAGAATTCGAAATGAAGGATCTTGAAAAAACCAGGTATTGCCTGGTTTGCAAATTGAACAAAAAGAATGTGAAATTTTTGTTCACCAGGCAAATTATACAGAAAAGGTCCTTAAACGTTTTAATATGGATAAATCAAATCCATTAAGTACTCCAATGGTTGTAAGATCATTAAACATAGAAAAAAATCCATTTCGTGATGAAGTTATTATTGGTCCTGAAGTACCATATCTAAATGCAATTGGTGCCCTTATGTATCTTGCAAATTGCACTAGACCTGATATATCTTTTGCTGTAAATTTATTGGCAAGATTCAGTTCATATCCAACAAAGAGGCACTGGAACGGAATTAAACATATATTTCATTATCTACGAGGAACGATAGATTTGAGACTTTTGTACTCAAAAGACACCAATCAAAGTATCATTGGTTATGCTGATGCTGGATATTTATCTGATCCACATAAGGCACGTTCTCAAACCGGATATGTATTTACTCGTGGAGGCACCGCAATTTCTTGGCGTTCACAGAAACAAACACTCGTAATAACTTCATCAAATCACGCTGAGATTATTGCACTACATGAAGCAAGCCGTGAATGTGTTTGGCTAAAATCAATGACACAACATATCCAAAATTCTTGTGGATTATCAGTAGACAAGAAGCCTGTGACGCTGTATGAAGATAATGTTGGATGTATTGCTCAAATGAAAGAAGGATATATCAAAAGTGACAGAACCAAACATATCCCCTCAAAATTCTTTGCCTACACTCAAGAGCTTGAGAAGAATAAAGATATTAATATTTGTTACATTCAATCAAGTAAAAACTCATCAGATCTCTTCACAAAGGCATTTTCTACGTCAATATTCAGAAAGCATATATATAACATTGGGATGCGCAATCTACGAAATATGTGAAGAATCACTCATGTTAACATGAGGGGGAGTTTACGTGGCTGCACTATTTTTTCCTTACTATGATTTTTATCCCACTGGGTTTTTTCTAGTAAGGTTTTTAACGAGTCAACATAAAACACGTAATAAAGATAATCATCGTATGACGATCATAATCACAAGGGAGAGTGTTGAAAATATATTATATTATATTAGAATTGAATGTTGAAAATTGAGTTGTATTATTTTGAAAATTAGTGTGTGATGATGTTGATAATGATGAATTAATTTTTGGACTAATCTCCAATTGAGATCTATAAATAGGTCTCTCCATTTGTGTAGAAAATCACAATTTGAGAGAAGAAATTTTAAAGTGTGGAGTTTGAGAATATTTTGAGTTTTTGAGTTTTTATAAATTTTTACTTTTTTCACAACAATATTATCTAATTTGTCATTTATTGGCGTTAAATGCCAATAATTTGTCACTTATTGTCGTTAAATGCCAAGTTAGTGCAGTGGTTAGTAGTTGGAGATGGCCTATCCATAAGTTTCGATAATATCAAGTTCCATAACCTCAATCGCAGCTTCCAAAATCCCCAACAATGGCGGAAAAAACTCTACCAAATGAAAGAAAGCTACATATAGCGATGGTTCCATGGTTGGCATTCGGTCACTTGATACCATTTTTAGAGCTCTCCAAAGCCATAGCACGAAAGGGCCACAAAATCTCCTTCATTTCCACCCCAAGAAACATCGACTGCCTCCCCAAAATCCCCCCAAACTTGGCTTCCTCCTTCACCTTCGTCAGAATCCCATTACCAAAAGTCCATGGGCTCCCTGAAAATGCAGAGTCAACCATGGATGTGAGACTCGAAGACGTGGATTATCCGCGGATGCTGTTGTATATGATTTCGCTGCGTTTTGGGTACCCCAAATTGCGATCAAGCTCGGAATTTCATGCTTCTTTTTCAGTATTTTTGAGGCCTGGTTTGGGGATTCTTTGGAACTGGGGATGATTTGATCAATGAACTGGAAGGCAGAAAAGAGGCGGAGGATTACATGTCTCCACCGAAATAGGCTCGATTCAACACCAAAGTGGCTTACAAATACTACGAAGCGAAGGTGATTCTTTGGGTAGCCAAAAAGAATGCTTCGGGCTTTTCAGATGCTTATCGTGACAGCACCGGAATCTCCCTGGCTGACGCTGTTATTCTAAGGCACTGCAACGAGTTCGATACTGATTGGTTAAATCTATTGGCCGATATTTACCAAAAACCAGTGGTCCCACTCAGATTCCTACCACCACGCGTGGAGGAAACGGAAGATGGTGATTCTGAAAGCTGGGTTTCGATCAAAAAATGGCTCGACTCCCAAATCAAAGGATCTGTTGTTTACATTGCTTTTGGAAGTGAAGCCACGATAACTCAACATCAGTTCACCGAACTGGCTCACGGGCTGGAACTCTCTGAAATCCCGTTTATTTGGGCGTACAAAGAACCTAAAAACACCGTCGACGGAATCAAATTGTCGGGGGGGTTCAAATAGAGAATGGAAGGGCGAGGGGTCATGTGGAGAGGTTGGGTGCCGCAGTTGAAGATACTCGATCATGCTTCGGTCGGCGAATTCTTGAGTCACTGTGGATTGGGTTCGACATTAGAGGCGCTGGTGTTCGGTGCGCCTCTGATTCCGCTGCCATTAATGGCGGATCAATGGGTGAATTCCAGGATATTGGAAGAGAAACAGGTAGGTGTGGAAATAGAAAGGAATGAGTGTAAGGGAATGGGAGTTGCACATAAACTATTTCAGGTGTTGTCACAAGGTGTTGACAACACCTTCAATAACACCTTGAGTAATTTGCAGCGGAATGTAATTAAAGCATAAATAAAATAAACAAGCAACCAAATAAATAGACTCAGATAAATAAGCAAAATACTCTTGCAGTGCCTCAGGGCAAAACTTCACTAGAAAATAATTCAAAGAGTTTTACAAACTCTAAAACTAGTGATTATTATAAAATTCAATTTCTCAAAACAAGTGAGAAAATAAATAGCAAACGTTCTCCTAAAAACATTCTATATGAAATAGAATAATGAAAACACAGTAAGGAGAAAAACTATGTTGAAGCAAAAATCACACGAGCAGCACACTTCTTGATCTCCAATCTTCAAGTGTTCTACACGGCTTCAAGTTGTCACCGCTTTAACTAAGCTTCAGAGAGATCTTCAGTTTTTTCACAATGTACGTACTTAGGTTCTCACGTTTTTCTCTCTCTCAATCTCTTTTTCTTGTGAACGCCTATCTCAAATAAATAGATCAAAAATCCTTCTTCAATATGTTTCCTTGTAGGCGTAGGATTCCTTTTATTTGATCATATCAAATCTACACAAATAAAGAAAGATAAATATTAAATATGATATGATAAAATATACTGATCAGCTTATCAATATAGCAAATAAAGATTACTTCATGTCCAAGAAAGGCAAAATATATTTAATAAAATCTTTTTCAAAATAGGGTATTTTAAGGACTAAAATATTCCTTTCAATCTCTCCCTTTTTGCCTTTCTGGACAAAACATATTTAACTCATAAACATATCAACTAAAACTCTCCCTTAATCAAAACTCCCCCTGAATAGATTCTCCCCCTAAGTATATCCAGAGGTGTTGTCGCGAGATGTTGGCAACATCTAGCTATGACACCTTAAATCAGAAACCATAAGAGCAAGAAGAAACACAATCAAGAAATCATATCAGAGTTAACACCACATAAAAGACAGTTTTGATTAAGATTAGAGACAAAAACAGTACTAAACAAATAAACAAAAAAAAATTAAACTAGCAAAATCAACAAAAACTAAAAACAAAGATTAAAATTGATTGCTCTCATATTTAGCTTCTTCTGCTTCACTTTCTTCTCCCCTTTTTTTGTTCAGAAGGGTCAGCTCCGCTTAGTAGTGATTCATAGTGAGCCTTTAACCCTTCATAATAGGCTAGGTCAGCCTTTGCTTGAGCAATCTTCTGCTCAGCATGCACCAATTGAGCTTGTATGAATGCAGGATCAACATCATGAGCAGTAGAGGGGGGGGGGTACAAGCAGTGGCAGAGGAGGTATTGGCAGCACCTGCCACAACACCTGCGGCATCAGCTGACTCAGACCAAGGAAGGTCTATCTTCCGATTTCCTTTGAGCAATGCAGGTGCGATTTATAGCAGCTCTCCTGGAGCAATAAGTGCTTCATCATCATCCTTCACAATCTCTTGAGATAGCAGCATAGAATATATGAGTGATGGATAAGGAAGCTTCAATGTTGGTTGTGCACAGTCTGCAAAGACCATGACTGTGTCAAACACAAGTCGACCATAGTTGAAATTGCTTCCTATGCCAATGGCATACAAGACTGGAGCCTGATGCTTGGTAACAACAGTGGAATTCCTAGATGGAGTCCATGTCTTGACAGCGGTCTTGTGTAAAACAGAGTAGAAGGAGGTGAGTTTGGCAGCCTGCAACTTCTTAGGGTATGAGGGAAAAACAGTGAATTGACCACCTGTAATGACAGAGGTCATCTCATCCATAGAAGGTAGTGCAGCATCATCACAGGTAAGAGTATGGAGGAATCCATTTATCATCGCAGGACTGAAGACAAAAATCTGTCCACGCACATACACCTTCCCATACTTTACATATCGCAGATCCTTCACAGATTCAGTCAAATTACAGTAGAATTCTCAAATAATTTCCCTGCAATATGGACCAGCAGTAGAGACGGTGGCCAGCAGATTTCTCATCTCAAAGAATCTGACCAAATTTTGGGTTCCATAGCTCTCCACATCAATATTACGTTCCTCAAGGAACTCACGATTAGAATACTTATCCCAGCAGCCAGAAATTTGGAATAAAAAGTAGATGAGAAGGATGAATTTACCCGATATTCTTCACCAAGGTGTTGTCCAAGGTGTCGGCAACACCTTCCTCAACACCTTCTTCTTCTTCATCAGAGTCATTGGAAATTGACACTTCTTCCAATTTTTTCTTAGCATCTGAACCTTCACTTGAATCAGAGCTGGAATTATCAGAGGGTTGTGGGCGGTTATCAACGTATTCCTGAAGTATCTCTTCATCGGGTTCTTCATCGGATTCATTAGTAGGCAAAGCTACTTTCTTTCCTTTTGACTTCTTCATCTTTTCCATGAACTGGGCTATCGACATCTCCTCATCATCGGACAGAGCAGGAGGAGCATAAGATGATGGTTTCTCAACAGTAGGAATGGATGCAGATGCATCTTTTTCTTCATCAGTAGCAACACATTGAGTCTCTGGCTCTGTGGATTCATCCTCAGACGATGAATCTATCTTTGATGATTTTTCTTCTGATTCAAATGGAACTTGGATAGTTGGAACAGATGGTTCCATTGCACTAGCTTTCCCCCTTTTTCGATGCACCAGCTTGAAATCCTCATCGGAGCTTGCATCACCAGAAGAAAATTCGGTGTCCACAAGAGAAGGTTTGGATGATTGACCCTTCCCTCGAAATCTTTTGGATGCTGTATAATCAGGATTGTATCCTTCTTGTCTCTTGGATCGGCGAGTTAAGGGTTTCGTGGAAAACACCTTATTCACCACGCTCATGTCTGGTAAATTCTCTACATCGATGACATTGCCAGGCTCTCCTGGAGCGATGGAGTCCAAAGGCACAGGTTCCTCAGCAACAGGAATGATTGCTTGCTCAACCACAGGGTGTGGTGATATAGGTGTCGTGACACCTTCCGCAGCATCTTCCGTATATCCCATCTCAGAGCGAATATCGTGTGAATCAAAACTCTTTCCTGCCATTAGATTATGAAAGAATGAAGGACACATAAATTTTGAGCAATTTGAAAATTGGAAGAACAAAGAATACGTTTGAGCGATACGAAACAAGGAAGTAGAATATTTTCTTAAATAGATAAGACCACAGATATATTAGGCACAAAATCTTTTCCTATTCTAGCTCGGATTCTGAGTAAGCCCCAACGGTAACAAAATACCCAACGGTAACTCTTCAAAAACGGTAACAAATCCGATTTAAAATAGGCAATAAATCCCTTGAATTTCACCGATAATCTAGGCCCAAATATTTCCAAAATTAACTCCTCATCAGAATATAACACCACTGTAACAAAATCCAATCACTTTCAAATTCAAAAAATTCAGTGGATAGGGCAAAAATCAAAATTTTTATTTGATCAAAATTTGTAACCTTTCGACCAAATATATTCACAAATATGCATGCCTTAATTATGTCTAAAAACAGAGTGTGACATAAAAATAAAATTCAATTTTATGCACAAATAAATGTTGACAAGTGAGGTGTTATCCACGATGTTGGCAACATCTCCCAGCAGCACTTCAAGATTCAGAAAAAATTGATATTTAATTCATTATTTTTACAGAAGTGGTAGCATGCACACTAAAGGAACGATCTTCATATGGACCCCTTTAAGTAGCTTTTTCCATTTGCTTCTGATTATCAATCAAATTTGATGATTGATTCAACTCAAGCTTAATCATTTTTTTGTTCTTTTGTTATTCTGATTTTGCAATGTCACTTTTCATTTGGGACAAGATCATGGAATACACGAACGTCCCTCCACTACTTTGTGACAAAGTCAGAACTCTTCTTTGATTAATCCACATTAAGCTGTAAAATATTTTGATGAGAATCCTGAGTGAAAACTAGTTAATGGTTATAAAGTATCCAACACATCACAAAACAAAATGAATGCATGAATGCAGTATGTCTAAGATCCTAAAAATGCACATGCATGAAAAGGTGTTGTCACAGGGTGTTGGAAACACTCCTAACAACATCTCGATTCTGTCTATAATGCGCACATACTGAGAGACTTCCTTAAACTGGAAAATCTCTCAAAATCCAAAGCTTTTGTGAATATATCAGCTAATTGGTTATTAGTTCCAACAAACTCAATTAAGATCATGCTTTTCTCGACCAAATCTTGAATGAAGTGAAGTCTAATGTCAATGTGTTTGGTTCGAGAGTGTTGTACTGGATTTTTGTATATATCAATGGCACTAGAATTATCACAGTACACAATAGGAGTATCACTCTTAACACCATAATCATTTAGCATTTGATCATTCAAAGGAGTTGTGAGCAACAACTACCAACAGCAACATACTCAGACTCGGTAGTAGATAGTGAGACACAATATTGTTTCTTACTATACCAAGATACTAAGTTATTCCTCAAGTAGAAACATCCTCCCGAAGTGTTCTTCCTCTCATCTAAATCCCCATCCCAATCAGCATCACTAAACCCTACCAAATTAGAATTGGTTTTTTTAGTGTACCACAAACCCAAATTCAAAGTTTCAGCCACATATTTCAGTATATGTTTTACGGCCTTCAAGTGAGTAATTTTTGGGTTAGACTGGTATCTAGCACATAGACAAACACTATACATGATATCAGATCTAGTAGCACTTAAATATAAAAGACTACCAATCATGCTTTTGTAGAGGGTGTTGTCAACACCTTCGGCAACATCCTCCCTAGACAGTTTTTTATTAGACCCCATAGGTGTGCGCATGTGTTTAGTGTTGTCATTCAAAAACTTCTTTACAAGATTTTTAGCATACTTGCTTTGACACAAAAATATACCATCATGCATTTGTTTCACTTGCAAGCCCAAGAAATATGTTGACTCACCAACCATGCTCATCTCAAATGTAGACGACATGCACTTCACAAAATCATCAACAAGTTTATCATTTGAAGCACAAAAAATTATATCATCCACATAAATTTGGCAAATTAAGATATTACCTTGAGACTTTTGCACAAACAAAGTCTTATCAACTTCACCTCTTTTGAAGCCAATATTGAGCAAATACTCAGTAAGTCTCCCATACCATGCACGTGGTGCTTGCTTCAATCCATACAATGCCTTTTTTAACTTATACACATAATCAATATGATTTAGATCCTCAAACCCTTTAGGTTGTTTCACGTAGATTTCTTCATTTAGGATCTCATTCAAAAAAGCACTTTTTACATCCATTTGATAAAGCTTCATTCCCATGTTACATGAAATAGCAAGCAAAAGTCGGACTGACTCAATGCGGGCTACAAGAGCAAAGATTTCATCAAAATCCACCCCTTCAACCTGTGTATACCCTTGAGCTACCAACCTAGCTTTATTCCTAATGATGTTTCCCGACTCATCAGTTTTATTTTTGAAAATCCACTTAGTTCCTATGACATTACCATGAGCAGGACACGGTACCAAGTACCAAACATCATTCCTAACAAATTGTTCTAACTCTTCATGCATAGCATTGACCCAAAATTCATCTCTTAAAGCCTCTTCAACCTTTTTGGGTTCAATGTTTGACACGAAACAAGAGAATCTAACCTGAGAATACGTAGAACTCATGCACAATAAACCTGCCATCTTTCGATAATCCACTTTTCTTTCCTTCGAGTTTGCAATTCTCCATGCACATCTCCAATGACCTGTGAGGTTGGGTGATTCTTCTGAATTTTGCTTGGAACATTCTTTCCAGCTTCATTTACCTCACTGTTCTCATCAATATTCTCATCAGTAGGCTTTTCAACTTTTGATTCTGGATTTTCTGTAGGAGGTGTTGTTAGAGGTGTTGGCAACACTCCTTTGACAACATCTAAATTTCCAGAATTTTCAAGCAGATCATTAACTTCAGCCTCAGCTGTTTTCTTCTTTAGATTTGCAAAGTCATCAAAAACAACATTAATTGACTCAAAAATAGTCTATGTTCTCAAGTTATACATCCTATAGGCTCGGCTATTTGATGAATATCCCAAGAACATACACTTATCACTTTTTGCATCAAATTTAGCAAGATGATCCCTATCATTCAAAACGTGACATACATATCCAAAAACATGAAAATATTTAAGGTTTGGCCTCTTTTCCCATGAGAATTTTGTAGGATGTCATAGTAGTACCATTCTTCAAATAAAATCTATTTGAAATATGACATGCAGTATTCAAGGCTTCAGCCCAAAAATGTTTTGAAATATTTTTTGAACTCAACATCACTCTTGCCATTTCTTGCAAAGTCCTATTTTTTCTTTCAGCAATTCCATTTTGTTGTGGAGTTCTAGGAGCAGAAAATTCATGAGAAATACCTTTCTTATCACACAGACTAGCAAAAGAAGAGTTTTCGAACTCCTTACCATGATCAGTGCGAATACGGATTACCTTCAGATTATGTAGATTCGTAATCTTAGTGAGCAGTTTCTTGAAGGCATCAGATGTGTACGATTTTTCTCTCAAAAAATTTACCCAAGTATATCGTGAGAAGTCATCCACACAAACAAAAGAATATTTTTACCTCCAAAGCTTTCAACATCCATTGGACCCATCAAGTCCATATGTAAAAGCTCAATGCAGCGTGTTGTCACAGATGTTGGCAACACCTCGTGTGACACCCTAGTCTGCTTCCCTTTCTGACACGCTTCACACACAAATGGAATACCAGATTTTAAGTTAGGCATACCTCTGACAGCATCTAACTTACTTAAGTTCTTTAAAGTCTTGAAGTTTGCATGACCCAATTTTTGATGCCATAGATCAAACTCATTCAATTTTTTGTGCATACAAGTCATCTCTTCTTCGAGTTGATAGCAGATATCCGATGACCTTGTACCTGTCATGACACAAAAATTTGAATCATCAAAAACTTTGCATAATTTTTTATCAAACTGCACATGCAAATTATCATCACAAAGTTGGTGTATGCTTATTAGATTTGCGGTTAATCCTTCAACATGAAGCACATTGCAAAGCTTAGGTAGACCAGCGACATCCAGATTTCCCTTTCCAACAATGTTTTCCTTTGAACCTCCACCATAGGTTACTTTTCCACTTTTTTGTTCAACATAGTCAGTGAAAAACTTTTTGGAACATGTCATGTGACGAGATCTACCGCTATCAAAGTACCATGCACCTGAAACATTAGTTCTAAAAGCAGTATAAATCATATGACATTGAATATCAGCTTTTGGTACCCAAATCTTTCTTACATAAGATCTGTTTCTAGTGATGTTGTGGGGAGGTGTTGGCAACACCTTCGATGCAGATCTATACATGTAGTCTTCCTACAGCTTAAAACAATATGGATTGATATGACCTGGTCTATGACAGTAATGACAGATGTACTTATGTTTCTTCTAAATTTTGAAGGGGCAGCAGGCTGTGGCTTTGTTTTTGGAGGATCACTTGGTGAGGTCTTTTTACTTGAGCTTTTTGCACTGCTACTTTCCTTGACAAACACAGGGCCTTTCGAACTTTCACCAACCTCAAATATGCTGTTTTCAAAACCTAAACCAGCCGTACCATCTCTTCCCATCATGAGTAACGAATCAAGCTTGGAAGTGCTTGGATTAAACTTGGCTAATGTAGCATTTGCTTTTACGAGTTCTTTCTTTACTTGGCTTAGTTCCATGTCTTTCTTACTTAGCATGACTTCCAGTCTTGACACATCAGCCTTTAGATCAGATCCTTCGAAAGAATAGTATTCATCTTATTCCTTTCAACCCAATTAGTATGAAGTTCTTCAAAAATCATCCGAGCTTCTTCCATGGACATTGTCTCTTCACCTGTATCATTATCACACATGTTATCAGTAATGGAGGAATTCAAAAAAACTGACCTTTGGGAGATGTTGCGGCCAGGTGTGGCAACACCTGCGACAACACCTAAAGGATTGACTTGAAACTTTTTCTACTCTTCAGTAAGGCAGATAAGGCAGTATAGCTTTCTTCATCTTCTTGTTCTTCTTCTTCAAACTCTCCATCACTCAATGACGTGTTCATCCCTTTTCTAAGCATGTTGGCACACTCATTTGTATAGTGTCCAAAACCTTGACAAGCATGACATTGAACAGTGTCCAACTTATTTGACACAAACTTCTTCTTCCCTTCCAACATCAGTCGAGGCTTAGGAGTATCAACAGGTTTCCTTGGTGATTGTTCTGGTCCAGTAATCCTTAAAGGCTTGTTAGAGAACATTGGAGCCTTGAGTTTTTGATCCGTCTTTCTTGACTCTTTCATCTTCTTCAGATAATCATTGAATTTCCTAGTCATAAGAGAGATCGAATCATCTTCCAAGTCAGATTGATGAACTTCTTGATGAAATTGAACATACTCCTCGTATGAGGGTTTAGAGGCTTGAAGGGATATTGATTTTCCTTTATTCTTCTCTTGTTCTGAATTGTTCATCTCAAAAACTTGAAGGATGCTAATCAGTTCAGTCATCTTTATCTTTGAAGTGTCTTTAATTTCTTCAAGCGCCCAAATCTTCCCATTAAATCTTTTAGGCAAGGATCGAAGAACCTTGTTCACCATAGTTTCACTAGCAATAGGTCCTCCAAGAGCATGTGCCTCTGTAGCTATCTCCCTAAGTTTCTTATCATAATCAGCAATAGATTCATTCTCATCCATCCTGATATTCTCAAATCTTGCATTTAACAATCTCAATCTTGTTCTTCTCACGCTATCAGTTCCTTCACAATATTCTTGAAGAGCATCCCATGCATCCTTAGCAACAGTGCAATCAGCTATGATTCCATACATCCTCATATCAACAGTTGCAAAAATTGGATTGAGTGCTTTAGTATTGTAGCTTGAACTTTGTGTTTCCTCGGCAGTCCAAGTTTCTTCTTGCTTGATGATGTAGTGTCCATCTTCATCTAGCGTCTTTGGAAGAGTCCAACCAGTCAGAATATTTTCCAGGCACGAACATCCATAGCCTTAATAGTATATCGCATCATATTCTTCCATAGTGCGTAATTCGTGCCATCAAGGACCGGAGGTTTCAGGAACGAGTTCGCAACAGACGATGAGTCCATCTTATTCCCTGTAATAAAATAAACAAACCAAGATCAGTTCTTAGTGTATCAAGAAGATGTCTCTGATACCACTTGCAAGGGAATGAGGGTTGCACATAAACTGTTTGAGGTGTTGTCACAAGGTGTTGACAACACCTTCAATAATACCTTGAGTAATTTGCAACGGAATATAATTAAAGGGTAAATAAAATAAACAAGCAACCAAATAAATAGACTCAAATAAATAAGCAAGAGTATAAAATACTCTTGCAGCGCCTCAGGGCAAAACTTCACTAGAAAATAATTCAAAGAGTTTTACAAACCCTAAAACTAGTGATTATTGTAAAATTCAATTTCTCAAAACAAGTGAGAAAATAAATAGAAAACGTTCTCCTAAAAATATTCTATATGAAATAGAATAATGAAAATACAGTAAGGAGAAAAACTATGTTGAATCCAAAATCACACGAGCAACACACTTCTTGATCTCCAATCTTTAAGTGTTCTACACGGCTTCAAGTTGTCACAGCTTTAACTAAGCTTCAGAGAGATCTTCAGCTTTTTCACAATTTACGTACTTAGGTTCTCACGTTTTTCTCTCTCTCAATCTCTTTTTCTTGTGAACGCCTATCTCAAATAAATAGACCAAGAATCCTTCTTCAATATGTTTCCTTGTAGGCGTAGGATTCTTTTTATTTGATCATATCAAATCTACACAAATAAAGAAAGATAAATATTAGATATGATATGATAAAATATACTAATCAGCTTATCAATATCGCAAATAAAGATTACTTCATGTCCAAGAAAGGCAAAAGATATTTAATAAAATCTTTTTCAAAATAGGATGATTTTAAGGAATAAAATATTCCTTTCAACGAGAAAGATGGATCTTTCAGCAGAGATGCAGTTGCGCAGGCTGTGAGATTGGTGATGGTTGAAGATGGTGGGAAGATATTCAAAGATAAAGCTAAGGAAACAGGCACTGTGTTTGGGATAGAAGATTGCACGACAGGTACATGGATGATTTTATTCGTTATCTTGAACATGAGAGAGATTGAAATATTTTAATTTTGAATTGGATTATTATATATATCGTGGGAAGGAAACTATACATGTGATATTGTAAACAGGCGTAATAAAAATGAGTTTTGATATGATCACCGCTTATGCGACATTTTTTACTCGTGAATCTGTGTTCGCATAAGTGTTTATAGTTGTTGTTCATCATGTCAAAACTCATATATACGTGTAATGCGTAATTCGTGTGCTGGTTTCAGTAGTGTGACTCTGAAAATGCAGAAAGTGTTTGATATGTATTTCAGGTTTTCTATTGTTTAAGCATTTCTCATCGTTCAGTTCAAGTTAAAAAAATGATGATGTAGCAGAAGCGTATAATAACAAGGGTATGTTGGGGAATCTCAAAAATAATGAGAGAAAACTATCTTGTTTAAGGAATAAGGAAATCAAATCGAAATATCATTTCCATTTTTTCCTAGATAGATCGATTTATTAACGAAACAAATGTTTGTCAAATAAGGAAAAACAACCACGAATTCGAAGTCCTAAACGAGGGAATTTGCCCAAAAAATCGTCGGGGTCTTGACCTTTTCTGTTGGCCCGTTTGCAATCAAAATACATGCTTGCGACAGCCCAAAAAAATCATCGGGCACATGGCTCTTTTGTTTTTATATTTCTTCTATCAAACATTTAGAAATAAAATATTAAAAATTTTAAGCCCCGAAAAAATAAAATGATATGGAATAGAATATTAAAAACAAAAAAGTGTCAAAAGAAGTTGGTTAATTTTTTTAAATAAAACATAAACAAAGATGAAATAAAATTAAGTATAAGTTTAATGGAAAATATCCTTAATCTTTATTTGTGTATTTTCTAAATTTTAGGATATTGATAAATTTAACCATAAATGTTTTAGTAATTAAACTTTTAGTTAACTCATTTTAGGAATAAATGAGATTAGTAATGGATTTATTAAAGATATATAACAATTAATTGAAAGGCAATATTTGCGCCAATTTATGATATACAAATTGATGATGGAGATTGGAGAACGTTTTAACAAAAATTGCAGTGTGGATAAAGCTTGCTTTAAAAATAATATACCTTCCTTCAAAAATAAAATAAAATGTTATAAAATACCTTTCAATGTTATAAAATACATGTAATATAAATAAACCGATTATTAAAGTTGACCGGTTGATATGTCAATTTTAGATCTAGGTAAATAGACATAAATTGACTGTATAACCGATGACAATTGGACTTTGAAAAAAATAGTAAAAAGTTGACTGTGTTTGACCATAACGATTTGGTTCAAAATAAGACGACGGCATTATATACAGCGAAGACCTTGGAACTTTTGATATATATATATATATATATATATATATATATATATTAGCCACCATGAAGATATATAAAATAACCCAAATTTCTTAATTTTAGATCAATATTTTCTACTTTCTCTTCAAATAAAATTCTGTTTATCAATAGTTATATACTTCACGCCTTCACAGTAGTTAATTAATATATGAAAATATAAATTTATCACCTTAATATATTAATTTATGCAAAATGATTCAGAACATAATTTGCATCTGTGTTTATGCTGAATTTGAAGCAATTTTTAGTGGTTAATTTACAGATAGCTTAGAAAAAATGATTTACAAATTCACCTTACTTCATCAGATTTTCTTCTGGCATCGCGAAAAGTCACTAGATCATCACAGGATTGGACTTGAGCCGATGTACTAGCGGCAAATATCAAACGTTCGTTTGGAGAAGACATCACTAGTTCTCTTAGACACATCTACGACGATTTGCTAATGGACTAGTGTCACGTCCCGAAAACGGGCCTAGTTGAAATCGGCGTTGTTTAACAATTTAACATTGAAACAACAAGCTTCGTAGTACAAATCTTGCCAAAAACCAGTCTATTTCATAAACTATAACTGTTTTTACATAGAAAAACACAAGTGCGACAATGCGGAAGCGAAACTGAAATTTAAAGTAAAAATATTTCTTCAACTTGAACTGATCCATCATCACACACCCAGAACATATTCTGTTCTTCGTCATCTAACTCATCTTCATTCTTATCTGGAGAGGGAGAGTAAAGGGGTGAGTGTTTTGGGAAACACTCAGCAAGTGGGGGTCAATCGTACACACAAATATCGAATATATATATACATGATACGAATTCAAAAGAAGACATGTTCCAGAACATGTCGCAACAGGAGTCAAGATATGAGACAAACAAAATTCGAAACAAAGCATCAAGACAAATCATAACTGAAGCATAACTTAGACATATCATTGTTATTCATCTCATTTGTAACACCCGGTATTTTTAATTACGTAAATCCGCCTGCATAATTAGGATATTTAATTATTCTAAATTTTAGATTTATGGGTTAAATAATTATGTGAATTATTTGTGCATGATTTAATTTATTTTTAAGCATTTAACCCATAATTAGTGATTTTTATGATTTTTAGTATTTTAATTATTTGATCGCGTAGGCGGGACCGTGGACGGACGAGATGACAACTTTCTAGCCAAATTATTTTATGAGCCTTTTTAGAGCCTTAAAATATTATTTTGAGTTTTATTATCTCAAAATTTTAAGTATTTAATTTTATATAATTTTAGGAGTCCTTTTTATTCAAAATTAGCCAAAATATTGACTTTTTGGTATTTTTAAAAATTCCCTACTCTAATATTTCGGGATTTAACTTTTCCATCAGATTATTTTTATTATTAGGGATTTTTAAATAAGTGTTTTATGGTATAATATAATTCTAATTAAGTTATTATCCTAATTAAATTCTATTTAACCTAAAAACCTAAACCTAATCTACCCAAAACCCCTTAGCCGATCGTTCACCCCCTTAGCTGCCTCCATTCTCCATTCTCCATCTTCATCTTCTTCCTCAAGCCTAGGAGGTTCCATAGCTCAAATCTTTTAAAGCTTCGAAGGTGTGTTCGCCCCGTCGTCCCGGAAACGTCCTACGTGCGTTCTAATCAACTCCTACGGTGAAAGGCATGATTTTTCCTTCTCTTTTCTTCTCCATATCAGTATATGCATGTGGGTATCGTGTATACATCAAACTTTTCCAAGATTTTTCCAGAAAATTTCGGTTTTGGACGTTGCACCTTGTTCTTGCATTGTTTTGGTTTGCATACTCACGTTTTTCTTGCATGGATTGTGCATGGCTGCTGTCCACGGTTCAGAGGGAGTCCAAGGGTCCCTAGGATTGGGTTTGGTCAGATTTGTGGGGCTGTAATGGGCTGGAGTCGAAGCCATGTCTTCTGGAGCCAAGCAAATCGCGCGCAGGTTTTTGGCTTCTGGTAGAATGGTTCGTTCTCCCTCCTCAGGCCACTATTTTGGGTGAGGTTTGTTGGGTTGGAACCTACTAGATGTTGGCTGAGTTTTGCAATTGGTTTCGCGATTTTAGGTGGTCGGAATCTCAAGAACGAAGCAAAACGCCACAGCTGCTCCTGTCTGCGCGCGAGCTGCGGGTAGGCAGTTTTGCAGAGCTTCGTTCTCCCTCTATACTTGATGGTTTGGGCTGGTTCTTACATGGTTGGAAACGTCTTGAAGAGGGCTAGAGGTAGGTGGTGGTGCTCCGGCCAGGGGACGGCCGGAGCATGGCGGCAACTGCCCCGGAATGCTGCTGCTCGCGGCTGTGGGAAAGCTAGGAGGGGTTTCGGGTTAGGGGTGGTCCGGGTCGGGTCTGAGGGGTCCGGGTCGGGTCAGTAGGTTAGTGGGTCGGGTTAAGTGGGTTCGGGTCCGGGTTTGGTGGACCGGGCTCGAGTCTTTTTATTTTTAAAATATTTTATGAATTAATGGGTTTTTGAGTCAATTAATTTGAAATAAAATTATTTGGACTCCCAAATAATTTTATTTGGATTTTTAAAATTTTAATTAAGTTAGTCCATTAATTTTATGGGCTTTTGAGCCCATAAAAGTTATTGGGCCAGGCTTTGGGTTTTTGGGCCCATTGGGCCAATTTAAGTGGTTATTGGGCTTAGTGTATTTTAATGGGCTTTATTAATTTAATTGGGCTTAGAATAATAATTTGGGCTTAAAGTTTAAGATATTGGGCTTAAGTATGTTAATGGGCCAGATTTAAGTTAATGGGCTTGAGTGTAGGGCCAGCAGTCCAGGACCATCCATGAGAAAATATGCATGTGTCCTGAATATATATTTAATTATTTTTATGCATTTAAGTTATTTTAATATTTATATGTTAGTAAGAAAATTAAATTAAATATATATGAAGGACACACATTTTATTCAAGTACATGCATTCATGAAAATAATATTTTATGCTTGATTCAATGTTTAAGTTGAGCAATAAAAATATTTTATGTTGGAAGTTGAAGTAGTGTGATAATTTAAGGGGGATTCGTCCCTAATGATTGAAGGGCAGTTTACTGCCAATTTAAGAGGTGATTCGTCACCGGCCACGTACGTAGGTTTCCACGCTGATCAGTATTTAATGTATGATTTAAGGTTACACTACGGATACAACCATGCTATGTTAGAAAATGAATTGCTCAATAAGGTTATGTATTATGTTATTTATGTTTATTTCAGTAAGTTATGTTATGAAATTTTTAAGCATGCTCATTCATGTATATGTATGTATTAGTATTAAATTGATTTAAATTATTTTAAACCTTGCTATGTTAGCATGTTGGGCCTCTAGTCTCACTACACTGGTATGGTGCAGGTGAGTACGTCGGGAATGACATTATACCCTCCGGAGGCGAGGACGTATGAGCAGACATATAGCAGTGGCCCCGTGTCCGTGACAGCTTCTGAGTCACCATACATGTTGTTTTATGATACATTTTAAATATTTTCGAGGGTTGAGGTTTTTGAATATTTTATTAAATATTTTTAGTGCATGCACACTTTTTATTCATTTTATTTATGCAGTATATTTTTAATTATAGGGTTGACTCAGATATTTATTTATTTTAAAGAATGCATTTTACTTAAGTATTTAATTGTTTATTTATTTAGTCATGTATTTATTTTAAATATCTTATTCTGTGCATATATGTATGGGCATATATGTACATATTTTATTTAGTAGTATAAAAAAAAAAAATTCCGCATATTTATTTATTATAGAGTTAGGGTCGTTACAGTTGGTATCAAAGCACGGTCCTCGGAGGGGTCATTACTGCTATGCGAGCTCAGAAATCCACGCTACCGGTCTGTAAGTTTTAAATGTTTATAGCATGATTTAATTTCTAGAATTTAAGTTAGCATTAATTTTAAACACTTAGTTATGCATGGCGATTTACGTAAATAAATATGTGGTGGTGCAGAATGCCTCCCAGACCAGTGAATAGACGTGGGGGACCTCCACCGCCACCTCCGCAGAACCCTATGACAGCATTGGAGCAGGCCAGTGCTACGATGATGGCGGGGATTACTGCTCTGTTGGAGCAGCAGGCTGCACGTCCCAGACTATCCCATGAGGAGGACGTGGCTGAGAGGTTCCAGAAGAAGGGGCTAAGGAGTTTTATTGGGACCACCGATCTTTGGTGGCTGAGGGATGGATTCGCTCTCTTGAGTCCATATTTGATTACATGGGATCACAGACACCGACAGGGTGAAACTGTGCGACATACATGATGAGAGGGATGCAGCCCTATGGTGGAGGGTGCAGCTAGGGGAGTTCACTTGCCCACACTGACGTGGACGGAGTTTAGGCGTATTTTCTACGCCAAGTACTTTACTGAGGATGTGCGCAGCCGCATGATCCGTGAGTTCATGAGTCTCCGTCAGGGGGACAGGTCTGTTGTGGAGTATGTGAGCCAGTTTGAGAGGGGCTGTCACTTTGTGCCCATGATTGCGGACAGTCCGCAGGAGAAGATGCGACAGTTTGTGGAGGGCCTGAAGGCTGAGATCAGGCATGATGTGCGTATGGCAGATGTCCTTACATACGAGTCTGCAGTGAGTAGAGTCTTGCGTTCCGAGGAGGGTCGGAGAGAGATCCAGAGGGAGCAGCAGGGGAAGAGGCAGTTTCAGGCTGCATACCAGCGTCCATCTTCGCAGCCTCCTGCGAAGAAGCAGTATACAGGGCCGGTTAAGGGCCCGAATCAGCAGCAGAGGCCACAGCAGCAGAGGCCGCAGCAGCCGAGGGCGGGGCCCCTAATGCCACGCTCATCCTACTTGCCCGAAGTGCCAGAAGATGCATTCGGGACATTGCCTATTGGGAGCAGGAGTTTGCTTCCAACTGTAGAGAGCCGGGGCATCAATAGCTAACTGCCCAGGAAGAACAACCGTGGTAGGGTGTTCGTGATGCAAGCTGAGGAGGTAGATCCAGACACTCCTTGATCACCGGTACATCCTATCCCTAGTGTTTTTAATTTTCCTTTGGTTGAAAATTTAGTCTTTAATTTGGAATTCTTGTTATTTGGGTTTATTTAACTGCATGTTAGAATAGGAAGCATGTTTTACTTATGATTAGAGTTAGGAATTTGTAGTGACTCGTTGTGGGAAGATTAAGTAGTGTATGAAACTGTTGGGAATTTTCTGCGTGCAGGGAGAATTCTAGTTGGAGACAACTCCACGTTTGCGTTGCTAGATTCAGGGGCTACGCATTCGTTTATCTCCCTGGAGTTTATCAGGCGGGTAGGCATCACACCTGAGAGTAGCGACAGTGGGTATGATGTTACTATGCCGTCAGGGCAGATTATTTCTACCTCGAAGGTTATTCGAGGACTGGAGTTAGAGCTGCAGGGACATTCCATTCGAGCAGATGTAGTAGTTTTGCCTTTGAGTGGTTTTGATCTCATTTTGGGTATGGACTGGTTGACAGTCAATGGAGCTTCGATTGATTTTCGTCGGAGATCAGTGTCAGTGAGACCTGCAGTAGGCGACCCGTTCACTTTTCATGCATCTCAGAGCAGGGATTTTCAGGTGATATCTCTTATTCAGGCGAGGAAGTTGTTGAGACGGGGTTGCCAGGGGTTTCTAGCGAGTATTGTCACGACTACAGAGCCATCTAGCAGTTCATTATCAGTGATAGAGGTGGTTCGTGACTTTCCGGATGTCCTTTCCGGAGGATGTTGCTGGAATTCCACCAGTGAGAGAGGTGGAGTTCAGTATCGATTTAGTGCCAGACACCGTGCCTATCTCTAAGGCACCGTACAGGCTTGCTCCTACCGAGATGAAAGAGTTGAAGGAGCAGATTCAGGAGTTGTTAGAGAAAGGCTTTGTTCGACCTAGCTTTTCTCCTTGGGGAGCTCCGGTGTTGTTTGTGAAGAAGAAGGATGGCAGTATGAGACTTGTGCATTGATTACCGAGAGCTTAACAGGGTCACAGTGAAGAACAAGTATCCATTGCCGAGGATAGAGGATTTGTTTGACCAGTTGCAGGGAGCATCAGTGTTCTCCAAGATCGATCTGCGATCTGGTTATCATCAGTTGCGTGATAGAGATGCAGATGTGTCCAAGACTGCTTTCAGGACACGATATGGCATTACGAGTTCTTAGTGATGCCATTTGGGTTGACCAATGCTCCAGCGGTTTTCATGGATCTCATGAACCGAGTCTTTCAGCCGTATTTAGATCAGTTCATCATAGTCTTTATTGATGATATTTTGATCTATTCTAGGAGCATCGAGGAGCATAGACAGCATCTTCAGACGGCCTTGCAGACTCTTGATGGAGCATCGGTTGTATGCCAAGTTCAGCAAGTGCGAGTT